>NC_091209.1:33658924-33780631 GCF_040958095.1 Procambarus clarkii
ACACCCCCTACCCTCCCCCTCCCCCCCTCACCCACTCCCCCTACCCTCCCCCCCTCACCCACTCCCCCTACCCTCCCCCTCCCCCCGTCCCCCGCCAAGCCCTTCCTCCTCCACCAGTCTCCCCATACCAGATCCTCCCAGCTCCCGCTCACCCCAGACCCCACAGGTCCTCCCCAGAGCAGAAGCAAAAGAGAGTTAGTTTCAGGGCAATGTACTCGAGCATAGATGGGATCACAAGCAAGGCAAGTGAACTAAGGGAAAGAGCACAAGAAGTGAACCCAGATGTAATTGGACTCACTGAAACAAAACTCTCTGGAATCATAACGAATGCCGTGTTTCCCCAGGAGTACACAATAATAAGGAAAGAGAGGGAAGGTAGGGGTGGAGGAGGAGTGGCCCTACTCATGAGAAAGGAATGGAGTTTAAAGGAGATGGCTATCCCGGGCTGTGAGGGTTTCAGAGACTACATAGCAGGCACCATGACAATGGGAGGACCAAGGATAGTAGTAGCAGTAATATATAATCCTCCACCAAATGACAAAAGACCCAGTCAAGAGTACAAAAGCAACAACATGGCAGTTAACACTATAATTGAGAGGGCAGCCTCTTCTGCCTGTAGAAATAGATCCCACCTGCTCATCATGGGGACTTCAATCACGGCAGGATTGATTGGGAGAACAAGGAACTGCATGGAGGCGAGGATACGTGGAGAGCCAAACTACTGGAGGTGGCGACTAGAAACTTCTTAACCCAGCATGTCAGTGAACCCACAAGGATGAGAGGAAACGACGAACCAGCGAGACTCGACCTGGTTTTCACCCTGAACGACTCTGACATAAGAGAAATCAGTTTTGAGGACCCAGTAGGAATGAGCGACCACAGTGTATTGGTGTTTGAGTACCTGATTGAAGAAGGGTTATTGAACTCGAGAAGGGATACCGAAACCAAAAGGTTAGCATACCGAAAGGGAAACTATGAGGAGATAAGAAAATGCCTAGCAGATATAGCATGGGAAACAGAGCTCAGGGAAAAGACGGCCCAAGATATGATGGAATACATCACGCAAAAATGCAAGGATGCAGCAAACAAGTTTGTCCCAGTCCAAAAGGAAAACAGTGAAATGAAGATGAGAAACCCATGGTTTAATCAGAGATGTAGGCTAGCTAAGCAGCAAAGTATAAGGGCATGGAGAAACTATAGGAATAACAGGACACTGGAGAGCAGAGAAAGATACCAGAATGCCAGGAATGAATATGTTAGGATGAGAAGAGAGGCAGAAAGACAATACGAAAATGACATCGCAAGCAAGGCAAAGACTCAGCCTAAATTGCTGCATAGCCACATCAGGAGAAAAACAACAGTAAAGGAACAGGTTATGAAATTAAGGTTAGGGGCAGAAGGATTCACTACAAACGACAAGGAAGTGTGTGAGGAACTGAATAAGAAATTCCAGGAGGTCTTCACCTTGGAGCAAGGAGAAATCCCAGAGATAAGAGAGGGAATAGCTAACCAGGAACCACTGGAAGAGTTTGAGATTACCAGCGGGGAAGTAAGGAAGTGTTTACTAGAATTGGATGTGACAAAGGCTATAGGTCCAGATGGAATCTCCCCTTGGATACTAAAGGAAGGAGCAGAAGAACTGTGCCTCCCGCTCTCCATGGTGTATAACAAATCACTGGCAACAGGGGAACTGCCAGAAATTTGGAAAGCAGCTAACGTAGTCCCGATATACAAGAAAGGGGATAGACAGGAGGCACTGAATTACAGACCAGTGTCCCTAACCTGCATACCATGCAAGTTGATGGAGAAGATTGTGCGAAGAAAGCTAGTGGAACATCTGGAGCGAAAGAACTTTGTAACACAGCATGAACATGGATTCAGGGATGGCAGGTCCTGCCTCACAGGGTTACTTGAATTCTACGACCAGGCAACAAAAATAAGGCAAGAAAGAGAAGGGTGGGCAGACTGCATATTTTTGGATTGTCAGAAAGCCTTTGACACAGTGCCACACAAGAGGCTAGTGAAAAAACTGGAGATGCAGGCTGGAGTGAAAGGGAAGGTACTCCGTTGGATACAGGAGTACCTAAGTAACAGGAGACAACGAGTCAGTGTGAGGGGTGAGGTCTCAGATTGGCGAGCCGTTACGAGTGGAGTACCGCAGGGGTCAGTCCTTGGACCTATACTGTTTCTGATATATGTAAATGATCTTCCAGAGGGTATAGAATCGTTTCTCTCAATGTTTGCCGATGATGCAAAAATTATGAGGAGGATTGAAACTGTGGACGATAGTAGGAGGCTACAAGATGACCTAGACAGACTGAGTGAATGGTCCAACAAATGGCTGTTGAAGTTCAACCCGAGTAAATGCAAAGTAATGAAACTAGGTGGTGGAAATAGGAGGCCAAACACAGGATACAGAATAGGAGATGAAGTACTTAATGAAACGAACAGAGAGAAAGATCTAGGAGTTGATATCACACCAAACCTGTCTCCTGAAGCCCACATAAAAAGAATAACGTCTGCGGCATATGCGAGGCTGGCTAACATCAGAACAGCGTTCAGGAACCTGTGTAAGGAATCATTCAGAATCTTGTACACCACATATGTAAGACCAATCCTTGAGTATGCGGCCCCAGCATAGAGCCCGTACCTTGTCAAGCACAAGACGAAGCTGGAAAAAGTCCAAAGGTATGCCACTAGACTAGTCCCAGAACTAAGAGGCATGAGTTACGAGGAAAGGCTGCGGGAAATGCACCTTACGACACTGGAAGACAGAAGAGTAAGGGGAGACATGATCACAACCTACAAAATCCTCAGAGGAATCGACCGGGTAAACAAGGATAAACTATTCAACACTGGTGGGACGCGAACAAGGGGACACAGGTGGAAACTGAGTACTCACATGAGCCACAGAGACGTTAGAAGGAACTTTTTCAGTGTCAGAGTAGTTAATGGATGGAATGCATTAGGCAGTGATGTGGTGGAGGCTGACTCCATACACAGTTTTAAATGTAGATATGATAGAGCCCAGTAGGCTCAGGAATCTGTACACCAGTTGATTGACAGTTGAGAGGCGGGACCAAAGAGCCAAAGCTCAACCCCCGCAAGCACAAATTGGTGAGTACAAATAGGTGAAATAGGTGAGTACACACACACACACGCACACGCAGACACACACACGCAGACACACACACGCACACGCAGACACACACACACACACACACACACACACACACACACACACACACACACACACACACACACACACACACACACACACAGGTCAAGCGGGATGGTAAGACAACAGAATGAAGCTGGAGGAGAGGGACTGGACGAGTCATTCATGGAGATGATTGCTAAGGCATGGAAGGAAGTCAGTGGAGAATTGAAGGACCTGAGGGAAACTATATGTAAGCTGCAGATAGAACTACGTGCAGTACAAGAGGAGATAAAAAGCCTAAAAACAGGCCCTCATCAGACTCTGGCCCAGGGGACCAACCCCCAGGTGCCAGGAGATGTAGCAATGGCAGGGACACCTACAATTGGCCCAACGTTTGCTGAAATGCTCAAGAGCCCAGGAGCAATGTCCACAGTCAAGGAAGTTGTAATGAAAGCAATAACCTCACAAGAGGCAGCTAGATGCACAAGCCAGCTAATGGAAAGGAAAAGAGCTGTAGTAGTGGTAGGTGTCAAGGAACAAGAGGGCTCCACAAGGGAGGAAACGAGGACTAAAGACAAAGCTGCAGTGGCAGGGATATTAAAGGAGATAGGAATGGAAGGGGCTGAACGAGACATAGAACAGTTTTTCCGGATTGGCCAGTACAACAGAGACAAAAAAGAGATTGATCAAGGTAGTATTCAAGAGCGAGGACATCAAAGAGGACATCCTAGTAAGGAAGAGCAAACTGAGGCATGTAAGGAACTACAAAGAGGTATATGTTCAGAGGGACATGACCAGAGACGAGATAGTAAGGGCAGCAGATGCAAGGAAAAGGCGCAAGGAGAGGGAAGAGAGCCAGGGAACCTCAGCCTCCAACCCAGCAATCCCAGAGGGGAGTGGGGAACCCCAATCCAGCAACCCAGGAACCCCAGGGGGGGGGAATGCAACACCCCAGCCCACCACCCAATAGGGCACTCCCTACCCCCAGCACAAACCCTTCCTTGCCCCTGCATAATGCCCATCATGAAACCCAAATCCTCCCCCTCCCCTTACCCCACGTAGCCCCTGCTTTCCCAGCCCCTGGTCTTCTCCCTGCCCCAAGCAGGCCTGAGGAAGACCTAAGCCCTCCACCCCCCACTCCACCTACCCCTGAACCCCTCGCAACTACCTCACATGAGGAGGAGCCTACCCAAGTAGCAATGACCATAGAACAACCTCCTACACTTGTAGGGAGTGTGGGTGAAATTGGATATAAGAAAGTGAGCTTCAAGGTAATGTACTCAAACATTGATGGGATTACCAATAAAGCAAGTGAACTGGCAGAAAGGGTGCAAGAAGAAAACCCTGATGTAATAGGACTAACGGAAACAAAATTGTCAGGAGTCATAACAGATGCTGTGTTTCCAAAGGACTACTATATAGTAAGGAAAGAGAGGGAAGGGAGAGGAGGTGGAGGAGTGGCCCTGCTGATAAGGAAGGACTGGAGTTTTGATGAGATGGAAATTCCGGGCTGTGACGGATTCAGAGATTACATAACAGGAACTATAACAATGGGTTGACCTAAGATAATAGCGGCAGTCATTTACAACCCTCCCCTAAATGACAGAAGACCTAGACAGGAGTTTGATAGGAACAACATGGCAACCATTAATATAATAGAGAGAGCAGCTTCAGTTGCTTGCAGGAATGGCTCAAGACTCTTAATCATGGGTGATTTCAACCATGGAAAGATAGACTGGGAGAATGGGGACCCACATGGTGGTGCAGATACGTGGCGAGCTAAACTCTTGGAAGTGGCAACAAGGAATTTTCTGATCCAGCATGTCAAGGAACCCACAAGAATGAGAGGCAGTGATGAACCAGCTAGACTCGACTTGATATTCACCCTGAATGAGTCAGAAATAAGGGAAGTCAAAGTTGAAGCCCCCATAGGAATGAGTGACCACAGTGCACTGACCTTTGAGTACTTGGTGGAGGTAGGGATAACCTATCCAAGGATGGGAGTGGAGGGGAAAAGACTGAATTACCGAAGAGGAAAATATGACGAGATGAGGGACTTCCTCAGGGGAATACCATGGGAAACAGAACTTAGAGACAAGAATGTGCAGGTCATGATGGATTTTGTCACCCAAAAGTGCCAGGAAGCTGCAGACAGGTTTATCCCCGTCCAAAAGGAGAAAAACGAAAAACAACAGAAAAACCCATGGTTCAACCAGGAATGTAAGGTAGCGAAACAACTGAGTAAAAGAACATGGAGAAACTACAGAAATAACAGAACACCAGAGAGCAGGGAGAGATACCAGAGGGGCCAGAAATGAGTACATCAGAGTGAGGAGGGAAGCAGAGAGACAGTTTGAAAATGACATCGCGAGTAAAGCCAAGACCCAACCATAGCTGCTCCACAGCCATATCAGGAGGAAAACAGCAGTGAAGGAACAAGTGATGAAGCTGCGGAAAGGGGAGAACAGATACACAGAGAATGACAAGGAGGTGTGTGAAGAACTCAACAAGAGATTCCAGGAGGTCTTCATAATAGAACAAGGAGAAGCCCCTGCACTAAATGAGGAGGCGGCAAACCAAGCAACCTTGGAGGAATTTGACCTCACCAGTGATGAGGTCAAAAGGTGTTTGCTGGAGCTGGATGTGACAAAGGCTGTTGAGCCTGATAGAATCTCACCATGGATACTAAAGGAAGGGGCAGAAGCACTAAGTGTGCCACTCTCTATGGTGTATAACAGGTCACTGGAAACAGGAGACTTACCAGAAAGTTGGAAGACAGCTAACGTGGTCCCAATATACAAAAAGGGTGACAGGCAAGAGGCACTGAATTACAGGCCAGTTTCCTTAACTTGTATACCATGCAAGGTGCTGGAGAAGATCGTGAGGAAAAGGCTCGTAGAGCATCTGGAGGGAAATAACTTTGTAATGCACCACCAACATGGGTTCAGAGATGGTAAATCGTGCCTCACAGGTTTAATAGAATTTTATGACCAGGCAACGAAAATTAGGCAGGAAAGAGAAGGGTGGGCCGACTGCATTTTCCTGGATTGCCAAAAAGCCTTTGACACAGTACCCCATAAAAGGCTGTTAAAAAAGTTGGAGCAACAGGCAGGAGTAAAAGGGAAGGTGCTCCAGTGGATAAGGGAGTACTTATGCAACAGGAAACAGCGAGTAACGGTGAGGGGGGAGACATCAGAGTGGCGAGATGTCACCAGCGGAGTCCCACAGGGCTCAGTACTTGGACCCATCCTGTTTCTAATATATGTGAACGATCTTCCAGAGGGTAGACTCATTCCTCTCGATGTTTGCTGATGATGCAAAAATTATGAGAAGAATCAAGACGGATGAAGATAGACAGAGACTACAGGATGACCTGGATAAACTGGAGGAATGGTCTAGAAAATGGCTGCTAAAGTTCAACTCGGGAAAGTGTAAGGTGATGAAATTAGGCGAAGGGAGCAGGAGGCTGAACACAAGGTATCATCTGGGAGGGGAAATCCTGCAAGAGTCAAATAGAGAGAAGGATCTGGGGGTTGATATCACACCGAACCTGTCCCCAGAGGCCCACATCAAAAGAATATCATCAGCGGCATATGCTAGACTGGCCAACATAAGAACTGCCTTCAGAAACTTGTGTAAGGAATCTTTCAGAACCCTGTATACCACTTATGTCAGACCAATCCTGGAGTATGCAGCTCCAGCCTGGAGTCCATACCTAGTTAAACACAATACAAAGTTAGAAAAGATTCAGCGGTATGCCACCAGGCTCGTCCCGGAACTGAGAGGATTGAGCTACGAGGAAAGTCTAAAGGAGCTGAACCTCACATCCCTGGAAAACAGAAGAGTAAGGGGAGACATGATAACCACCTACAAAATTCTCAGGGGAATTGACAGGGTGGACAAAGACAAACTTTTCAGCACGGGTGGGACACGAACAAGGGGACACAGGTGGAAACTTAGTACCCAGATGAGCCACAGAGACGTTAGAAAGAATTTTTTCAGTGTCAGAGTAGTTAATAAATGGAATGCACTAGGAAGTGATGTGGTGGAGGCTGACTCCATACACAGTTTCAAATGTAGATATATATGATAGAGCCCAGTAGGCTCAGGAATCTGTACACCAGTTGATTGACAGTTGAGAGGCGGGACCAAAGAGCCAAAGCTCAACCCCCGCAAGCACAATTAGGTGAGTACACACACACACACACACACACACACACACACACAGGGGCCTGGTAGCCTGGTGGATAGCGCGTAGGACTTGTAATTCTGTGGCGCGGGTTCGATTCCCGCACCAGGCAGAAACAAATGGGCAAAGTTTCTTTCACCCCTGAATGCCCTTGGTACCTAGCAGTAAATAGGTACCTGGGAGTTAGTTAGCTGTCACGGGCTGCTTCCTGGGTGTGTGTATGGTGTGAAAAAAATAGTTGTTAGTAAACAGTAGATTGACAGTTGAGAGGTGGGCCGAAAGAGCAAAGTTCAACCCCCGCAAACACAACTAGGTGAATACACACACACACACACACACACACACACACACACACACACACACACACACACACACACACACACACACACACTGTGTGTGTGTGTGTATATATTGTGTATAATGTGTGTATAATGTGGCTGCATATTTCTGGACTGCCAGAAAGCTTTGGCACAGTACCACATAAGAGACTAGTGCACAAACTGGAGATGTAGGCAGGAGTGAAAGGGAAGGAACTCCACTGGATAAGGGAGTACCTAAGCAACAGGACACAGCGAATCACCGTGAGAGGTGAGGTCTCGGAGTGGTGGGGAGTCACCTGTGGAGTCCCACAGGGATTAGTCCTTGGACCTATACTGTTTCTGATATACGTATATGATCTCCCAGAAGGAATTGACTCATTCCTCTCGATGTTTGCTGATGATGCTCCAAGGGAGTCGGTCGGCCGAGCGGACAGCACGCGGGACTTGTGATCCTGTGGTCCTGGATTCGATCCCAGGCGCCGGCGAGAAACAATGGGCAGAGTTTCTTTCACCCTATGCCCCTGTTACCTAGCTGTAAATTAGGTACCTGGGAGTTAGTCAGCTGTCACGAGATGCTTCCTGGGGGTGGAGGCCTGGTCGAGGACCGGGCCGCGGGGACACTAAAAAAGCCCCGAAATCATCTCAAGATAACCTCAAGATGATGCAAAAATTATGAGGAGGATCAAGACAGAGATGGATAGTATGAGGCTACGAGATGACCTAGACAAACTGAAGGAATGGTCCGACAAATGGCTACTAAAGTTCAACCCAAGTAAATGTAAGGTAATGAAACTAGGAGGAGGAAGTAGGAGGCCAGTCATTGGATACCAAATGGGAGATGAAGTCCTTCACGAAACGGACAGAGAGAAAGATCTAGGAGTTGACATCACGCCAAACTTGTCTCCTGAAGCCCACATCAAAAGAATAACATTAGCGGCCTATGCGAGGCTGGCTAACATCAGAACTGCTTTCAGAAACTTGTGCAAGGAAACCTTTAGAACCTTGTATACCACATATGTAAGACCAATCCTGAAGTATGCGGCCCCAACATGGAGCCCGTACCTTGTCAGGCACAAGACAAAGCTGGAAAAAGTTCAGAGGTATGCCACTAGACTAGTCCCAAAACTAAGGGCATGAGTTACGAGGAAAGGCTGCGTGAAATGCACCTCACGACTCTGGAAGACAGAAGAGTAAGGTGAGACATGATCACAACCTACAAAATTCTCAGAGGAATTGACAGGGTAGATAAAAATAAACTATTCAACACTGGTGGTACGCGAACAAGGGGACACAGGTGGAAACTGAGTACCCAAATGAGCCACAGAGACATTAGAAAGAACTTTTCAGTGTCAGGGTAACTATTTAACTGGTGGAATGCATTAGGCAGTGATGTGGAGGAGGCTGACTTCATACACAGTTTAAATGAAGATATGATAGAGCCCAAAAGGCTCAGGAATCTGTACATCAGTTGATTGACAGTTGAGAGGCGGGACCAAAAAGCCAGAGCTCAACCCCCATACGCACAACTAGGCGAGTACAACTAGGTGTGTACAGGATGGCAACCCGTTCTCGCACTTTCTTACAGTCAATATTGACTTATTAAATGCGTGCATATGTGACATACTAAACATACTAGTTTACATTGAAAAGCTTCATAGAAAACACCGACCTTACCTAACCTTCTTAGTATGTTAAGATAAGCATCTTATTGCTTCGTAATTACAATTATTACTTAACCTATACCTATAATAGGTTAAGTAATAATTGTAATTACGAAGCAATACGATGCTTATCTTAACATACTAAGAAGGTTAGGTAAGGTCGGTGTTTTCTATGAAGCTTCTCAAGGTAAACTAATTGTTTAGTATGTCACATATGCACGTATTTAATAAGTCAATATTGACTATACGAAAGTGCGAGAACGGGTTGAGGATGGAGCCCGCAGAAAAGAAGTGCCAGGGAGGTATTTCCTGGTGTACCAACAGGGCATCAGGGAAAATTCTCTCACACCATTTGATTCTGTAAAGTCCGGAAGTTGATCCCAGGTTCGTGACCTGTGAATCACCAGCACTGCCGCATGTGTGTGTGTGTGTGTGTACTCCTAGTTGTGCTTGAGGGGGTTGAGTTTCGGCTCTTTGGTCCCACCTCTCAACTGTCAATTAATCCGTGTACAGTTTCCTGAGCCCACTGGATCTTATCTACATTTGAAACTGTGTATGGAGTCAGCCTCCACCACATCACTGCTTAATGCATTTCATTTGTTAACTACTCTGACACTGAAAAAAACTTTCTAAGGGTCTCTGTGGCTCATTTGGGTACTAGGCTTCCACCTTTGTTCCCTAGTTCGTGTTCCACCCGTGTTAAATAATTTGTCTTTGTCCACCCTGACAATTCCCCAGAGAATTTTGTAGGTGGTTATCATGTCTCCCCTTACCCTCCTGTCTTCTAGTTACGTAAGGTTTAGCTCCCGTAGCCTTTCCTCACAGCTAATACCTCTCAGTTCTGGGAGGAGTCTGGTAGTATACCTATGAATCTTTTCTAACTTTGTTATGTGTATAAGCTTGGACTCTAGGCTGGAACTGCATACTCCAGGATTGGTCTGGCATAAGTGGTACACAAGGTTTGGAAAGATGCCTTACTGAAGTTTCTCAAAGCAGTTCTTATATTGGCCAGTCTTGCATATGTAGCTGATGATATGCTTTTGATGTGGGCCTCTGGGGACAGGCTCGGTGTGATATCAACCCCCAGATCTTTCTCTCTATTTGACTCTTGCAGGATATCACCTCTCAAATGGTGCCTTGTGTTCAGCCTTCTGTTCTCTTCGCCTAATTTCATTAATTTACTCTTTCCTGAGTTAAACTTTAGTAGTCATTTTCTAGACCATTCCTCCAGTTTGTCCAGGTCGTCCTGTAGTCTCTGTTTATCTTCATCTGTCCTCATTCTTCTCATAATTTTTGCATCATCAGCAAACATTGAGAGGAATGAGTCTATACCCCTCTGGAAGGTCGTTTACATATATCAGAAACAGGATGGGGAAACAAGTACAGAGCCCTGTTGGACTCTGTTGGTGACATCTCGCCACTCTGATGTCTCCCCTCTCACCGTTACTCGCTGTTTCCTGTTGCTTAGATTCTCCCTTATCCACTGGAGCACCATACATTTTACTCCTGCATGTTGCTTTAACTTTTGTAACAACTTTTTATAGGGTACTTTGTCAAAAGCTTTCTGACAGTCCAAGAAAATGCAGTCTGCCCACCCTTCTTTTTCTTGCCTAATTTTTGTTGCTTGGTCACATAATTCTATTAAGCCTGTGAGGCAGGATTTCCCATCCCCGAACCCATGCTGGTGGCGTGTTACAAAGTGCTACATTGCTACAAAGTGTGTTAATGGTGGTGGTGTGTGTGAGTGTAATTACAAAAGTGTAGTTTCAGGATCCTCCTGGTGTCCCGTCTTACCAGTACTCTTTGTCACATGATGCTGAGAAACTATGAACGGTTTGGGTATCCATCATCTCACTTCTTCCAACCGTCTACCACTCTTTTTGCAAAAGTTAAATTTATCTTATTTTTTGGCACCTTGGCACCTTAGCCTGAATATTTACCCTTTAGTTCTTGAAGTTCATGTTTTCAAAAGTTCCTCTTTATCTAAAGTGTCGATTCCATTTACTATTCTGTATGTAGTGATCATGTTCCCTCTTTTCTGATATGAAGATACGAAGATCATATCTTCAAACTCTGGTATATTTAACACCTTCAGCGCACCGTAGAGCTTCGGTTCCAGTCCTCGTGGTTCTTGAGACGTGACCTCCATACAGCTGCTGCAAATTTTAGTCTCAAACAAGTCGTGAAGAATTTCTTAAGTATTTCACCATTCAGGTATGTAACCGTTTCATGGTCCGTGCTCTCAGCACCTTCCCGGTTGTAAACATCTTGACGACTGAACCACACATCAGAAGATGAAGAAACAACGACGTTTCAGTCCGTTCTGGACCATTATCAAGTCGAGCGTAGACATCTTGGCCTTCCAGGCCGGTTCTTGGACCACTCAGCAACGGGGAACATGCTCACAATCCTCTGATCTTTTATAACCTATTTGTTGGATAATAACAATAAATTTAGTGTCAAAATTCTCACAAATAAATAGTCTAAAAAATAAATGCAAAACCAAACGTGAATTTATAATATATTTTGGGCGTCTCTGTTCCTTAAAGGTCACACTAGCACGCTGGGAGAGTCACACTAGCACGCTGGGAGAGTCACGCTAGCACGCTGGGAGAGTCACACTAGCATGCTGGGAGAGTCACACTAGCACGCTGGGAGAGTCACACTAGCACGCTGGGAGAGTCACGCTAGCACGCTGGGAGAGTCACGCTAGCACTCTGGGAGAGTCACACTAGCACGCTGGGAGAGTCACGCTAGCACGCTGGGAGAGTCACACTAGCACGCTGGGAGAGTCACACTAGCACGCTGGGAGAGTCACGCCAGCACGCTGGGAGAGTCACACTAGCATGCTGGGAGAGTCACGCTAGCACGCTGGGAGAGTCACACTAGCATGCTGGGAGAGTCACGCTAGCACGCTGGGAGAGTCACACTAGCACGCTGGGAGAGTCACGCTAGCACGCTGGGAGAGTCACACTAGCACGCTGGGAGAGTCACGCTAGCACGCTGGGAGAGTCACACTAGCACGCTGGGAGAGTCACGCTAGCACGCTGGGAGAGTCACACTAGCAAGCTGGGAGAGTCACACTAGCACGCTGGGAGAGTCACGCCGGCACGCTGGGAGAGTCACGCCGGCACGCTGGGAGAGTCACGCCGGCACGCTGGGAGAGTCACGCTAGCACGCTGGGAGAGTCACGCCGGCACGCTGGGAGAGTCACGCCGGCACGCTGGGAGAGTCACGCCGGCACGCTGGGAGAGTCACGCCGGCACGCTGGGAGAGTCACGCCGGCACGCTGGGAGAGTCAAGCCGGCACGCTGGGAGAGTCACGCCGGCACGCTGGGAGAGTCACGCCGGCACGCTGGGAGAGTCACGCTAGCACGCTGGGAGAGTCACGCTAGCACGCTGGGAGAGTCACGCTAGCACGCGGGGAGAGTCACGCCAGCACGCTGGGAGAGTCACGCCAGCACGCTGGGAGAGTCACACTAGCACGCTGGGAGAGTCACGCCAGCACGCTGGGAGAGTCACGCCAGCACTCTGGGAGAGTCACGCTAGCACGCTGGGAGAGTCACGCTAGCACGCTGGGAGATTAACGCTAGCAGGCTGGGAGAGTCACGCTAGCACGCTGGGAGAGTCACGCTAGCACGCTGGGAGAGTCACGCTAGCACGCTGGGAGAGTCACACTAGCACGCTGGGAGAGTCACACTAGCACGCTGGGAGAGTCACGCTAGCTGGCTGGGAGTCACGCTAGCACGCTGGGAGAGTCACGCTAGCACGCTGGGAGAGTCACGCTAGTACGCTGGGAGAGTCACACTAGCACGCTGGGAGAGTAACGCTAGCACGCTGGGAGAGTAACGCCAGCACGCTGGGAGAGTCACGCCAGCACGCTGGGAGAGTCACGCCAGCACGCTGGGAGAGTCACGCCAGCACGCTGGGAGAGTCACGCCAGCACGCTGGGAGATTCACGCTAGCAGGCTGGGAGAGTCACGCTAGCACGCTAGGAGAGTCACGCTAGCACGCTGGGAGAGTCACGCCGGCACGCTGGGAGATTCACGCCAGCAGGTTGGGAGAGTCACGCTAGCACGCTGTGAGAGTCACGCTAGCAGGCTGGGAGAGTCACGCTAGCAGGCTGGGAGAGTCACGCTAGCACGCTGGGAGAGTCACGCTAGCACGCTGGGAGAGTCACGCTAGCACGCTGGGAGAGTCACGCTAGCACGCTGGGAGAGTCACGCTAGCAGGCTGGGAGAGTCACGCTAGCAGGCTGGGAGAGTCACGCTAGCACGCTGGGAGAGTCACGCTAGCACGCTGGGAGAGTCACGCTAGCACGCTGGGAGAGTCACGCTAGCACGCTGGGAGAGTCACGCTAGCACGCTGGGAGAGTCACGCTAGCACGCTGGGAGAGTCACACTAGCACGCTGGGAGAGTCACACTAGCACGCTGGGAGAGTCACACTAGCACGCTGGGAGAGTCACACTAGCACGCTGGGAGAGTCACGCCAGCACGCTGGGAGAGTCACGCCGGCAAGCTGGGAGAGTCACGCCGGCACGCTGGGAGAGTCACGCTAGCACGCTGGGAGAGTCACGCTAGCACGCTGGGAGAGTCACGCTAGCACGCTGGGAGAGTCACGCTAGCACGCTGGGAGAGTCACGCTAGCACGCTGGGAGAGTCACGCTAGCACGCTGGGAGAGTCACGCCGGCACGCTGGGAGAGTCACGCCGGCACGCTGGGAGAGTCACACTAGCACGCTGGGAGAGTCACGCTAGCACGCTGGGAGAGTCACCCTAGCACGCTGGGAGAGTCACCCTAGCACGCTGGGAGAGTCACGCTAGCACGCTGGGAGAGTCACGCTACCACGCTGGGAGAGTCACGCTAGCACGCTGGGAGAGTCACACTAGCACGCTGGGAGAGTCACACTAGCACGCTGGGAGTCACACTAGCACGCTGGGAGAGTCACACTAGCACGCTGGGAGAGTCACACTAGCACGCTGGGAGTGTCACACTAGCACGCTGGGAGAGTCACACTAGCACGCTGGGAGAGTCACGCTAGCACGCTGGGAGAGTCACGCTAGCACGCTGGGAGAGTCACGCCAGCACGCTGGGAGAGTCACGTTAGCACGCTGGGAGAGTCACGTTAGCACGCTGGGAGTCACACTAGCACGCTGGGAGAGTCACACTAGCACGCTGGGAGAGTCACCCTAGCACGCTGGGAGAGTCACGCTAGCACGCTGGGAGAGTCACGCTAGCACGCTGGGAGAGTCACGCTAGCACGCTGGGAGAGTCACGCTAGCACGCTGGGAGAGTCACACTAGCACGCTAGGAGAGTCACACTAGCACGCTAGGAGAGTCACACTAGCACGCTGGGAGTCACACTAGCACGCTGGGAGAGTCACACTAGCACGCTGGGAGAGTCACACTAGCACGCTGGGAGTGTCACACTAGCACGCTGGGAGTGTCACACTAGCACGCTGGGAGAGTCACACTAGCACGCTGGGAGAGTCACGCCAGCACGCTGGGAGAGTCACGCCGGCACGCTGGGAGAGTCACGCCGGCACGCTGGGAGAGTCACGCTAGCACGCTGGGAGAGTCACGCTAGCACGCTGGGAGAGTCACGCTAGCACGCTGGGAGAGTCACGCTAGCACGCTGGGAGAGTCACACTAGCACGCTGGGAGAGTCACACTAGCACGCTGGGAGAGTCACGCCGGCACGCTGGGAGAGTCACACTAGCACGCTGGGAGAGTCACGCTAGCACGCTGGGAGAGTCACGCTAGCACGCTGGGAGAGTCACGCTAGCACGCTGGGAGAGTCACGCTAGCACGCTGGGAGAGTCACGCTAGCACGCTGGGAGAGTCACGCTAGCACGCTGGGAGAGTCACGCTAGCACGCTGGGAGAGTCACACTAGCACGCTGGGAGAGTCACGCTAGCACGCTGGGAGAGTCACGCTAGCACGCTGGGAGAGTCACGCTAGCACGCTGGGAGAGTCACGCTAGCACGCTGGGAGAGTCACGCTAGCACGCTGGGAGAGTCACGCTAGCACGCTGGGAGAGTCACCCTAGCATGCTGGGAGTCACACTAGCACGCTGGGTGAGTCACGCTAGCACGCTGGGAGAGTCACACTAGCACGCTGGGAGAGTCACACTAGCACGCTGGGAGAGTCACACTAGCACGCTGGGAGAGTCACACTAGCACCCTAGAGGGAGTCACGCTAGCACGCTGGGAGAGTCACACTAGCACGCTGGGAGAGTCACCCTAGCACGCTGGGAGAGTCACACTAGCACGCTGGGAGAGTCACACTAGCACGCTGGGAGAGTCACACTAGCACGCTGGGAGAGTCACACTAGCACCCTAGAGGGAGTCACGCTAGCACGCTGGGAGAGTCACACTAGCACGCTGGGAGAGTCACCCTAGCACGCTGGGAGAGTCACACTAGCACGCTGGGAGAGTCATACTAGCACGCTGGGAGAGTCACACTAGCACGCTGGGAGAGTCACACTAGCACGCTGATGAGCGTGCATTAAATTCAAGTGCTGAGCAGCTTGTACCAATCACTTGTACAGTGATGAGCAGCTTAAAGATGTCTTATTTGCTAGAAGAAAAAACAAGTAATAGTTTAAATCCATGTTTTAAAATCTCCTCACTTCAAATACTTGTTCTGTTTCATAATGTTGCTAACTTTTACCAGTCACCCAACACCACTCTTTCACATTACTTAACTAAAATTATTCTTCAATCAGATGAAACTAGTTCATTATTTTCGGATCTTCACCGTTTATACAGACAGATCAGACATTTAGTACAAGTGCCAATTTGTCAATCAGTGAAAAGTCAACACCAGGAATCAACAGCCAATTAATGCACAACTATATTCTACCCACTTCAAGACCCCGAACCAATGTGGAAGCAACAAGAGGAAGTATGGGCCAATAGGCCTTCTGCAGTTCTCATATCCAATTTATACCCATTGTTCCGTGTTCTGTCATGTGTTTGTCATAAATTTGTCCTCCTCATCCAAAACTTTTTATCATATCACCTCACCCAAAATGAGAATAGGTTCGATGAATCTGTGTGTAAATTAAGTCTTTGAAAATGTAATACGAATTACGAAACGCGTTCAGGCGTCAGACAATTAAAAAATGAATTTTGGAGAATTGTTATTTTTATTACCACCGACTGTGAAGAAAAACATAAGAAATATTGAAAAGATTCGTGTTAGAATTATTAATCTTACCTTTTCGGTCATATTCAACAACAAATTATATAAATATATATATCTATATGACCGCATATTCTGTATTTACTATTTTCTGGTTTAGGGCTTCTATCCCTCTAACTATTTTCTTAGCATCAGGGCTTAGCTGAAATAGGAGTTCTCCAAAACTCATTTTCGTAATTTTAAGGTGAAGAAAAGAAGTGAATTACTATAGAATGTATTACACTTATTTATACAATTTGCACAACGTTTCGAACCTCCTGCGTTCATTCTCAAGTGAAAAGAAATTTCAGGTTTGGTTGATTTTATACCCGCACTGGGTCAGATGATGAGACAATAAAGGTGAAAACAAGGGGGAATACATAAGAACATAAGAATAGAGGTAACTGCGGAAGGCCTATTGGCACATACGAGGCAGCTGCTATCTACATACAAAGATTAATCAGGAGTAATTGGCCTGTTATGTTGAACATTGTCTTCTGTGTTGGCATCGTTATGTTCTGGTCTTGTCCTTACTCTCATGGTGGGTAGAGTAAATAGTTCCGTGATTTGGGTGTTCATGGTAGGTTGTTCTATTCTTATGTGAATTGCCTCAAGAATTTGTAATCTTCTTGCATCTTGGGTTTTGTCTATTATACAGGTATTTTTGTTCACCATTTCTCTTGTTAGGGTGATGTCATGGGCTTGTCTCATGTGATTCCTGGGGGGCACCAGATTGAAGATGGCATGTCAAACGCCTCGTCAGCTTGGTCGACGTCATACCTATGTACTTAGATTGAAGGTTACATCCTTCGTGGGGGCAAGTGTACATGTATACAACGCTTGACTGCTGTAGAGGGTTCTCCGTCGGCTTCGGGCTGTTTTTGATAAGGAGTTCGGAAGTCTTCTTGGTTTTGTAGAATATTATCAGGTTTATGTTTTGGTTAGGAGTAATGCTTTTTACTCCTTTACGGATTATTTCTTTCATTATTCTTTCCTCTTTTATATGTTCACTGTGCATGGTTGATTTGTAATATAATTTTATTGGGGGTATTGTGGTTTCTGTTCTAGGTTCAGGATTATACCAACGGTCCAAGTGTCTTCTTATAGCAGCGTTTATTTCCGCGTTGCTATATCCGTTGTTCACCAATACCTGAGTTACTCTTTCAAACTCTCTACTCACGTTGCTCCATTCAGAGCAGTGGGTAAGCGCTCGACGAATATAAGCATTGAGAACACTGGCTTTGTATCTTTGGGGGCACTCACTTCTACCGTTCAGGCATAATCCTATGTTGGTGGGCTTAGTATATACGTTGGTGCTTAAAAAGGTTCCTGTTTTTGTTATTAGTACATCCAAGAATGGCAGACTGTTATTTTCACTATTTTCATGTGTAAATCGGAGTACTGACTCTCTCTCTAGATGGCTTTTTAGATCAATTAGTTCATCTGAGTCTTTTACTAATACGAATATGTCATCTACATAATGGCAATATACAGTTGGTTTTTGTCTGCTGCTGAAGACTCTGTCTTCGATGGTTCCCATATAAAAATTAGCAAATAAAACTCCTAAGGGAGAGCCCATTGCTACTCCGTCTATTTGTAAATACATGTCTCCTTGTGGACCGATGAAAGGGGCTTCCTTTGTACATGCTTCGAGAAGACTTTTCAAGTGTGGCTCAGGTATGTCTAATTTGGGGGTGCTCTCGTCTCTGTATACTCTGTCCAGTATCATTCCTATGGTTGTGTCGACTGGGACGTTGGTAAATAGGGATTCGACGTCCAGGGAAGCGATGATTCCATCGGGCTGGGTAGATTTGATTAATTCTAGGAAATCTGCTGATGATTGTAGACTATACTTACTTGGAGTGTATGGAGTTAGGAGTTCATTGAGTCTTTTTTGCCAGGTGATAGGTTGGAGTTGGTATTTGGCTGATTATAGGGCGTAGTGGGTTACCTGGTTTGTGTGTCTTAACATTGCCGTAGGCATATCCTAAACCATAGTCGCCTTGAAGTTTATTGAAATGCACACTACCTTTCTTTGCGTTGATTGCTGTAATTGTTTTGTTTACTTCCCGTTTAAGGTCTTCCACGGGGTTCCTCGTGATTCGTTGAAATTTGGTGTCATCACTAAGGATGTCGCTAATTTTGTTTATATATTCTTGGGTATGAATCAATACATATGCTGCTGTCTTGTCGGCTTTTCTTATTGCTACGTCTCTCAGATTTTTTAGTTGTTTCGCTGCTTCTTTGAGTCGTGGGGATAAGATTGTAGATGAATATGTTCCTCGTTTTTTCCCCGCTTCTGTTAGTAGTTCAGCTTGAAGTGTGTCAGTGGTGATGACTTTTTTGTCTTCTAGATTATGGATGTCGTCCAGAAGCATTTCGATTTCCAGGCGTTTTTGACGCATCTTTGGTTTAGATATGAATTGACAATTTAGACCAAGATTTAAGAGGTCTCGTTGGTCCTGGGTAAGATCATAAGAAGTCAGGTTAATGTAGCCATCTTTAGGATGAGGGATCTTTAACTGTCCATCGTTTAGGGCTGTTAACTTACGGAGTGTCTTTGTTTCTACACGAGTTTTATGTTGTTGTTTCAGGTTAAATAGTTCACTGTTGATGGTTTGCTTGAGTTGGATAGGGATGTCGTACTGGGTCCATTTGTTTAACAGATGCTCAGCCTGCTCTGTAAGGGTTTGGAGGACTTCCTTCTTCTTGTTTAGTTGATGCCGTATGAGCTCTTGCCTATACCTATAGGTAAACTCTGTATTGCGGACTGCTGGGTCATGTGGGTTTATATTGGTATATACTGGCAGCAGGTTTTCTTTCAAACATGTCTCACTGAATATGACCGCATATTCTGTATTTACCATTTTCTGGTTTAGGCTTCTATCCCTCTAACTATTTTCTTAGCATCAGGGCTTAGCTGAAATAGGAATTCTCCAAAACCCATTTTCGATGGAAGCAAGTCGATGAAGAACTCCGTAGGGTAAGGCAGGTCCTAGTCAACAACGGCTTCTCCAATGGTTTCGTTGAAGACAGCATAAGAAGGAAGGTGAAACGCCATGCAACCTCTGAAGAGACAACTAACACAACACCTATACCCCCTATTAGACTATTTTACAGGAACTTCTTTTCACAGTTCATAAAACGGAGGAAAGGGCCCTGAAAGATATTGTTAATAGAAACGTTATCCCTACAGACAAAAATCAGAAGATACAACTGACGATTTACTATAAAACTAAGAAAACGGCCAGCCTACTCATGAGAAACTCTAAAGACACAAAGCAGAACGCTTTAAAAGAGACCAACGTCGTCTATGCCTTCAAATGCCCTCTTGGGGACTGTAAGCCTAAAAAAACTCAGTATATAGGCAAGACAACAACATCTCTTTCCAGGCGTTTAACGATGCATGAGCAACAGGGCTCCATTAAGGAACATATAATCTCTTCCCACAACCAAACCATCACCAGAGAAGTCTTAACAAACAACACAGAAATCATCGATAGATACAGCGATAGCAGGCGGCTTGACATCTGCGAGGCACTACACATTAAGAAGTCAACACCAGCAATCAACAACCAATTAATGCACAACTATATTCTACCCACCTCAAGACTCCGCTCCAATATAGAAGTATCAAGAAATATGGGCCAATAGGCCCTCTGCAATTACTTCCATTCTTACCTTCAATACTCATTGTTTCGTGTTCTGTCTTGTGTTGAAAGTTTGTTTTCACCTCATCCAAAACTGTTGTAACATGTCACCTCACCCAAATGCAGGTATAAAAAATCGAAGATGTTTAAGCTCTATTCAGTTATAGTTGTGTGTGTGTAAACTAAAGTCTTTGAAAATGTAATAAGTTTTATGAAACGCGCTCAAGTGTCGCGTCAGACTAGAAATAAAAATGAATTTTGGAGAATTGATTTTTCAATTACCATCAACAGTGAAAAGAAACATAAGAAAGATCAAGAAAATTCGTGTTAGAATTATTAATCTTACTTTTTCGGTCATATTTAATAATATATATATATAATATTCGAGTTATATCTAATATGTCGAACAATTTGCGTTTCAAAGGTATAATTTGTAGCATTAATTCTAACATAGCCAAACGTTTCATGCATTTAAATGCACATTTGAAAGTGTGAAGGAAATTAATTGTGGCTATTATGGGCTACGAATTCCTACGGCGGCCCAGTAAGTGGTAAGAAACAAATACACAGTCACACACACACACACACACCAGAGTAGCCTTCAGCCACTGACCTCAATACAGAGGCATAAAGCAGCCCAGGTGTGGAGCTCCAGCCTCGTAAGCTCTCAAGGAAACTTAAAAAGGTGCTCAATTTACCTCAGGTTCCCCCCAGAGCCCCGTGGCGAGGGGGACTATGAAGAAGAGGAAGAACCGCATCTGTCGACGGAATTAGAGTGAAGATAAGTCTGAGCTCACTCTGTATGATATGGCAACCTATCTTATTACCATTGATAAATTACCTGAAATCCTTGCACTGTACCCACATTTTGCTTCCAGTAGATGAACGACATATGAGATTCAGAAACAAGTAGTGTATTGTGAGGACTAATAATAAACAGAAGCTCCCCTATGACTCTGTAATATCCCCATTGGCCAAACTATTATGTATTAACGACAAGACCTACCATTAATGTATGATGATTTACTGTAAATATGTAGCTCTTGTAATAGCACTTTCTCTGTAACTAGCTGACATTGTATCTATAAGGTGTGAAGGATTGAAGAAATTGTTTATGTAATAATCTAAGATGAGGTCTGATAAAGACCTTTTGTGCCCTCTGTAATGCTTTTGCGCTACCGCTCACAGGATGAGTATGGGGTGCACAATAAACTAGTCGCCTTCGGCGGCAACAATCAAAATCAAAAGAGTGAGAAAAGACTTGAATCTAAACATGCTTCATTGAGAACAAATTATTAAACAGGAGGAAATGTTTACAATGAATAATATTATTATGAGCGGGAATGAGTGGAAGCTAGACTAGGCTGAGGGTCTAGCATGTGAGGAAATATTAGGCATCTAAGTAGAAAGAAAATTAAAATTGTCATCCATACATCTGTGGAAATAGATTCCACAAAATTTTCTACTGGAATTTTTCACTGGAATTTTCTGCTTTCCCTCATTCTGGTTTGGCAGCAGGATGCTGCTTCTGGGAACTTTCCTTATTAAGACTGCTCAATAGCTCGGTCGGTAGAGCTTCAGCCTCACACACACGAGGTCGGTGTTCGAGTCTCCTACAGCACAGGTGAATGGAACAGAAAGAAAATTAAATGAACTAGAAGAGGTCAAACACAACTTCAACATCAACACAATTAGTACATTTTACACGGAAAATTTTGATCCTACAAACTAAAAAACAAAAAAAAATTAGGTGAGCATAAGTTATAAGTAATCCCACTAACTTACACTACTTACAATGCAAGTGATGGACAACAAATTTACAGAATATCACAACTAAAAATGAAACCTAAATTGTTGTAACGTAACTTACCATTATCCAGAAGCTAAAGTGGCAGACCTCATGAGGCCTCTCACCGTTATGTGGAGCCCGGCTGACAACGGTGGAGGTAACGGTAGTGTAGGTGATGGTGGTAACGGTAGTGTAGGTGATGGTGGTAACGGTAGTGTAGGTGATGGTGGTAACAGTAGTGTAGGTGATGGTGGTAACGGTAGTATAGGTGATGGTGGTAACGGTAGTGTAGGTGATGGTGGTAACGGTAGTGTAGGTGATGGTGGTAACGGTAGTGTAGGTGATGGTGGTAACGGTAGTGTAGGTGATGGTGGTAACGGTAGTGTAGGTGATGGTGGTAACGGTAGTGTAGGTGATGGTGGTAACGGTAGTGTAGGTGATGGTGGTAACGGTAGTGTAGGTGATGGTGGTAACGGTAGTGTAGGTGATGGTGGTAACGGTAGTGTAGGTGACGGTGGTAACGGTAGTGTAGGTGACGGTGGTAACGGTAGTGTAGGTGACGGTGGTAACGGTAGTGTAGGTGATGGTGGTAACGGTTATGTTCTCTAGGTGACCTCGGTGAGAAGATTTGCGGTTCCCCAAATTACCGGAAGGCGAATGAATTGACCGTCATTAGCTTGAGAAACCTTGGGATTGAGATATATTACATACTAGATGTACCCGGCCACGCGTTACTGTGGCTCAGCCACAGCAACCTTTCCCTGTCCCCCGGCCTAACCATCATTCTCCCCTCTTCCTTCCAACCATTCCCCATTCCCCTGTCCCCTTGTCCTCCCCACTATTCTCCATTTTCCGTCCCCTCATCCTCCCCACCATTTCTAACTCACTCGTCCGATGCATTCCCAAATGATCTGATGTTCCCATCACTGAAAAATAAGAACAATAAAAAAATGAGAACAATTAAAAAAATAAACTATACTCACGAAATGAATGTTATGGTAAACAACTAAGCTCAATTCCAATGTAATATCACAAAATAATTCAGTCAAAATGAAAAATTTAAATCCATGAAAATTTAAATTTATCACTGCAATCGGAAACATTGAAATGGAATCGTGACATATTTAGTAGAGCATGTGTTGATTTTACGTGCAACAGATAGTACTGTTTTTCAAATAAAGCATGATTTTACCTGTCACAGGTGTTGCATCTGTAAAGTAGATATATAGAAATGTGTGTGTATTCGAATGGAACTTTGTGTCAAAATCTCAAAGCAATCGGTGAAGAACTTTCGGAGATTACAGTATGCGTTGCTCTTACGTCCAACATTTGGCACTGTTTTTCAAAAAAAGCATGTTTTTACCTGTCACAGGTGTGATATTTATATAGCAGGTAAATAAAAATATGTTTCGTATGCGAATGAAACGTTGTATCAAAATTTCAAAGCAATCTGTGAAGACCTTTCAAAGATTAGCGATTTTGAACAAACGAACATTTACATTTTTGTTCATATAGATAACAGTATTTGAACAACGAACATTTACGTTTTTATTTATGTAGACTATATAAATAAATGTGTAAATGTTCGTTTGTTCAAAATCGCTAATCTCAGGCAAGGTGAGGTCTGGGTCTGAGCGTAGGCAAGGTGAGGTCTGGGTCTGAGCGTAGGCAAGGTGAGGTCTGGGTCTGAGCGTAGGCAAGGTGAGGTCTGGGTCTGAGCGTAGGCAAGGTGAGGTCTGGGTCTGAGCGTAGGCAAGGCGAGGTCTGGGTCTGAGCGTAGGCAAGGCGAGGTCTGGGTCTGAGCGTAGGCAAGGCGAGGTCTGGGTCTGAGCGTAGGCAAGGTGAGGTCTGGGTCTGAGCGTAGGCAAGGTAAGGTCTGGGTCTGAGCGTAGGCAAGGCGAGGTCTGGGTCTGAGCGTAGGCAAGGTGAGGTCTGGGTCTGAGCGTAGGCAAGGTGAGGTCTGGGTCTGAGCGTAGGCAAGGCGAGGTCTGGGTCTGAGCGTAGGCAAGGTGAGGTCTGGGTCTGAGCGTAGGCAAGGCGAGGTCTGGGTCTGAGCGTAGGCAAGGTGAGGTCTGGGTCTGAGCGTAGGCAAGGTGACGAAGTCGTTACTCTGTATATTTAGGGTGGGTCATTTTTTCTTGGATGAGTATAGCTTCCAATATTTACAGTCTTCTCTGGTCAGTGGTGGATGCCAGGAGTGTTGTACCAGCAGGTTCAAAGTGAGTGTTGTGTTATGTACACTTTAGATATGGTTTCTCGGGACACCAGCCTGTAGATGGCATGTCAGGCTTCTCGAAAGCTTCGTGGTGGCCATACCATTGTAAGTAGATCGAAGGTGACATCCTTCTTACGGGCTATTCACTCCCAAAAAATCTACCACTTACGGGCTATTCATGCCCGTGTCACCACTCGGGTAGCTTTATCTTCATCAATCGAAATCCTTCATTGGGGGCATGTAAATTGGTATACAACGATTGCTTTTTGGGAGAGGATTGTATTGTTTATTGTGGCTCTTATTGTGTATTAAATCAGCTGTCCTTTTTATTGAAAAGAGTTACTTAAGAACAGCCCTAATAAACAGAACAACCCTCTCCAAAAAAGCAAATATGGAAAACCAATTTAAACAATATTTTAATAAAAAAGTGTTCCAGAAAGTAACTTCATCTTTAATTACAAAACATACTACAGAATCATCGTATTTAATAACAAATTCCAGGTACATGAAATTATTAACGTTGTATCACTAAATATTACAAACTTCAAATTAAATATTTTTAACGAAGATAATTACACCACATACAAATACATAAATCTTTAAACAACGGAATATCAGTGCTTTAAATTGTCTCAACAAATGTAAAGTAATAAAACAGTAATAGTTCATGTCATTTGACGAGAAAATATCCTTAACAAATTGGCAAAAAGTAAAATAGTTTAATCAATCTTAGACAAGTTTAACTGGAATAAAACTGTCAGATTAAATAATTAAATCAAACAAATATAGTAATCTGTAGAGATATTATTAAAGTTTAAGTAAATCAGACCGAACGATTCATCAGCTTATAAACATGAAGCTTTACCCCTAAATATGTATGGTGTTCTCTCTACCATCATGGAGAACACCGTGTTCTCTCTACCATCATGGAGAACACCGTGTTCTCTCTACCATCATGGAGAACACCGTGTTCTCTCTACCATCATGGAGAACACCGTGTTCTCTCTACCATCATGGAGAACACGGTGTTCTCTCTACCATCATGGAGAACACCGTGTTCTCTCTACCATCATGGAGAACACCGTGTTCTCTCTACCATCATGGAGAACACCGTGTTCTCTCTTCCATCATGGAGAACACCGTGTTCTCTCTACCATCATGGAGAACACCGTGTTCTCTCTACCATCATGGAGAACACGGTGTTCTCTCTACCATCATGGAGAACACCGTGTTCTCTCTACCATCATGGAGAACACGGTGTTCTCTCTACCATCATGGAGAACACCGTGTTCTCTCTACCATCATGGAGAACACGGTGTTCTCTCTACCATCATGGAGAACACCGTGTTCTCTCTACCATCATGGAGAACACCGTGTTCTCTCTACCATCATGGAGAACACCGTGTTCTCTCTACCATCATGGAGAACACCGTGTTCTCTCTACCATCATGGAGAACACCGTGTTCTCTCTACCATCATGGAGAACACCGTGTTCTCTCTACCATCATGGAGAACACCGTGTTCTCTCTACCATCATGGAGAACACGGTGTTCTCTCTACCATCATGGAGAACACCGTGTTCTCTCTACCATCATGGAGAACACGGTGTTCTCTACCATCATGGAGAACACCGTGTTCTCTCTACCATCATGGAGAACACGGTGCTCTTAATTATTTATCAAACTGTTTTATTATTCATTAAATCTAAAATTATAATAATATATTTATAATTAAATTAAAATAATTTAATTTAATATATATTTAAATATATAATAATAATTTAAAGATTTGAATTAAAATCGTGTTTTAATAATTAAATTTATTAACATTCTTAAATTGTGGCTCGACTGTAAGTATTAGTTACAATATGTACTCACCTAATTGTACTCACCTAATTGTGCTTGCGGGGGTTGAGCTCTGGCTCTTTGGTCCCGCCTCTCAACCGTCAATCAACTGGTGTACAGATTCCTGAGCCTATTGAGCTCTATCATATCTACATTTGCAACTGTGTATGGAGTCAGCCTCCACCACATCAC
Source organism: Procambarus clarkii (assembly GCF_040958095.1). NCBI lineage: Eukaryota > Metazoa > Arthropoda > Malacostraca > Decapoda > Cambaridae > Procambarus > Procambarus clarkii. The sequence continues at coordinate 33,685,130 of NC_091209.1, forward strand.
TTCCTAATGCATTCCATTTACTAACTACTCTGACACTGAAAAAGTTCTTTCTAACGTCTCAGTGGCTCATTTGGGTACTCAGCTTCCACCTGTGTCCCCTTGTTCGCGTCCCACCAGTGTTGAATAGTTCATCCTTGTTTACCCGGTCGATTCCCCTGAGGATTTTGTAGGTTGTGATCATGTCCCCCCTTACTCTTCTGTCTTCCAGTGTCGTAAGGTGCATTTCCCGCAGCCTTTCCTCATAACTCATGCCTCTTAGTTCTGGGACTAGTCTAGTAGCATACCTTTGGACTTTTTCCAGCTTCGTCTTGTGCTTGACAAGGTACGGGCTCCATGCTGGGGCCGCATACTCCAGGATTGGTCTTACATATGTGGTGTACAAGATTCTGAATGATTCCTTACACAGGTTCCTGAACGCCGTTCTGATGTTAGCCAGCCTAGCATATGCCGCAGACGTTATTCTCTTTATGTGGGCTTCAGGAGACAGGTTTGGTGTGATATCAACTCCTAGATCTTTCTCTCTGTCTGTTTCATTAAGTACTTCATCTCCTATTCTGTATCCTGTGCCTGGCCTCCTGTTTCCACTGCCTAGTTTCATTACTTTGCATTTACTCGGGTTGAACTTCAACAGCCATTTGTTGGACCATTCACTCAGTCTATCCAGGTCATCTTGTAGCCTCCTATCATCCTCTGTTTCAATCCTCCTCATAATTTTTGCATCGTCGGCAAACATTGAGAGGAACGAATCTATACCCTCTGGGAGATCATTTACATATACCAGAAACAGTATAGGTCCAAGGACTGACCCCTGCGGGACTCCACTTGTGACGTCTCGCCAATCTGAGACCTCACCCCTCACACAGACTCGTTGTCTCCTGTTGCTTAGGTACTCCTCTATCTACCGGAGTACCTTCCCTCTCACTCCAGCCTGCATCTCCAACTTTCGCACTAGCCTCTTGTGTGGCACTGTATCAAAGGCTTTCTGACAATCCAAAAATATGCAGTCTGCCCACCCTTTTCTTTCTTGCCTTATTTTTGTTGCCTGGTCGTAGAATTCAAGTAACCCTGTGAGGCAGGACCTGCCATCCCTGAACCCATGTTGATGCTGTGTTACAAAGTTCCTTCGCTCCAGATGCTCCACTAGTTTTTTTCGCACAATCTTCTCCATCAGCTTGCATGGTATGCAGGTTAGGGACACTGGCCTGTAGTTCAGTGCCTCCTGTCTATCCCCTTTCTTGTATATCGGGACTACGTTAGCTGCTTTCCAAATATCTGGCAGTTCCCCTGTTGCCAGTGATTTGTTATACACTATGGAGAGTGGTAGGCTCAGTTCTCTTGCTCCTTCCTTTAGAACCCAAGGGGAGATTCCATCTGGGCCTATAGCCTTCGTCACGTCCAACTCTAGTAAACACTTCCTTACTTCCCCACTGGTAATCTACAACTCTTCCAGTGGTTCCTGGTTAGCTATTCCCTCACTTACCTCTGGAATTTCTCCTTGCTCTAAGGTGAAGACCTCCTGGAATTTCTTATTCAATTCCTCACACACTTCCTTGTCATTTGTAGTGAATCCTTCCGCCCCTATCCTTAATCTCATAACCTGTTCCTTTACTGTTGTTTTTCTCCTAATGTGGCTATGCAACAATTTAGGCTGAGTCTTTGCCTTGCTTGCGATGTCATTTTCGTATTGTCTTTCTGCCTCTCTTCTCATCCTGACATATTCATTCCTGGCATTCTGGTATCTTTCTCTGCTCTCCAGTGTCCTGTTATTCCTATAGTTTCTCCATGCCCTTTTACTTTGCTGCTTAGCTAGCCTACATCTTTGATTAAACCATGGGTTTCTCATCTTCATTTCTCTGTTTTCCTTTTGGACTGGGAAAAACTTGTTTGCTGCGTCCTTGCACTTCTGCGTGATGTAATCCATCATATCTTGGGCCGTCTTTCCCCTGAGCTCTGTTTCCCATGCTATATCTGTTAGGAATTTTCTTATCCCCTCATAGTTTCCCTTTCGGTATGCTAACCTTTTGGTTTCGGTATCCCTCCTCGAGTTCAATAACCCTTCTTCAATCAAGTACTCAAACACCAGTACACTGTGGTCGCTCATTCCTACTGGGTCCTCAAAACCGATTTCTCTTATGTCGGAGTCGTTCAGAGTGAAGACTAGGTCGAGTCTCGCTGGTTCGTCATTGCCTCGCATCCTTGTGGGTTCTCCGACATGCTGGGTTAAAAAGTTGCTTGTCACCACCTCCAATAGTTTGGCTCTCCACGTATCCTCGCCTCCATGCGGTTCCTTGTTCTCCCAGTCAATCTTTCCGTGATTGAAGTCGCCCATGATGAGCAGGTGGGATCTATTTCTACAGGCAGCAGAGGCTGCCCTCTCAATTATAGTGTTAACTGCCTTGTTGTTGTTTTCATACTCTTGACTGGGTCTCCTGTCATTTGGTGGAGGGTTGTATATTACTGCTACTACTATTCTTGGTCCTCCCATTGTTATGGTGCCTGCTATGTAGTCTCTGAACTCCTCACAGCCCGGGATGGCCATCTCCTTAAAACTCCATTCCCTTCTCATGAGTAGGGCCACTCCGCCTCCTCCCCTACCTTCCCTCTCTTTCCTTATTACTGTATACTCCTGGGGAAACATGGCATTCGTTATGATTCCAGAGAGTTTTGTTTCAGTGAGTCCGATTACATCTGGGTTAACTTCCTGTGCTCTTTCCCTTAGTTCACTTGTCTTGCTTGTGATCCCATCTATGTTCGAGTACATCACCCTGAAACTGACTCTCTTCTGCTTTTCTGGGGGGGACCTTTGCGATCTGGGGTGAGTGGGAGCTGGGGGGACCTGGCACGGGGGGATTGGTGGAGGAGGGAGGGCTTGGGGCGGTGGGGGAGAGGGGGAGCGTACAGGGGGTGGATAAGAGGGGGAGGGTACAGGGGGTGGATAAGAGGGGGAGGGTACAGGAGGTGGGTAAGAGAGGGAGGGTTGGGGAAGCATGGGGGGAGGAGAGGCTGTGGGGGATAGGGGAGATGGGGGGGCTTGGGGGGAGAGAAAAGGCTGGAGGGCTTGGGGGGCGTGGGGGAAAAGGGAGGGCTGAGGTGGGTGAGGAAGAGAGGAGGGTTTAGGGGAGTGGGGGAGAGGGGAAGACTTAGGTGGGGTGGGGGAGAGTGGGGGGCTTAGGGGGGAGGGGGGGAAGGGAGGGCATGGGGGTGGGAGAGACGGGAAGGCATGTGGGAGGGGGGGAAGGGAGGGCATGGGGGTGGGAGAGACGGGAAGGCATGTGGGAGAAGGGAGGGCATGGGGGATGGGGGAGAAGGGAGGTCCTGGGGAGAGGGGTGAGGGGGAGAAGGGGGGTGAGTGGGGGGAGGGGGGTGGTTGGGGGGAGGGTGCCCTAGGTGGGTACTTAGTGGGGGGCTGACAGGGGATGGGGCGGGTTGGGTGTCTGTTGGGTAGAATGTGGGGGTGGTGCCCCAATCCCTGTGGCTGTTGCACTGTTTGAGGAGGGTTCTCCACTTCCCTCTGGGATTGTAGGGTTCTGGGTTGTGGTACTCTGATTTCCTTCTCTCTCCCTGCGCTCCTTCCTCGCGTCTGCTGTCCGTATTCTCTCTTCCCTTGTCATATCCCTCTGCAGGAATATTTTCTTGAACTTCTCTACACCTTTTAGACAACACTTCCTTGCTAGCAGTTCCTCTTTCGCGATTTCGCTCATGAAAACCACCTTTATCATTCGGTCTCTGTCCTTGTTGTACTTTCCAAGCCTGAAAACCTTTTCAACATTTCGCTCAGCTCCCTCCATCCTTACCTCTTTAAGGATCTCTTTAATCATGTTTTTGTCCTTGTCTCTCCGCTCCTTTGGTCAGGTCCCTGTTTGTTCTTTAATGCCTGCTACTACTACTGCTCTATTTCTCTCTATCAGCCGGCTAGTACATCTAGCTGCTTCCTGAGAGGAAGCCACTTCCATGGCAACTTCCTTAACCGCAGACCTAGCTTCAGGGCTCTTGTTAAGCATTTCAGCAAATGAGATCTGGGTTGTGGTGGTCCCCTCCACAGTAGCATTCCCATCTCCCTGGGGTACGGTTTGTGCCTGGTATTGTGGAAGAGTCTCCTTTAGGTATCTTATCTCCTCCTTTGCTGCCCTTAAATCATCTTGCAGGTTGGCTACTGTCTCCCTCATTACCCTCAGTCCTTCACTGAATTCATTCTGCATTTGCTGGAGTACTTCCTTCATCCAGGCTTCCTGTTCCATCCCATCCTCTGTGTTTGTTCCAGTTGTGAATGTCCTGCGTTTGGCAGTCAGAGTTCGTCTCCCTTCCATGATTTCCCTATGAGTGTGTGTGAGAGAGAGAGAGAGAGAGAGAGAGAGAGAGAGAGAGAGAGAGGGGGGGAGAGAGAGAGAGAGGAGGTGTGTGAGTATATGGGGAGAGGTGGAAGGTGGAAGTGAGGGAGGGGGATGGAGAGGGTGTGTGGGGGTGGGATAGTGCGGGAGGGTACAGAGAGAGGTTGTGTGTGTGTGCGTGTGTGTGTGCGCGCGCGCGTGCGTGCCTGTGTGTGTGTGTGTGTGTGTGTGTGTGTGTGTGTGTGTTGAGTGCGGGGGTGTTTGTGTATAGGGGGAGGGGTAGGGGGGGTGTCGTGGGGCAGTGTAAGGCGTGGGAATGTGAGGGGTGAGGGTGGGTGAGTGAGGGTGAGCGGTCACCAGTGTGTGCGTGCGTGCATGTGTGTGTGTGTGTTTACACTGGCTTGTTGTGGTGAGGAGGAGGGGGGGGGGTAGGTCTAGTCAGTGGCGGTGTAATGTAACACACAGGTGTGAGAAGCTGGTACCAAACTGAGGCCCTTGAGCTACTTTTTCGTATTTTAATTGACTTATGTTCAAAGCTAATTACTATATAAAAAAAACACTGTACACCTTATATGACTGACTTTGAGAGGCACTCACCTCCGAGTAAGCATCCCACAGCACAATTAGGTGATTTATGAAGCGATTTATGTATATGAGTGTGTATGTGTGTATGAGTGTGTGTACGTATGTGAATAAGTGACTATGTATGAGCTTACATGTGTGCATATGTATGAATGTGTATGTGTTTGTGTATGAATTTACGGGCTTATCCATGTTTATATATCCATGTTCATGATTGAGATGCTATTAAGGGTTGGAAATTAAGGGTTACCTTTGTTTCGAACCCGCGTTCAATTCCGCAGAACAATAAGGCTGACTCACTGTCACACAAACGTCTCCACCGACCTGAATACATCCCGTCCTCCTAAGGTGCCCCAACGTCAAGAAACTGATGTACTAAAGCGCCTTGTTATCCTAACCTACCAGAGGACCGAGGAACAGTACAGAGCAGAAAAAGGGACAGTACGTCAATTTCGCGAGCTGCTTCCATTTTCTAGTATGACGATTTTTTGGCCTTAGGTGGAGTATACGTCAAAATGCGACGTACTATTAGCAGGACGGGTTACTGGTCATATTTCCCGTTGATGTGCAAGTTTTGGTGCCAGGGAATGTGAGAACAGGATATTTACATGCAAAATTCATTCATTTTCATTCCTAAACTATACATTTTGAATCATTATAAAGAGTTGTATATAATGATCCACTGTTGGAGTTCCGTTAATGGTCATAGAAATGTTCCCTTTGACTTCTGTTGAGGATGCTTGGGGACACAATGTGTTCAGTGCCTTCTGTCTCATACTTACCGTCCTATGATACCGTCAACGTTCTGTGACTCACGACTTCCGTCCAATAATACCGTCTCACACGACAAGCTGTCAACCTCTATTGCTACAAACCAAATTAACTTGATCACGCAACACGGTATTTAGAGGATCTAAACCCATCCTTGAGCGCTCGTTAAGATATCGTGCTAATGAATACGTAATCACCCAAAAGCCAATTTGAGAAACTATACGATAACGAGGTTAAGATGATACAGTTGCTGATTAACTAAGCTGTTATCGTAATTCTCTCCAAATCGGTGGGTCACGTGGACCAATGTGGGTTACGGAAGACACATACCACCAGGACACTGAGACGATCAGAGGGATGAAGGATACAGTATGTGTCATGAAATAAACAAATTAATCACTGATTGAAAAGTGATTAAGTCTAAGTGAGATGAAATAAGACAACAAATTCCCCAAAATAAACCACAAACATTTCAGAGGAAATAACAGGTAACAAAAGAATTAGGAAGCTGGAATTCTAAATTTTGTTTTTTGAATTAATATTTACAATTGTAATGGTCATGTAATTTATAATTGTAACTTTTATCATTGTAACTGGCAACTTAACAGTGACTTTTTACGATTAAAACGTGATAATTCATCCTATGATTAACTCCTGTATGATTACCAGTCCTGGTGTGTGACACATTAACTCCTGTATGATTACCAGTCCTGGTGTGTGACACATTAACTCCTGTATGATTACCAGTCCTGGTGTGTGACACATTAACTCCTGCATGATTACCAGTCCTGGTGTGTGACACATTAACTCCTGCATGATTACCAGTCCTGGTGTGTGACACATTAACTCCTGTATGATTACCAGTCCTGGTGTGTGACACATTAACTCCTGCATGATTAATAGTCTTGGCGTTTAACTTATATATTACATGAAAGGATTCAAGTCTCCGTTAATAAAATCTGATCCGCCTATAGTGAGAGCAGCTTTGATGTTTGGTGTAATACCTTAGTAAATAGAGCTCCCAGGCTCTATACCTGCTCTGTCACTCTCTTTCTTTAGAATTACCTGCAGACCGGCAAAGTTAAGCACTCACGATCAGCTTATATATGACGTGAATTGGATCTCGTAATAAACTTATACTCGTATAGAGGATGAGCCAATTACTTACGTCAGGCGATTAGTCTAGAACAAAAATTGGTTCAAACTTCTACCTGCAATCTTTAAGGAGCTTTTTTTTTAAGAAGCATTCATTGCTACTTCAATGTTTTTTTGTGAATGATTAACGTTTTTACATATTGAAAATGTAAGTGAAATTGAGATTTTAATTGTGGTCATGTGTATGGTGGTAAATGGTAGCGTTGTGTATAATAATACTGGTTATGTGTGGTGTGAGGTGGTTGTTACAACTAGCTGGCGTTGTTGTTGCTTGTGGCACCCCTGTTGTGCCCTGGCACTGGTGTCAAGGGCTGAGGTGCCAGGGAAGAAGGCCAGAGCACAGTGGAGTGGTTATACTTTGTTTTGTTGTTTGAAGTACAAGTGAAGAATGTATATTATCTTGTATTATATTTACCCCCCTTGCCTATGCTAAGGTAAACGTCCTCAGCGAATGGTTCATCATATATGGCAGTCTGTCTTCATCAACGACAGCCCGTCCTCATCAACGACAGCCCGTCTTCATCAACGACAGCCCGTCTTCATCAACGACAGCCCGTCCTCATCAACGACAGCCCGTCTTCATCAACGACAGCCCGTCCTCATCAACGACAGCCCGTCTTCATCAACGACAGCCTGTCCTCATCAACGACAGCCCGTCTTCATCAACGACAGCCCGTCTTCATCAACGACAGCCCGTCTTCATCCACGACAGCCCGTCTTCATCAACGACAGCCCGTCTTCATCAACGACAGCCCGTCTTCATCAACGACAGCCCGTCCTCATCAACGACAGCCCGTCCTCATCAACGACAGCCCGTCCTCATCAACGACAGCCCGTCTTCATCAACGACAGCCCGTCTTCATCAACGACAGCCCGTCTTCATCAACGACAGCCCGTCTTCATCAACGACAGCCCGTCTTCATCAACGACAGCCCGTCCTCATCAACGACAGCCCGTCTTCATCAACGACAGCCCGTCTTCATCAACGACAGCCCGCCTTCATCAACGACAGCCCGTCTTCATCAACGACAGCCCGTCTTCATCAACGACAGCCCGTCTTCATCAACGACAGCCCGTCCTCATCAACGACAGCCCGTCCTCATCAACGACAGCCCGTCCTCATCAACGACAGCCCGTCCTCATCAACGACAGCCCGTCTTCATCAACGACAGCCCGTCTTCATCAACGACAGCCCGTCTTCATCAACGACAGCCTGTCCTCATCAACGACAGCCCGTCCTCATCAACGACAGCCCGTCCTCATCAACGACAGCCCGTCCTCATCAACGACAGCCCGGCCTCATCAACGACAGCCCGGCCTCATCAACGACAGCCCGGCCTCATCAACGACAGCCCGGCCTCATCAACGACAGCCCGGCCTCATCAACGACAGCCCGGCCTCATCAACGACAGCCCGTCCTCATCAACGACACCCCTGCCTCATCAACGACACCCCGGCCTCATCAACGACACCCCGGCCTCATCAACGACAGCCCGTCCTCATCAACGACAGCCCGTCTTCATCAACGACAGCCCGTCTTCATCAACGACAGCCCGTCCTCATCAACGACACCCCGGCCTCATCAACGACACCCCGGCCTCATCAACGACAGCCCGTCTTCATCAACGACAGCCCGGCCTCATCAACGACACCCCGGCCTCATCAACGACAGCCCGTCTTCATCAACGACAGCCCGGCCTCATCAACGACACCCCGGCCTCATCAACGACAGCCCGTCCTCATCAACGACAAAAAAATCTACACGATGAATTCAAAAACTGACTTCTGAGGCATATAAAGTCTGTCTGGAATATGTTCCATTGATGAAAGCCAGAAAGAGTTCCAACGTAGAAAGAGAACACAGACGACACTACAAAAGAAAAAAAAATAATTGAAATGCTTAAAGCAGACACGACTCTCCATACAAAGAAGGAATAATTTAAACAGGGAAATTGAAGAAATCGAACAGAGACTGAAGCATTCATATCAGATTGAAGAAATGCAACTAGAACAGAAAGCCATTAAAGATATAAAGAAAAAGCCAAAATATTTATTCACATATGTGAAATCAAAAGCAAAAACCACTGCCAGTATTGGACCTATTCCTACTAGTGAAGGTTCATACACAGAGGTTGACAAATTAATGAATATAAAAGCAGAATGAGGACATGTTTAGCACTCCAGTAAACAGCATGAAAGTGAAAAATCCGAACATCATCTTTATGCGTAACTTCTTTATATGTATTTACCCCTGTAAATATATTTGATATAAACACAAGCGTGGCAGAATTTGAAAGAGAAATTGACAACTTGCCCATGCACTCGGCTCCGGGTCCAGACTTATGGAATTCAATATTTATAAAGAAATGCAAAATGCCAGTATCACAGGCACTCAGTGTAGTGTGGAGGAAGAGCTTGGACAAGGGGGAGATACCAGATGCGCTTAAATCAGCAGAAATAGCTTTTCAATGTAAGGGAATGATGGAGCAAAGCATTGGCAAAGAATTATAGACCAGTTGCACTAACGTCCCACATAATAAAAGTATTTGAAAGAGTGATCAGGAGTCAGGTCACCAGTTTCATGGAGACTAATGACCTCCACAACCCAGGCCAACATGGATTTAGAGCGGGAAGATCATGCCTTTCACAGCTACTTGACCACTCTAACAAAGTCCCTGAGGCATTAGAAGAAAAGCAGAATGCAGATGTGGTTCACACGAACTTCGCAAAGGCATTCGATAAATGTGACCATAAAGTGATGGTACACAAATTAAGGATAATGGGAATAACTGGTAAAGTAAGACGGTGGATACTCAATTTTCTGTCGAACAGAACACAGAGTACAGATTTGAGTTTGTTAAACCATATAAAATCTAGTCCAAGCGCAGTTAAAAGCCCTGTACCTCAGGGTACAGTCCTTGCACCATGGCTTTTCCTTATTCTCATATCAAATATAGACTAAAATACAAGTCACAGCTTCGTATCATCCTTTGCAGATGACAAAAATCAGCATGAAAATTATCTCTGCTAAAGACATTGAAAAACTACAAGCAGATATAAATATAGTTTTCGACTGGGCAGTAGAAAAAACTTGATGGTTAACATTGATAAATTCCAGGAACTCAGGTACGGTAAAAATAAGGACCTTAAACATAATACAGGGTACAAAACACAATCAAAACCCATAGTAGGAAAGCAACATGTAAAAGATTTGGGAATAATGATGTTTGACGACCTAAAGTTTAGGGAGCATAACCAAGCAATTATTACGTCAGCCAGAAAAATGATGGGATGGGCTACGGGAACTTTCAAATCCAGGGATCCCATCACAATAGTTGTACTCTTTAAATCACTTGTGCTGTCCCGTCTTGAGTACTGTTCAGTACTCACTTCCCCCTTCAGAGTAGGAGAGATTGCTGAAATAGAGGAAGTACAGAAAACATATACGGCACGCATAGACGAGATAAAGCACCTAAATTATTGGGATCGTCTCAAAGCTCCACAAATGTACTCACTAGAAAGGAGACAATAGAGATATCAAATAATATTCACGTGGAAAATACTGGAGGGACAGGTCCCAAATCTATACAGTAAAATGACAACTTACTGGAGTAAACGATATGGAAGAAAATGCAGGATAAGACCAGTGAAGAGCAGAGGTGCCATAGGCACAATCAGAGAACATTGTATAAACATCAGAGGTACGCGGTTGTTCAACACCCTCCCAGCAAGCATAAGAAATATTGCCGGAACAACCGTGGACATCTTCAAGAGGAAACTGGATTGTTTTCTTTAACAAGTGTCGAACTAACCGGGCTGTGGTGGGTATGTGGGCCTGCGGGCCGCTCCAAGCAACAGCCTGGTGGACCAAACTCTCACAAGTCAAGCCGGACTTGGGGAGTAGAAGAACTCCCAGAACCCCATCAACCAGCTCGTCCTCATCAACAACAGCCCGTCCTCATCAAAACAGCCCGTCCTCATCAACAACAGCCCATCCTCATCAACAACAGCCCGTCCTCATCAACAACAGCCCGTCCTCATCAACAACAGCCCGTCCTCATCAACAACAGCCCGTCCTCATCAACAACAGCCCGTCCTCATCAACAACAGCCCGTCCTCATCAACAACCAATGGCTACCAGCCGCCCCGGGCAGAGCATCATAGAGCCCCTCAAACCGCCCTCCGTTACTCACTTTAGAGCTCTCCATATTACACTCATATATATGCTGGTTAGCATTGTAAATGTCAGGCCACGTCTGTGGCAGAAAGCAATAATAATACAAATAATAAAGAAAAGGAAAAAAACTCCTACGTTCCTGCTTTACTTTCCTTGTTCCATCATCCTCCTTCCCTCCTCTCTCATCTACTTCTCTCCACACCTTCCTACGCCTCTCTTCTTCCCTCCCCCGTCTCCTCTCCTCTCCCCCAGACGGGATATTGCTCCAGTGGAGTCTAGAGCTTTACGAGGTCGTAACTGTAGCCTCAGAGCACTGCTCTCTATGGAAATTTACCTTCGTTACATAAAGTTAAATAATAACACTGCAAGAATACTTTAGTCTTCCCTTTACAAAGAGAATATGCGTTAGTCTTGTACTCGTGTCCTTGTAATTCCCGGGTTTATATGGCCTGATTAACAAGGTTCATTTTGCTCCTTACAAGGTGGTAATTTGGTCTTTACTGGTGAGGTCTGGCTGTACCGGTGAAGTCTGGCTGTACCGGTGAGGTCTGGCTGTACCACTGACTCAGTAGCGAGGTCTGGCTGTACCACTGACACAGCAGTGAGGTCTGGCTGTACCACTGATACAGTAGCGAGGTCTGGCTGTAAACCTGGCACAGTAGGGAGGTCTGGCTGTACCACTGACACAGTAGTGAGGTCTGGCTGTACCACTGTCACAGTAGGGAGGTCTGGCTGTACCACTGTCACAGTAGTGAGGTCTGGCTGTACCACTGACACAGTAGTGAGGTCTGGCTGTACCACTGACACAGTAGTGAGGTCTGGCTGTACCACTGTCACAGTAGCCAGGTCTGGCTGTACCACTGACACAGTAGTGAGGTCTGGCTGTACCACTGACACAGTAGTGAAGTCTGGCTGTACCACTGTCACAGTAGCCAGGTCTGGCTGTACCACTGTCACAGTAGCCAGGTCTGGCTGTACCACAGTCACAGTAGGGAGGTCTGGCTGTACCACTGACACAGTAGAGAGGTCTGGCTGTACCACTGACACAGTAGTGAGGTCTGGCTGTACCACTGACACAGTAGTGAGGTCTGGCTGTACCACTGACAGTAGTGAGGTCTGGCTGTACCACTGACAGTAGTGAGGTCTGGCTGTACCACTGGCACAGTAGTGAGGTCTGGCTGTACCATTGGCACAGTAGTGAGGTCTGGCTGTACCACTGACACAGTAGTGAGGTCTGGCTGTACCACTGACTCAGTAGTGAGGTCTGGCTGTACCACTGACACAGTAGGAGGTCTGGCTGTACCACTGACACAGTAGGGAGGTCTGGCTGTACCACTGACACAGTAGGGAGGTCTGGCTGTACCACTGACACAGTAGGGAGGTCTGGCTGTACCACTGACACAGTAGGGAGGTCTGGCTGTACCACTGACACAGTAGTGAGGTCTGGCTGTACCACTGACACAGTAGTGAGGTCTGGCTATACCACTGACACAGTAGCCAGGTCTGGCTGTACCACTGACACAGTAGCCAGGTCTGGCTGTACCACTGACACAGTAGTGAGGTCTGGCTGTACCACTGACACAGTAGCCAGGTCTGGCTGTACCACTGACACAGTAGCCAGGTCTGGCTGTACCACTGACACAGTAGCCAGGTCTGGCTGTACCACTGACACAGTAGTGAGGTCTGGCTGTACCACTGACACAGTAGTGAGGTCTGGCTGTACCACTGACACAGTAGCCAGGTCTGGCTGTACCACTGACACAGTAGGGAGGTCTGGCTGTACCACTGACACAGTAGTGAGGTCTGGCTGTACCACTGACACAGTAGTGAGGTCTGGCTGTACCACTGACACAGTAGTGAGGTCTGGCTGTACCACTGACACAGTAGTGAGGTCTGGCTGTACCACTGACACAGCAGTGAGGTCTGGCTGTACCACAGACACAGCAGTGAGGTCTGGCTGTACCACTGACACAGTAGTGAGGTCTGGCTGTACCACTGACACAGCAGTGAGGTCTGGCTGTACCACTGACACAGCAGTGAGGTCTGGCTGTACCACTGACACAGCAGTGAGGTCTGGCTGTACCACTGACACAGCAGTGAGGTCTGGCTGTACCACTGACACAGCAGTGAGGTCTGGCTGTACCACTGACACAGCAGTGAGGTCTGGCTGTACCACTGACACAGCAGTGAGGTCTGGCTGTACCACTGACACAGTAGTGAGGTCTGGCTGTACCACTGTCACAGTAGGGAGGTCTGGCTGTAGCACTGTCACAGTAGGGAGGTCTGGCTGTACCACTGTCACAGTAGGGAGGTCTGGCTGTACCACTGACACAGTAGTGAGGTCTGGCTGTACCACTGTCACAGTAGTGAGGTCTGGCTGTACCACTGACACAGTAGGGAGGTCTGGCTGTACCAACCACAACAAACCCATCCCCGCAACGACACAAGTCATGGCAAGAGATCAGAAGTAATTTTCATCAGTCCTTCACATTACCAGAGAGAAGACCAGCTTCATATACACGGTAATTCACGGAGTTTATATACTTCGTCATATATACACGGAGTTTATATGCTGCGTCATATATACACGGAGTTTAAGCAAGTTTACCGTGTATATAACTGACTCGTGTTCTCTCTGGTATCTGTTGGTACAACACGTCGAGACTGTATAAGGGACCTTTAGTTCATACACTTACACTGGTCCTCTTACAAATTACGTCTGAATTTGGCCGTTTACCCGTATGGCCGGAAATAGACGTAATTTGAAAATGAAAAAAAAAAATCATAAATTTCTGATTTGTTTCCAAAACAGTAAGTTAAGCTGTATGTTTATTTACATTAATATATATATATACAGCTTGAGTGCAAGCCACTGACGCTGGTCTACTCACCGCCCGACCGTCTGGACCAACCCGCCCTGCTAACAGAACGTCGCATTTTGACGTACACTCGGCCTAAGATAAAAAATCTGTCCCGTTTTCTGTTTTGGGTCCTCTGGTTGGTAAAGATAAGAGCACTTTAATAGGACAGTTTCTTGACGTTGTGGCACCTTAGGACCTTAGGCTTACTGGAACAACATCAGAGATGGTAATGGTCTTCGTTGTATTCCTATACTTGTCTACGGGGATTGTGTCTGGGTTTATATATATAACAATCATATTTTTAGTCCTCTTTTCAATCGTATAATGTTTATGTCATTTATTTAACCGAAATAAGAGTAATGTTTATTTATAATTTAACATTTCAATTATTAATTATTTTTCATATAATGTTTCCAAGACTGCCTTCACACAGAACTATGAGGTGTACAAGCGGGAGTGAGTTTACCCCCTAGGGAAGTATGATGTATTATAATGCCTTTGTACAGTATGCAATAATGCCAATGTAACACGGCCAACTACACACAGTGGTTATCAACAAGAGTGAAGTCTTCGAGCAGTCCCAGTGGCGCAGTGGTAAAACACTCACACGACGCTTCACTTCGCGAGTGATGGGGCCTGAATTCGTATCCTGGCCGGGGAGGATTGACTAGGCGCCAATCCTTAACTGTAGCCTCTGTTCACCCAGCAGAGAATAGGCACCTGGTGGTTAATCGATTTGGCGGGTCGTATTCCAGGTAAAAATTAGTATTAAGGACCTGCCCGTAACGCTATGCGAGCTATAGTGGCTGTACTAGAATGAAAGAATTGTTTATATAAAATAAATAAATAAAGTCCCTAGAGCAACAGCATAGAATCCAAAATGAATTCTGCCAAATTATAGGTCTGGTGTATTTCGCCTGTGAAGCAGGGAATGGTTCCATCAATATATATTTGATATGTTTTTAGTATAATGTTCTTCTCTTTAATGGAGACGATAGATTTATATTTGAAGAGAAAGGATTCCCTGATACAACCTTGTGTATTTTACAATAACTAATTATATTGCTGTTAATCCTATACACATACATGGTATGGGAGATGCTGGTACACTACGAGGTATCATATAGAGAGCTACAGCTGGTAATCCTATACACATACATGGTATGGGAGATGCTGGTACACTACAAGGTAACATATAGAGAGCTACAGCTGGTAATCCTATACACATACATGGTATGGTAGATGGTGGTACTCTACGAGGTATCATATAGAGAGCTACAGCTGGTAATCCTATACACATACATAGTATGGGAGATGGTGGTACTCTACGAGGTAACATATAGAGAGCTACAGCCCACACTCGGTGGTGTAAACATTGGAAGACATGAGAGGTGTGACTACCAGCACGGCTCTCTAACACTACTGCGTCTTCAGTATGATGGTCACTGGAGCTCTATGGCAGCCTCGGGACAATATTGGCATGTTGCAACATTATAGGTGGACTTGTGTTGCTGGGAGCCTCGGGACAATATTGGCATGTTGCAACATTATAGGTGGACTTGTGTTGCTGGGAGCCTCGGGACAATATTGGCATGTTGCAACATTATAGGTGGACTTGTGTTGCTGGGAGCCTCGGGACAATATTGTCATGTTGCAACATTATAGGTGGACTTGTGTTGCTGGGAGCCTCGGGACAATATTGTCATGTTGCAACATTATAGGTGGACTTGCGTTGCTGGGAGCCTCGGGACAATATTGGCATGTTGCAACATTATAAGTGGACTTGTGTTGCAACATTATAGGTTGACTTGTGTTGCAGATAATGACACACCCGCGCGCTCTCTCTTCCCGCCGCCACTCGTGAGAACACTTACTGATACTATCACAGTCCAGAGTCTCTCTCCAGTCTCTAACTGGACCCCCCACGAGGGGGCCACGATTGTGAGACAATCCTGATAAGGAAACACTCATACTCGTGTGCCCAATCACTTGGGCTGGACGGTATAGAGCGACGGTCTCGCTTCATGCAGGTCGGCGTTCAATCCCCTACCGTCCACAAGTGGTTGGGCACCATTCCTTTCCCTCCGTCCCATCCCAAATTCTTATCCTGACCTCTTCCAAGTGCTATATAGTCATGGTGGCTTGGCACTTTTCCTTGATAGTTCCCCCCCCCCCTCATACTCGAGCTCCATTCAACGAAGCTGTTTGGGCTTTAGGACTGCAACACTCTGGTTCCACTGCAGGAAGGGGGAGGCAATTATCAACAGAAAGCAGCAAGCCACCACGAATGTATAGCACTGGGAAAGGGTCAGGATAAGGATTTGGGATGGAACGGGGAGGGAAAGGAATGGTGCCCAACCACTTGAGGACGGTCGGCGATTGAACGCCGACCTGCGTGAGGCGTGACCGTCGCTCTACCGTTAGGCCCAAAAATTAACGGGGGAACTGATGCAGGATATTGCTTAAGTTCCAGTACTTGGACCACCTGGCCACTGGACCACCTGGCCACTGGACCACCTGGTCAATGGACCACCTGGTCCCAGCACCACCTGGTCCCAGCACCACCTGGTCCCAGCACCACCTGGTCCCAGCACCACCTGGTCCCAGCACCACCTGGTCCCAGCACCACCTGGTCCCAGCACCACCTGGTCCCAGCACCACCTGGTCACTGGACCACCTGGTCACTGGACCACCTGGTCACTGGACCACCTGGTCACAGCACCACCTGGTCACTGGACCACCTGGTCACTGGACCACCTGGTCACTGGACCACCTGGTCACAGCACCACCTGGTCACTGGACCACCTGGTCACAGCACCACCTGGTCACTGGACCACCTGGTCCCAGCACCACCTGGTCCCAGCACCACCTGGTCACTGAACCACCTGGTCCCAGCACCACCTGGTCCCAGCACCACCTGGTCCCAGCACCACCTGGTCCCAGCACCACCTGGTCCCAGCACCACCTGGTCCCAGCACCACCTGGTCCCAGCACCACCTGGTCCCAGCACCACCTGGTCACTGGACCACCTGGTCACAGCACCACCTGGTCACTGGACCACCTGGTCCCAGCACCACCTGGTCCCAGCACCACCTGGTCCCAGCACCACCTGGTCACTGAACCACCTGGTCCCAGCACCACCTGGTCACTGGACCACCTGGTCCCAGCACCACCTGGTCACTGGACCACCTGGTCACTGGACCACCTGGTCCCAGCACCACCTGGTCCCAGCACCACCTGGTCCCAGCACCACCTGGTCCCAGCACCACCTGGTCCCAGCACCACCTGGTCCCAGCCCCACCTGGTCCCAGCACCACCTGGTCCCAGCCCCACCTGGTCCCAGCACCACCTGGTCACTGGACCACCTGGTCGCAGCACCACCTGGTCACTGGACCACCTGGTCGCAGCACCACCTGGTCCCAGCACCACCTGGTCGCAGCACTACCTGGTCCCAGCACCACCTGGTCCCAGCACCACCTGGTCCCAGCACCACCTGGTCACTGGACCACCTGGTCACTGGACCACCTGGTCCCAGCACCACCTGGTCACTGGACCACCTGGTCCCAGCACCACCTGGTCCCAGCACCACCTGGTCACTGGACCACCTGGTCCCAGCACCACCTGGTCACTGGACCACCTGGTCCCAGCACCACTAGGTCACTGGACCACCTGGTCCCAGCACCACCTGGTCACTGGACCACCTGGTCCCAGCACCACCTGGTCACTGGACCACCTGGTCCCAGCACCACCTGGTCACTGGACCACCTGGTCCCAGCACCACCTGGTCACAGCACCACCTAGTCACTGGACCACCTGGTCCCAGCACCACCTGGTCCCAGCACCACCTGATCACAGCACCACCTGGTCACAGCACCAGCTGGTCACAGCACCACCTGGTCACTGGACCACCTGGTCACAGCACCACCTGGTCACTGGGACAACCTGGTCACTGGACCACCTGGTCACTGGACCACCTGGTCACAGCACCACCTGGTCACTGGACCACCTGGTCACTGTGACAACCTGGTCACTGGGACCACCTGGTCACAGCTCCACCTGATCCCAGCACCACCTGGTCACTGGACCACCTGGTCACTGGACCACCTGATCCCAGCACCACCTGGTCACTGGACTTTCTGGTCACTGAACCACCTGGTCACTGGACCACCTGGTCCCAGCACCACCTGGTCACTGGACCACCTGGTCCCAGCACCACCTGGTCACTGGACCACCTGGTCACAGCACCACCTGGTCACTGGACCACCTGGTCACAGCACCACCTGGTCACTGGACCACCTGGTCACAGCACCACCTGGTCACTGGACCACCTGGTCACAGCACCACCTGGTCACTGGACCACCTGGTCACAGCACCACCTGGTCACTGGACCACCTGGTCACAGCACCACCTGGTCACTGGACCACCTGGTCACAGCACCACCTGGTCACTGGACCACCTTGTCACAGCACCACCTGGTCACTGGACCACCTTGTCACAGCACCACCTGGTCACTGGACCACCTGGTCACTGGACCACCTGGTCATAGCACCACCTAATCACTGGACCACCTGGTCACAGCACCACCTGGTCACAGCACCACCTGGTCACTGGACCACTTGGTCACAGCACCACCTGGTCACTGGACCACTTGGTCACAGCACCACCTGGTCACAGCACCACCTGGTCACAGCACCACCTGGTCACAGCACCACCTGGTCACAGCACCACCTGGTCACTGGACCACCTGGTCACTGGACCACCTGGTCACTGGACCACCTGGTCACTGGACCACCTGGTCACAGCACCACCTGGTCACTGGACCACCTGGTCACAGCACCACCTGGTCACTGGACCACCTGGTCACAGCACCACCTGGTCACTGGACCACCTGGTCACAGCACCACCTGGTCACTGGATCACCTGGTCACAGCACCACCTGGTCACTGGACCACCTGGTCACAGCACCTGGTCACTGGACCACCTGGTCACTGGACCACCTGGTCACAGCACCACCTGGTCACTGGACCACCTGGTCACTGGACCACCTGGTCACAGCACCACCTGGTCACTGGATCACCTGGTCACAGCACCACCTGGTCACTGGACCACCTGGTCACAGCACCACCTGGTCACTGGGACCACCTGGTCACTGGGACCACCTGGTCACTGGGACCACCTGGTCACTGGGACCACCTGGTCACTGGGACCACCTGGTCACTGGACCACCTGGTCACTGGGACCACCTGGTCACTGGGACCACCTGGTCACTGGGACCACCTGGTCACTGGGACCACCTGGTCACTGGGACCACCTGGTCCCAGCACCACCTGGTCCCAGCACCACCTGGTCCCAGCACCACCTGGTCACTGGACCATCTGGTCACAGCACCACCTGGTCACTGGACCACCTGGTCACAGCACCACCTGGTCACAGCACCACCTGGTCACAGCACCACCTGGTCACTGGACCACCTGGTCCCAACACCACCTGGTCACAGCACCACCTGGTCACTGGAACCTCCTGGTCACTGGACCACCTGGTCACTGGACCACCTGGTCACTGGGACCACCTGGTCACTGGGACCACCTGGTCACAGCACCACCTGGTCACTGGGACCACCTGGTCACAGCACCACCTGGTCACTGGACCACCTGGTCACAGCACCACCTGGTCACTGGACCACCTGGTCACAGCACCACCTGCTCACTGGACCACCTGGTCACAGCACCACCTGGTCACTGGACCACCTGGTCACAGCACCACCTGGTCACTGGACCACCTGGTCCCAACACCACCTGGTCACTGGACCACCTGGTCACAGCACCACCTGGTCACTGGACCACCTGGTCACAGCACCACCTGGTCACTGGATCACCTGGTCCCAACACCACCTGGTCACTGGACCACCTGGTCCCAGCACCACCTGGTCCCAGCGCCACCTGGTCCCAGCGCCAACTGGTCCCAACACCACCTGGTCCCAGCACCACTTGGTCCCAGCACCACCTGGTCCCAGCACCACCTGGTCACTGGACCACCTGGTCACAGCACCACCTGGTCACAGCACCACCTGGTCACTGGACCACCTGGTCCCAGCACCACCTGGTCACTGGACCACCTGGTCCCAGCACCACCTGGTCACTGGACCACCTGGTCCCAGCACCACCTGGTCACTGTACCACCTGGTCACTATACCACCTGGTCACTGGACCACCTGGTCCCAGCACCACCTGGTCCCAGCACCACCTGATCACTGGACCACCTGGTCACTGGACCACCTGGTCACTGGACCACCTGGTCACTGGACCACCTGGTCCCAGCACCACCTGGTCACTGGACCACCTGGTCACTGGACCACCTGGTCACAGCACCACCTGGTCACTGGACCACCTGGTCACAGCACCACCTGGTCGCAGCACCACCTGGTCACAGCACCACCTGGTCACAGCACCACCTGGTCACAGCACCACCTGGTCCCAGCACCACCTGGTCCCAGCACCACCTGGTCCCAGCACCACCTGGTCCCAGCACCACCTGGTCCCAGCACCACCTGGTCCCAGCACCACCTGGTCCCAGCACCACCTGGTCACTGGACCACCTGGTCACTGGACCACCTGGTCACTGGACCACCTGGTCCCAGCACCACCTGGTCCCTGGACCACCTGGTCACAGCACCACCTGGTCACAGCACCACCTGGTCACTGGGACCACCTGGTCACTGGACCACCTGGTCACAGCACCACCTGGTCACTGGACCACCTGGTCACAGCACCACCTGGTCACTGGACCACCTGGTCACAGCACCACCTGGTCACAGCACCACCTGGTCACTGGACCACCTGGTCACTGCACCACCTGGTCACAGGAGGACAGTCCGCGTCCACAGCTGTGTCCTGCTAAAAAATACTCCCGCTGTGAGCTGGCTAACTCACACGTCAGTAGCTCATGTTCACGGAGCCTGAACATCAGTACATAATGACAATACTGCTGCTGACTTAGCTCACCGGCTGAGTGGTCCGACCATTGGTTCTCGTGAGCTCATCGTTTTATAATCACTGCTCCTGTTATGGGGCCAGATTCACGAAAGCATTTACGCAAATACTTACGAACGTGTACATCTTTGCTCAATCTTTGACGGCTTTGGTTATATTTATTTAACAGTTTACAAGCATAAAAACTTCGCATTCAACTGTTGTTATTGTTATAAACCGCCTCCTGGTGCTTCGGAGCTCATTAACTGCTTAATAATTTGAAACAAAGCCGCCAAAGATTGAGAAAAGATGTACACGTTCGTAAGTACTTTTGTGAATCTCGCCCATGGTTCCTTCTCGCATAGTCTCGGTGCCTATTATGTAGTCTCTGAACCCCTTCACAGCCTGGGCCGATCTCTTAGGCACGAAGAGCCCAGAGGGTACTATAATGGGATTAGGGTGTTGCTACACTAGATTATTACTAGGAGCGGCTGCGTCAACCACGTACAATCAGTACCTGGTTAGAGCAAGTCTCGGAGCCTCTATAATCTGTCTGTGGGGCTCCTTGTGCTGATTGTTTCAGGATATGGGTGTTGATGTCGTCACAATGATAAAAACTTAGGAACACATGAACACTGCAGTAGCTTTAGGAGCCTATTTTAGGTAGGTCCTTATTCCCTCGTCCATCTGTTGTGCACAATACATGTAGCTACAATATTTTTTAAATTAACTCTAATGTTAATCTTGCTTATTCTATCAGACAATTTATTCGACTCGTTAACAGCTCTATTGTCAAATCAATATTTGCCTTTATAGTTATTAAATTGGATTTTAAGAGGGTTATAACCATTATTGCAAGCTGAGAATGTTTGGTCAACATTCATTAAACGCTGAGACGAGTTGGACAATTCCATAACCCTTTTAAAGTGCTCCAAACATCCATTTGTGGACTCTCAACTCCCAAGAGAATATAATCCTATAAATATAAGTCTTGCAAACACAGCTTAAGCCAAGTCTTGCAAACACAGCTTCGCAAGAGATTCCTTACAAGGAATCAATTTTATCATCCTATCCAAGACCTTTTCAATTGAATTTATTTCCATTTAGTAATATGGTGACGAGAGCTTAACAGTATGATCCAAGTTACATTTTAGCAAAGCAAGATATAATGAAGGATAGTATTTGGGTTTCAGTTGCAAATACTTTGATATCGTTTGTGATCAGTAATGTTTACTTGGAAAATTGGGAACAAACTCATTTCACTAAATACGTTCCATTATATTGTGGGAATGTTCCAATATGAAAACATTATATCATTCCAAATAATGACTTAAATGTAATGAATGATCTGGATGATCAGTGACATTATTTGCTGACACACTGAACTAATGTTCATAATGAACTAATGTTCATAATGAACTAATGTTCATAATGAACTAATGTTCATAATGAACTAATGTTCATAATGAACTAATGTTCATAATGAACTAATGTTCATAATGAACTAATGTTCATAATGAACTAATGTTCATAATGAACTAATGTTCATAATGAACTAATGTTCATAATGAACTAATGTTCATAATGAACTAATGTTCATAATGAACTAATTTCACAGTGAACTATGATCACTAATATTTTCATATTATGTATAACTTGCCGTTTTGTACACAAGTATATACTGTTTACCTTATCTGATTGATGGTATGAGAACTTTATACCATCAATCAATACCATCAAATTTATCGCATTTATACACATCTAATAATATATTATAGAGTTTGACTGGAGGAAAGAATCAAGGCGTCTGCAGCTAGATGAATTATTATTACAAATTGCCGCTATTTATAGTACAAAAATCCTAGATTTATAACTTTATGAAAATGAATTGTCGAGAACGAAGTTCTTTTAATTAAATGTTGATTTACATAAGCGACACGACTCAAATATCAGCAAGAGTTGAGATGTGATATATCTGGTTTTGTTTTAATTTTTTTTATTATGAAATCATACAACATTATCATGTTAATTAAATACGAGTCATTGCATAGTGTATACAAAGTTATTTATATAAGGAAAGGTATTATTGTTAACGGGTTTTGGAGCTGAATTTTTAGTCACTTGAATTCATATCTTGCAAAAAAATCGTTAAATCTTAATACTTGGTTTAAATTTTCATTTAATTTCTAAAAAAAAATTCACACATGACACAGCGTCATAGGTACTACACGTCTGTATTTCTATTTTGTGATAAAAGTATCTAATGTTCGTCATATTTTTTAGATTTTCAAAATTATTGACAAAATCATAATTACTTTAATTTAGGACAGGGAAATAGAAACAAAACAAATCCTTATTAAGCCTACTCATAGCCCAGCCGGTAGAGCTTCAGATTCACACACACGTAGGGTCCAGGGTTCGAGTCTCGTAGAGCCCAGGTGAATGGCATAGCAACACACTTTAACAGGAAACCCACTTAAGGCTTCCCCATGACACAAAACCCACCTAAGGCTTCCCCATGACACAAAACCCACCTAAGGCTTCCCCATGACACAAAACCCACCAAAGGCTTCCCCATTACACAAAACCCACCTAAGGCTTCCCCATGACACAAAACCCACCTAAGGCTTCCCCATGACTCAAAACCCACCTAAGGCTTCCCCATGACACAAAACCCACCTAAGGCTTCCCCATGACACAAAACCCACCTAAGGCTTCCCCATGACACAAAACCCACCTAAGGCTTCCCCATGACACAAAACCCACCTAAGGCTTCCCCATGACACAAAACAACGAGAAAAAATATCCGTGGATAAAATAGTTGCCCAAGAGAGAAAGTATCCAAGATATCTGCACTAAAGTTCTGGGCACAACTCTCCTTACATCAGGACCTTAAGCGACGCTCCGCCTCTGAGACACGCAAGAAAATTTGTGAAGGCAAACTTTCCGCCTCTGAGATGACTACCAAGTTCTCCGATGCTCTTGATCTTGTTCTCTGACATTTGCTGAGGAGAAATGGCTTTAGCCGGATGGAACAGTGTAAACAAATTCTTGCACATCTACATAAATCATTGACGACTGGAGGTAATGGAATTAGGCTCCAAGGAACAGATCAGTCTGTGAAAAGCTGTGGTGAAAAGTTCAGGTCAGCAGCGTAACCCTTCACCCTTGTAGAGGCTTCAAGTCTTATAAGGATATTATATAGTACTCTAAGGAATTTATATAAACTATATCCGTTCATTGTTATTCCTGATAACTCAGCATCAACAAGACGTTAAGATTAATATACCTCCCTGGATACAGAGCTGGGTCCCAGCTTTGTACTTGTGGCAGGGTCCCATCTCTGTACTTGTGGGAGGGGGGGGGGGGGGGGTCCCAGCTCTGTACTTGTGGCCTACAGACAAAAGTCAGAAAATACAATTGACGATTTACTATAAACCCCCCCCCCCAAAAAAAAAAAAAAAACGGCCAACCTAATCCTGAAAAACTCTCTAGACACAAAGCAGAACGCCTTGAAGGAAATCAACGTCGTCTATGCCTTCAAATGCCCACTTGTGGACTGTAAGCCCCAAAGAACTCAGTATATAGGCAAGAAAACAACGTCTCTTTCCAGGTGATTAACAATGCATAAACAACAGGGCTCCATCATGGAAAATATAATTTCCTCTCACAACCAGACCATCACCAAAGAAGTCTTAACAAACAACACGGAAATCATTGATTGATACAGCGATAGCAGGCGGCTTGACATCTGCGAGGCACTACACATCAAAAAGTCAACACCAGCAATCAACAGCCAATTAATGCACAACTATATTCTACCCACTTGAAGGCTCCGAACAAATATAGAAGCATCAAGAGGAAGTATGGGCCAATAGGCCCTCTGCAGTTACTTCCATTCTTATGTTCCCATATCCAATTAATACCCATAATTTCGTGTTTTGTCTTGTGTTTGTCACAAGTTTGTTCACCTCACCCAAAACTGTTGCACCAGATCACCTCACCCAAATACGAGTATAAATATGACGCATTAGCATGTTTACAGGTTATAGTTGTGTGTGTGTAAACTAAAGTCTTTGGAAATGAAATAAGTTATTACGAAACGCGTTCAGGCATCACGTCAGACTAGAAATGAAAATGAATTTTGGAGAATTGATTTTTCAATTACCATCGACAGTGAAAAGATATATATATATATATATATATATATATATATATATATATATATATATATATATATATATATATATATATATATATATATATATATATATATATATAATGTGTGTGTGTGTGTTAAAGGTTAAGAGTGTGGAGGCAGCCGTGGAGTAGAAAGTAGAGGTGTAGGCAGAACAGAACAATATATGACACAGACTAACACCCAATATTGGTATCCAGCCAAACTCCTAAACCTGGAGGGTAATGACAGTGTTACAATGGTCAGCTGCCCGTGGCGAGGCCGTAACTCCACACTACATGTCTAATTGGACCATTGATCTTACAAGTTATGTGTATGTCTCGTAATAATAATATGCACCCTTGTTAAACCAGGATATTGACCCCCCTGAGGTCAACTATGTTAACATATATACCTGCCTTAACCGCTGGTCGTGAAGGTTCTCCTTGTATGATTTTAATGGCAGGAGCTCAGTTTTCCTTCTTGAAAACAATTTAGATTTATTCATCTGGTTAAATCCACTGCCCATCCCTAGAAGGATGGGCAGCTATCACAATGAAGAACAAGAAAGAAGGTAAATCGAACAGAAGTTCCGGTAAAACAGTCTAATAGGGGATACAAGTGTTATGTTAGTTGACTCTTTACAGGTTACATGGCGGTTATGTTGAAGACGTCATAAAAAGAAAGGTGAAATGTCATGCAACTTCCAAAGACTCACCTAACACAACACTTGTACCCCTTATTTGACTGTTTTACAGGAATTTCTTTTCCACGCCTCATAAAACGGAGGAAAGTGTCCTGAAAGATTTTATTAATAGGAACGTTATCCCTACAGACAAAAATCAGAAAATACAATTGATAATTTACTTCAAAAAAAAAAAAAATGGCCAATCTACTCATGAAAAACTCCCCAGACACCTAACAGAATGCTTTGAAGGAAATCAAGGTAATCTATGCCTTCACATGCCCACTTGGGGACTGTAAGGCCCAAAGAACTCGGTATATAGGCTAGACAACAACGTCTCTTTCTAGGCATTTAACAATGCACAATCAACAGGGCTCCATCAGGGAACATATAATCTTTTCTCACAACCAGACCATCACCAGAGAATTCTTAACAAGCAACACAAAAATCATCGATAGATACAGCGATAGCAGGAGACTCGACATCAGCAAGGCACTACACATCAATAAGTCAACACCAGCAATCAACAACCAATTAACGCATAACTATATTCTACCCTTTTCAAGACCCCGAACCAACATAGAATAAATAAATAAATAAATAAATATGTTTATTCAGGTAAGGTACATACAAGTGATGATACATTAATGGATTGATATATAGATAGAGCTAGTACATACAATGCCTAAAGCCACTATTACGCAATGCGTTTCGGGCAAATGCGTTTAGAAGCAGCAAGAGAAGGTATGGGCCAATAGGCCTTCTGTAGTTACTTCCATTCTAATGTTTATACCCATTGTTTCGTGTTCTCTCACCTCACCAAAAATTTTGTCACATCACCTCACCCAAAACAAATAAAAGCGTGATGTATGTTATGTGTAAACCAAGTCTTTGAAAATGTAAGAAGCCTTACGAAATGCTTTTAGGAATCGGATCAAAAATATAAATGTAAAAAATAAATTTTCGAGAGTTAATTTTTCAATTACCGTCGACAGTGAAGAAAAACGTAAGAAATATTGAGAAGATTCGTGTCGCGGATTTGTGTCTTACTAGAGTGTCAGACAGTAAGAGTCGGTCCTGTGGAAGTGACTCACAGAAAACGGGACTCACACCAGCTGGAGGTGACGTCACGTGCCAGTCAGCTGGTAGCCAAGCCATAGCCGCCCCCCCCCCCAGCTAAGGAACAGAGGCAGCAGGCGCAAGGAAAACGGGGGAAGCCTGCTCCTTTCCGCCAACAGAAAACGGGAAGAAACCCTAGGAGGTGGGTGGGGGCTCGATCAGCTGATCCAGCCAGGTCCCGCCAACCCCGGGGGTGGGCAAGGGTCACCGCCTCGGAGGTAGATAAGAGGAGAGGGGGAAGACCCCTGGTGACTGAGGGTGTCACTGCTGCTCCCAGGGGGAACAAGGCTTTAGTAGCCGCGGTGACCACACGCGCAATGAGTGCGCAACCCACCAAAGTGGTCAAGCCGCTGAAACTACATTCTTTGAAAGGAGTAAGCGCTAAAGAGTTCCAGGAAGCTCAAAGGAAAGACCCCACACTCAGGAAGTTGAGAGAGTATGCCGCAGAGGGCAAGGTCTTCACCTTGAATGAGCGCAAGTATAAGTACTTGTAGGTTAAGGGTAAGCTAGTGCGCAGGGTGGAAACACCCCAGGACACTTGGGAACAATTACTGGTCCCCAAAGAGCACCGCCTAGCAGTGTTTACTCTCGGTCATGAGGGAGTAATGGGGGGTCACATGGGACATGCTAAGACCAGTGAACGAATTCAGTCATCGTTCTATTGGACAGGGATGACTGGGGACATACAGCGGTACACTCGGTCATGTGACGCCTGTCAACGCACTGCTGACAGAGGTAAGGTGCAGCCAGGGAAGCTGCAGCCTTTCCCCATCATCGATCAACCATTTAAGATGGTCAGTGTAGATATAATTGGCCCGATTGAGCCGAGGGCATCAGACGGCAGTATAAATATCCTTACCATGGTAGATCATGCTACTCGGTATCCAGAGGCGGCACCTTTGAAGAATATCGAGACCGTCACAGTGGCGGAAGCATTGGTTGGATTCTTCAGTCGCTTAGGTATACCGGAGAAGATACACAGCGACAGGGGGACACAGTTCACCAGCGAGATGATGGCGGCTACTCATGTTGCAGTCATCATTCACCACACCTTATCATGCTATGGGAAATGGGTTGGTGGAACGGTTTAATGGTACCCTAAAGAGAATGCTCAGGAACATGTGCATAGAGCAACCCAAGGAGTGGCCAAGGTACATTAACCCGGTACTGTTTGCCTACAGGGAAGTACCCCAGGCAAGTACCCGGTTCTCACCGTTCGAGCTCCTGTATGGTCGCACGGTAAAGGGACCGCTGCATGTGTTGAAGAAACTATGGGAGGAGGAAGACTGTACCCCAGAAACCAAGGCGACGTATGAGTACGTCATAGATTTGAGGAACCGTCTAGAAGAGACGTGTAAGTTGGCCAGGGAGGAACTCGCCAAGGCTAAGGAGTACCAGAAGAGCAGGTACGACCAGAAGGCCAGGGAGAGGAAGTTTAAAGTGGGAGATAAAGTACTCCTACTTTTCCCTACAAGCAGGAACAAGAATATCGAGTCCCTTCGACTGCTACAGTCGAAGGGACCCTTCACCATCACTGAGTGCAGTCACTCATTGACATACGTCGTATGCGTAAAGGGGGTCAATAAGAAGTACCATGTTAACATGTTAAAACGTTATGAGGAACGTGATGATGCGTCATCAAGTTCAGAGGAGAGTGAAGATAGTGCCTCTCCGTGTAGTCCATACTAGTGTGTGGGTGTTGCTAGTGTGTCCGGTATGACACAGACTGAAGCCGGAGCTGCAGAGCTTGGGGTCCAGCCTAGCTTCGAGGCGTCGAGCTGGCTAGAGCCTGGCCCTGGAGCCGAGCACCACTCTGTGCCAAAGTCAAGTAATACTACCCAGGACAAACCGGAGGAGTCAACCCCAAGTCTCTCAGAGCGACGACCCATAGAAAACGGAGTCTCCACCCACTACCACCCAGCTGGAAGTGAGCCGTCAAAGCATCCTGTCCTCTTAAAAATAACGTCACTTTTGGCTCGTATGCGTGCTATGGCCAAATTTGGACGTAATTTGAAATGAAATCGACTCACAAAAGTGACGTACTGTTCCGTTTTCTGTTTGAGTCGTCGGGCTTACTCGGCAAGCTTAGAAGAGGAAACTTTCCATTAACGTTTTTCATACCGTTTTGAAACTTTATGAGAATTTCCTGCCCACCTAACTTATCAGAGTACCCTTAACTTACTGTTGTTGAAAAAAAATCCCAAATTTATGATCATTTTTTTTTCATTTTCAAATTACGTCCATATTCGGCCATACGGGTAAACGGCCAAAAGCGACGTTCTTTTTAAGAGGACAGGTTGCTCGTGTGACAGCTCGTGCACAGTGCACCCTCAAGCTGGTAAAATGGTGGGGTGTATTTCGCTTTCAGTGAAATAAACCCTTAGTTGAAGGTTGATGTCAGGAGATAGATTTTTCCTGCTCTCTCGTGCACTGGATGAAGTACGAAATTGCATAGTTCACCAGTGATATGCACCACGATTCAACTTTCTGAATATAACTTTTCCACAGTCGTGTTGGGTGTCGTTAGACAGCCAGTGACATTTGGTAGTCATTGACGTCATTCTGATCGCTGTATCAGGTCTGTGAAGGAAATTACAGGAGGGAGTTGATTTCAGGGAAATTTTTGTATAAGTCAAATGTAGAGAGGGAGGTATGGGGGGTTAACTGCCGTAGACTCCCCCCCCCCATCACGTGTCCACCTCGTGAGAGAGGGGGCAACGTCGTGAGGCAGGTACGCCATTGGCCAAGGCACTTGGGCCTCAGGAATGCTGAACCGTGATTGGTCAAGATGCTTAGGGGTACCGCATGTTATTCCTAGGCCGTCTTAGTGGCAAAATTTTTCTTACCAAGAAAGTTGCTAGTGCAGGACGTGCTTTCTCGTGCTAAGGCCAAGCACCGGGAAATACGACCTGCAACGTTACTGAAGTCACGCTCATCATCTTGCTATCTTTCTGGGTGCCGTATGTAAGAATCCAGTATCGCGAAAGGGTGTATTCAATGATTTAGCAGTGTGAACTTTGTCATCTAAGCCACGTGATCGTGAGACGCCATCTCAGAGCATCTGGAGTGAGGCTGTTATCGTCATGTGTTAGTGAAATCCACCGTCTGTCATATCTTGGCTTGAAGGTACCGCAGTGAGACGAGCTAGAGAAGGTTTCAGTGTTATGAAAAAACTTAAATTCATAATTCCGAGGAATTAGCAGTGAACAGTGAAGGACTCCGTCTCGTGTACCATCGTGCCGTGTAACACTGTGTACTGTCGTATCCTAGGGTACCGTGTCAAGTGGGCATGGTACCGCACTCCAGCTGTGTCTGTGTGATCTGTTTTGCGCTCACTCCTGGCTGCCTTAAGCCGGCGTGTCTGCGCCACCTGGTCTCTGTGTGTGTGTGGAGCTATCCCCGTGGTCTAGGACCCCGTGTTCCAACCGACCACATATACGAAGTGAGGACACCTACGTCATCATCCAGCAGCAGCAGTGGGAGTGAGGTTGTCGTGTATGTGTGTGTGTATGGCGGGCCCGCGAGATTGATGTAAGTACACTGTTTCCGTTTGGGTAATAAAACTCTGAAGCTGGTTTTGTACCCAGCGTTCCGTCTGTCCTCTGTCCCTAAGTGATCTTTAGTTGTTTCCATTTTCTCTATGTGCCGTGTATGTAATTCACTGTAATTCGATTCCCTTTTTCCAGCAGTTTAAGTGGTAACGGAGGATTCCCTTGTTATAAATAATTATATTGGCCAGCGTTTATTTTACTGTTGTGTTGTGAATAAGTTATGAATTATTGGTAGATAATTTACTGGGGAAGTCAATTACATGTTTTGCCGTGAGTGGCAAGGATGTACTGTGATGTACCGTGTTGTACCGTGTGTAAACTGTATACAATTTTTTTTTTTTTTTTTACATGCATAGCATGAAAATGAAATAGAATAAAAAAAAATCAAGAACATAGAAAACATAAAACAAGAAGCCACCGTCCAGAAGGGCCGAAGGCACAGTACAACTTATTACAAACATGGTAAATCCACGAGAAATTTAGCATACACCAAGACACAAAAAACAAAACAATGGCAAACAAGCAAGCACGGTAACAGTACAAAACAAAACATCACAAAACAAATCAAACATCAAGAGTAACAATATAAAATGTAACAAGAAAATCCCAATATACAACAAAAAAAAAAAATAAGTACAACTTGTAATGCAAGCAGAAAACACCAGTGCAAATGTACATTACAGAAAAAAAGACATGAATAAAAACACACCACACCAACCGCCTCGCAACAAACAAAGGAAGAGGCCCAAAATATACAATAACAACAAATTAGCACTCCATGCAATCAAGAAACGAAACATAGTAACATATTCAACAAACAAGCATCGGCCTGAAAGACCGGGAACAAAAACACAACATAAAGGCCATCATGAAAAAAGATACAAGAAAAACTCACAGCACACAACAAGCCAAAAATAAAAACAAAAAACAAAAAACAACACAATCTAGCAATGCATAAGTAGAACACACATGGCAAAATAACAATACAAAAGCAAATACAGGAATAAAAACGCCCTCACCAAAACACCTGCCTCGCAACAAATAAGGGATTGGCATGGGTACAAAGGACAATAGGGCAAGCAAAAGGCCATAGGGGCACACAACTCTACAGTAACATTGAATCAGCTGACATATTTGCCCGGGAACAAGACCCGGGGTAACCGCACATTGAACGCCTCCCAAATCAGCCAATTCCCCCAAGTGGTCTGACCCTCCACCGGGGGCGCCATATTATCCGAAATCCGGGGCAACAAACACCTGCATACAGGGAACCCAGACGGTGTCACACCGGAGGCGAGTAACCGCCACCCTATGCCATACATCGGGAACCCGCCCATCATTAAAGTCCTCCAGTACTTCAGACCGCAGGAACTCGGCAACCACGTCCTCCAGAGCCTCAAGTCGCAACCCCACAGGAAAGGGCTGGGCAGTGGGCACCACCACAGGGGCACCAGCGGCCACAGGGACACCACCAGACGATCGCAGGGAACCAGGGCGGCGCGCATCCTTCCGTAAAGTCACCACCAGACCACGCCCAGCACCAGCATCCGCACCATCCCTGGCAGCGGAAGCCACCTCACCCCACTGCAGAGAGCCCCTTGGCGGGGAAGGAACAGAAGGCACACCCGAGACACGGGCATCAGCACCAGCAGGCACATGAACCACCGCCACCCGTGGAGACAACGACGCATCCGGATCCACGCCGTCAACACCTGAAGACCCACAGTCACTGAAGTCCCCAACATCAACCCAGGCAGTAGACGAACGCCTGGAATGTTTGAGCTCCAGCCGGATATCATCAGAGCCGGAAGCGGACCCAGAAATATGGGCACCACTAGCCGGACGAACCGACGCCCGACGCAGAACCGCAGCAGCCTCTACCACAGGGGGAACCGGACCACACACAGCAGGAGGCTCCGCAGCCACCCCAGCACCCAGCACAGGAGGGACCTGAGGTGAGGCTGCAGGGCCAGGTCCAGCAGCCAAAGACGAGGAAGCAGATGACAACGCCCCACAGGGAGTACCAGGAAGACCCGCGGGAGCAGCAGGGCCAGAGACAGGAGCAGGAGTAACATCCGACGGCACCGCAACATCCTGAGGAGGGCCGGCGACAACCGGGGGAACAACGGGCGATGCTGGGGGATCCTCAGCAGCGAACGGGGCGCTCACCTCCTCACCCCCGGAGTCCTCCTCCAGAGGGAGCGGTGGGAAATCCTCTTCATGGAACAAATTCACGGGAGCGACCAGATCAGCAGTACACCCGGCAGCCTGATGCCCCAACAAGCCACACCGCAAACAAGTACAGGGTTGTCGGGCATAAAACACCCGCACGTAGTACCTTAACAGCCGGTCAGATGACGGAATGTCCGACCTCAGTCGCATCCCGAGGGTCCGAATGTTGGTCTTCACACCCGAATACGTTTCAGACGATAGCAAGTTCATCCGCACACTGACGATGGAGCCGTACCTCTGAAAGAAACGCCGGAGGAGAGCCTCAGGAAACTCCATGGGAGGCGCCATGGACACTTATATATGTCACAGCACCTCTACAGTCCGAAATGGTCACAGACCCGGTGCCGTCCTGCAGCTGCAAAGTACGCCCTTCGTACCTCCAGAGAAAATCACGGTACACTGCCTCACCCACAAACTTGATGACACAGCGAGCAGTGATCAGCTCGACACCATATACGTCCTGGACCGGGACCCTGAGCATGTCACTCAAGACCAAGTCCACAAGCGGGTAACCAGCACAGCCAGTAAACTCCAAACCTATGGAGTTTACCCTCACGACAGCTGGAATAGGGCTGCCCATCGCAAACACGCCACGTCCCCACCACCAGGAACAGCAGGAAGGGTAGTGACACCCACACCCCTTGCCGGCAAAAACAGCAACTACCCAGGCAAAGTGAGCAAACAACACGTCTACACCGCACGGCAGCTCATGTGAGACTCCAACTGTAGACAAATTGTGTGCTTGGTGGAATGCGTTGTGTACTGTGAAGGATTCCGTGAGAATTAAAGTCATTTAACGTCACCGGGGGTCACGATTTACTTAACGAGGTCATTATTGTTTTCTTGAACATTGTTGTGATTAACGAAGAGACGTGTAAAGGCAACAGTCACAGTGAAGTTCACGCAGTGGAGGAATTGTCAAGTGAAGACTAACGTAGTGTTAAAGATTTAACGAGCTGTCGTTAATTGATTGATTAACATAAGGGGTTGACCGGTCTGTTATGATCGGAGTCAATTGCGCTGTAATTAAGCTGTTGTAATTCATTGGACTGATCAGACCTGTCTGCAGGCAGGGGGATTAAGCACTCGTAGCTAATTAAGGAGAATTAGTACCCGCCACTTAGTGAATTCACAAGGTGTTGATGTTGTTTACACCGTGTGTGTTGTAACCTTGTGTGGTACAGTAGTCTACCCTCGTTAAGGTAATCTTGTCGTAAGACCGGATGTGAACTGTCAGTTGAGAGACAGTAGGCGTTATCAATACTCGTCTGAATTAATAGGCTGTTGTATTCATTAATTAATTGCGAATTACTCACCGAATGCTCGACTTTCAAGTTGATGTAATTAATTGATTTACAAGTTATTGCTGCCATTTATGTGTCGTTGAGACACGTGTGTGTTAACGTAATTGTTTAAATTCAATTAGAGTAACTTTTGTTTTGATTGTCCTGAGAGACAAGTGTTAACGTAAGATTTTTTATAAGGGGTTATCATTCTTAGATTAATCGCCTTGTTACTTGGTACCTCGTTGTGGGCAGCGAGCGCCAGTCAAGTCTTTGTGATTATAGTATTTGTTCACCGTGAAGCCGTGACAATATTGATTGCAAGCTTGCGTCACCAGTGGGCACCACTTTGTTCAGTTAGCGACGACAGGATAAGGATACCGTGGGTCCATCAGGCTGTTGAATAGCTGTTCTTGAATGCGCCACGGGAGTGACAGTAAAGTAACGTAAATTCTTTGTTGTAGTAGTCTTAGTTTTTTGTGAATAAATTGTTATATTATAGAAAACGGTCATTTACGTCAAACCTTCCAATATTACTGCCCACATTTCATGTTCTGCTACGCTTTACCTGCTTATGTTCATATTAAGTCTGTATCTAAAGCTCTATTCCATTGCACAGCACCACACTTCTATAAATAATGAAGTGAGAATCCGTCGGTTACCCTTTATTAGTTGTTAACTAAGAGGAGCCAGCGACCTAAGTGACAGGTGTTACCCGAGTGGTGTAACCTGGCGGTTTGCTCCCGCGGTCCTATGATCTTAGGCTTTAAGATTAAATATCTGCCACTGGCAGCTCTTGCTGTTTAAGGTCTGCCTCTCTTGCCAGGTAGTTACCATTAACGTAACATCAATAGGAATTAATTCTTTTGATAATTGTCAAAGAAAAAAATCTCACAAAAGCAAGTTGTAACAACGTTCTAATACGTCATAAACACGTTAAGCCAAGATTTAACAACTTTATTACAAGTTGTAACAAGCTGGAAATAGAGACAGTTTCGGTTTTTGTTTCCAGGGCAGTGTGCAGGTTCGAATCATCATAATGGCTTTTACTGATCTTTTCACTGATTCATCACGTTAATGTGATTTGTTAGTGTATACTGTAAGTAATTTCAGATTAAATGAAATGTAAAATTTAGTAACGGAATTTTGACTTAAGCGTCGGTCTACGCTGTTGATAGCGTGGATATGTTGTATTAGTCCTTAAGGGGGATTCTCGCTGCAATTTACAGCCTCCCAATTTAAAGTTGCAATTTTTAAAATCAGTAGAGGAGTAAACAATAATTTAGATTTTTTTATTTTTGGTTTTAAAATCATCCATCAGCCAAAGTTTTTCTAAAGCTTTTTGGTATATTACAATGAACAGTCCCATTTCCAATTTGACTTGGCTAAAGCATAATGAAAACTAAATTAAAGATATTCTTTAATTAATTAATTCCTTATGAGTAATGCTTAAAAATTATACCACTCAGAAAATCTCATCATAATAACTCTGTGCATACAACTACACTGTCCTATGAAACTGGTTCATAGGAGAGTAAACCATAAATGAGTACAAGTGTAAAGGTACCTATAATGATGGTTAAGGAGGCACACGATGTCTAATCACTTTGGACGTAACGATACAAACGACGCAACAACTGAACGGGTACAAACCCTGAACGACAGTATATCGCGCAGATACATGGCTTGGAAAGGCCAGATTTGTGTAATTTTCTTATTACATATTATTACTAAAACAGCTGTCAATGATTGTATTTGTCTTTGATATCACTCGACTTAGTAAAAGTGTATTTTATTATGTTAAAATATACCAACTCAGCAAAGACGTTTGATATTTAT
The DNA here is from genome assembly GCF_040958095.1 of Procambarus clarkii. Taxonomy (NCBI): domain Eukaryota; kingdom Metazoa; phylum Arthropoda; class Malacostraca; order Decapoda; family Cambaridae; genus Procambarus; species Procambarus clarkii. The sequence goes on from NC_091209.1 coordinate 33,720,858, forward strand.
TTGCTTAAAGTGAGCCGTAGTTTCATGTCCCAATTTCATCATCCCAAGGAACTGGGATGCCACATTAGATACGTGTGCCAAAGACTGCCCATCCCTGCCTTAAGCTGTCCATAGTCCTCTGTAAGACAATTACCATTTATCTTTGAATCATGACAATTTCTTCCTACGCTGTATCTTGAAGGATTTATCTGCTCTATTGTGTACCAACCTCAAAGCCTCCAATTAACTTACCTTTGTACCTGGAAATCTGCTCTTCTCTCTCACGAGCCTATCTAAAGGTTTACACTTTTCCCACTTTTGTCCATTACGTTGTAACTCCAATCTTACCCATTCCACCAGCGAGTCCCAATGTTTAAGGTTCCTTACCGAGCCTTGAACCCAGGCCCAGACTTTATCAAGCGCTTCTCCATTGTTCACTGACGAGTGCACGTCTCTCAACACTCACCAGCAGTGACAGTCACCTCTGCTCTCCTCAACACCCTCACCAGTCACTACACCACGACAGTCACCTCTGCTCTCCTCAACACCCTCACCAGTCAATACACCCACCAACAGTGACAGTCACCTCTGCTCTCCTCAACACCCTCACCAGTCACTACACCCACCAGCAGAGACAGTCACCTCTGCTCTCCTCAACACCCTCACCAGTCACTACACCCACCAACAGTGACAGTCACCTCTGCTCTCCTCAACACCCTCACCAGTCACTACACCCACCAGCAGTAACAGTCACCTCTGCTCTCCTCAACACCCTCACCAGTCACTACACCCACCAGCAGCAATAGTCACCTCTGCTCTCCTCAACACCCTCACCAGTCACTACACCCACCAACAGTCACAGTCACCTCTGCTGTCCTCAACACCCTCACCAGTCACTACACCCACCAGCAGCAATAGTCACCTCTGCTCTCCTCAACACCCTCACCAGTCACTACACCCACCAGCAGTAACAGTCACCTCTGCTCTCCTCAACACCCTCACCAGTCACTACACCACGACAGTCACCTCTGCTCTCCTCAACACCCTCACCAGTCAATACACCCACCAACAGTGACAGTCACCTCTGCTCTCCTCAACACCCTCACCAGTCACTACATCCACCAGCAGCAATAGTCACCTCTGCTCTCCTCAACACCCTCACCAGTCACTACACCCACCAGCAATGACAGTCACCTCTGCTCTCCTCAACACCCTCACCAGTCACTACACCCACCAGCAGCAACAGTCACCTCTGCTCTCCTCAACACCCTCACCAGTCACTACACCCACCAGCAACGACAGTCACCTCTGCTCTCCTTAACACCCTCACCAGTCAGTACACCCACCAGCAGCACCAGTCACCTCTGCTCTCCTCAACACCCTCACCAGTCAATACACTCACCAACAGTGACAGTCACCTCTGCTCTCCTCAACACCCTCACCAGTCAATACACTCACCAACAGTGACAGTCACCTCTGCTCTCCTCAACACCCTCACCAGTCAATACACTCACCAACAGTGACAGTCACCTCTCCTCTCCTCAACACCCTCACCAGTCACTATACCCACCAGCAGAGACAGTCACCTCTGCTCTCCTCAACACCCTCACCAGTCACTACACCCACCAGCAGTAACAGTCACCTCTGCTCTCCTCAACACCCTCACCAGTCACTACACTCACCAGCAGCAACAGTCACCTCTGCTCTCCTCAACACCCTCACCAGTCACTTCACCCACCAGCAGAGACAGTCACCTCTGCTCTCCTCAACACCCTCACCAGTCACTACACCCACCAGCAGCAACAGTCACCTCTGGAAAAACTGTAGCCTTAGAGAACTTCGCAGTTTGCTACATCTCCTTCAGTGTATATAATTGCCGCAGTTTTGGTGTTATACAATTAGGAGAATTTATCCATTGTCCCACATTGTGTTCCTCTGGGAACAAGTTTACAGTTAGTTCTTACTTTACACTTAGAAGCTTTTAACAAAGTAACTCAATACTTCAGATTCCTGAGAGACCAAACAAATTAACAGGTGGTCGGTCAACAGAGGTTTACCCTGTTGTGTGTGTTGGTGTTCCCTTCACCAGACTGGTCTACAGGGACCTCCGGCTCGGTCCTTCACGAAAACTGTCCGACCAGTTCACTGCTAGTTGGCCAGGCAGCTTGTCACTGCCTGCTGGACGTAGTTCAGGTGACAAGTGCGCCTCCACACACCCAGTACACAGGACTGTACCCCAGGAATCATTCACTCTGGGGCCCCTTTACCCCATACAACTACGATTTCTGGGATTCAACGCTTGGTGACCCTCCCTTTACCCCCCTGATAAGTCCAGCTTACACTGACACTTTAGTGACCAGAGACATTGTCTCTGGTGACGTTGTCCCCCGGACGGTCACCCTCGACGTCACAGTCTTGTCTTTGTTTATGAAGTGAATTTGTTGTCCGACTTTCCTTAAGGTGTGGCTAATTACCACACATCATAATATGGCAACAATGGAAACTGAAGGAAGTTGTTACATACCTTCAAGATTGGTGGACGTCTGTCCCTCGATGACTTACCTGAAATGTCACGAGAATTATTTATATTCTTTTTGGCAAGTTTTTATACATTAAAATTCTGATGTACCACAATAATAATAATATTTTAATCCACATATAAGCAACGCAGGTAAAGGTGATGTTTGATCATCAAGGTGTTGTTTACCTTGACGGACGAGACGCTGGAGTAGCTCGTCTTGACGGACGAGGCGCTGGAGTAGCTCGTCTTGACGGACGAGGCGCTGGAGTAGCTCGTCTTGACGGACGAGGCGCTGGAGTAGCTGCTCTTTACGGACTAGGCGCTGGAGTAGCTGGTCTTGACGGACGAGGCGCTGGAGTAGCTCGTCTTGACGGACGAGGCGCTGGAGTAGCTCGTCTTGACGGACGAGGCGCTGGAGTAGCTCGTCTTGACGGACGAGGCGCTGGAGTAGCTCGTCTTGACGGACGAGGCGCTGGAGTAGCTCGTCTTGACGGACGAGGCGCTGGAGTAGCTCGTCTTGACGGACGAGGCGCTGGAGTAGCTCGTCTTGACGGACGAGGCGCTGGAGTAACTGGTGTAGTGAGGCGAGGCAGGACAAGTGGTTGACAGCGTTGCCAGCGACACACTCACACAAATATATCAAGCCGACGTAATATTTCAGCACAAGACGAGAAACACTGCACGAAAGAATTAAGAGGCACCGACACGCACGTAATTTTGCCACAGCGGTTATGGCTTACCTTCGTCTAATAGTTCCTGTAAATCACTAAACTATCCCGAGTAAGTCCTTCGCCGCGTACAGCAGTTACCGCGTGTTCTGCCCTGGTGTTTGCCTCACCGATATGCACAATACACTTCACGGATCTTGCTAAGCATAGAACAAATGTTTGAAGTACCCGCATCCATTATAAAACAAATTTAATGTCACGTCCACAGACTATAGACAACACGCCAAAAGCTTGCCAATATTTCAATATCTAGTCACACTAACTCTCTATAACTGAATACTTGTATCCCAGTTTTCCAGCAGTAATGTTTATATTCCTTATGACGCGTTTGGTGTCACACTCACCAGAGTATATCCGTCTGTCACCTTACTCAATACTAATACTGAACTGACGCGCGCAAGTTAAGGCCTCAACAACCCGTCCTCGACTCAAGTCCATTACATTCAGCGGTCAACCCCACAGACGCATTCATAAATTTTAACATGCTGTTCATTCAAAACGGGAATTTTCTCAAGTATAAATTAATATTATGATATATTAGCATATTGTGTATATATAGGTATAGGATAGGTTAGGTTAGGTGTTTAGGTTCTGTTCGCGATTATTTGTATTTGTAGTACGTGGGTGAAGCATTTATAACGTTGTGATTCGAACAAAATTCGTCAGTGAAGCACTTGCTCCGGATATGTTCGAACGTCAGCAGTTGTGAGTCGTGTGTAAACCGCTTTTCGTTCATAAACAGGGGGTTTGGCGGGTGCATGGAATCACTTTTGGATCTTTGTTTGGAGGACGGGCTGGACCTCAAAGTCTTCTTTACAACGCGCTCATACACCTGGTCATACGGCCCGTCCTCGCATACAAAGTTCCAAGCTCGTTAATCCAGCCGTCAAACCCCCTGTTTATGAATGAAAACGGTTTCCCACGACTCACAACTGATGACGTCCGAATACTTCCGAAACAAGTGCTTCACTGTTGAATTTTATTCAAACCACAACGCTGTAAATGCTTCACCCACGTACTACAAATACCAATAATCGCCAACAGAACCTAAACACCTAACCTAATCTATGCCTATATATGCACAATATGCTAATATATTATAATATTAATTTATATTTCTGAAAATTCCCGTTTTCAATGAAGAACATGTTAAAATTTATGAATGTGTCTGTGGGGTCGACCGCTGGATGTAATGGACTTGAGTCGAGGACGGGTTGGAATACGACTCGAAGACGGTCACAGCTCAAAATTTCTTTAGGATGAATTGACAAAGGCTCCTCCCGCGTTCTGCAAATACGTATAATTACCTACAGAACTATAACACCTGAACTAGCCTATCATAGTCCTAATTATTAAAAAAATATTATTAATATACAAAGCGTTCATTTCTATTCGCGTAAACATCGTTTATTGCGTACACAGAACATACAAATAAACGAATGAGTCTTTGGGGTCGGTGGAAGGTTGGATGAGTTGTCCGTCGATGCTTATGAGGACGACCTTATGAGGACGAACTTTTGAGGACGAGCTTATGAGGACGTGTTTTATGAGGACGAACTTTTGAGGACGAGCTTATGAGGACGTGTTTTATGAGGACGAGCTTATGAAGACGAGCTTATGAGGACGAGCTTATGAGGACGTGTCTTATGAGGACGAGCTTATGAGGACGAGCTTATGAGGACGAGCTTATGAGGACGTGTCTTATGAGGACGAGCTTATGAAGACGTGTCTTATGAGGACGAGCTTATGAGGACGTGTTTTATGAGGACGAGCTTATGAGGACGTGTCTTATGAGGACGAGCTTAAGAGGACGTGTCTTATGAGGACGAGCTTATGAGGACGTGTCTTATGAGGACGAGCTTATGAAGACGAGCTTATGAGGACGTGTCTTATGAGGACGAGCTTATGAGGACGTGTCTTATGAGGACGAGCTTATGAGGACGAGCTTATGAGGACGTGTTTTATGAGGACGAGCTTATGAGGACGAGCTTATGAGGACGTGTCTTATGAGGACGAGCTTATGAGGACGTGTCTTATGAGGACGAGCTTATGAGGACGTGTCTTATGAAGACGTATCTTATGAGGACGTGTCTTATGAGGACGAGCTTATGAGGACGTGTCTTATGAAGACGAGCTTATGAGGACGAGCTTATGAGGACGTGTCTTATGAGGACGAGCTTATGAGGACGTGTCTTATGAAGACGAGCTTATGAGGACGAGCTTATGAGGACGTGTCTTATGAGGACGAGCTTATGAGGACGTGCTTTTCAGGAAGGACTGAATTACATGCTTTAAAATTACGTGGGAGAAATCTTTAGGGAAGGTGCACATGGAAAACACAACACGAGTGGTGCGTTTGGCCGATGTTTTGAGGAGAAACAGTGATGAAACACCACCTCTCTTCCAATGGGTGGTTGAGTGTGTTTATTCGCATCTTGAGAGGAAGACCCGAGCCCTTTACTTCCGCGGGTCAAGTCACAGCCCGTCCCCATAAACAAAGGCTAAGTACTCATTAATCTTGCCGTTAAACTCCCTGTTTACGAACATAAAACACTTTACACGCGACTCACAACCCAAACCGTCGTCACACTACGACCCGTTCTCACACTAGGCTGGTTAAGTTAGCGGCCGTCCTCTCAAGACGCATTCATCAAAGTACAAAACAAAATTCTTCATTCAGGTAAAAGTATATACATAGAGGATGAGTTACAAACATAGTGTTGAATTGATAGATAGACCTAGTACATACAATACCTAAATCCACTAATACGCACCGCATTTCGGGGAACTACAATCAATTTTAACATACTGTGTATTCAAAATTGGTTTGTTCGCATATATAAATTAATATTATAAACATAAAAATTCTATGAATAGTAAGGCGTAGGTTAGATGTTTAGGTTCTGTTGGCGATTATTTGTATCTTAAGTACATGGGTGTAGCATTTATGCAACCCGTCCTCGACTCAAGTCCATTACATTCAGCGGTCGACCCCACAGACGCATTCATAAATTTTAACATGCTGTTCATTCAAAACGGGAATTTTCTCAAGTATAAATTAATATTATAATATATTGGCATATTGTGTATATATAGGCATAGGATAGGTTAGGTCAGGTGTTTAGGTTCTGTTGGCGATTATTTGCATTTGTAGTACGTGGGTGAAGCATTTATAAAGTCGTCAGTGAAGCACTTGTTCCGGATATGTTCGAACGTCAGCAGTTGTGAGTCGTGTGTAAACTGATTTTCATTCATAAACAGGGGGTTTGACGGGTGCATGGAATCACTTTTGGATCTTTGTTTGGAGGACGGGCTGCAACCTGTCCTCGACTCTAGTCCATTCCATTAAGCGGTCGACCCCACAGACGCATTCATAAATTTTTACAAGCTGTTCATTCAAAACTGGAATTTTCTCAAATATAAATTATTATAATATAGTAGCATATTATACATATATAGGCATAGGTTAGGTTAGGTTAAGTATTTAGGTTCTGTTAACGATTATTTGTAATACGTGGTTGAAGCATTTACAGTGTTGTTGTTCGAACAAAATTCGTCAGTGGAGCACTTGTTACGGAAGTGTTCTAACGAAATCAGGTCTGAGTCGTGTGTAAACCGTTTTTCATTTATAAACATGGGTAGGGCGGGTGCATGGAATTACTTTTGGGTCTTTGTTTGGAGGACGGGCTGCTGTTGTGACAACCCATCCTCTAAATTAAGACCCAAAGTCAAGTCAATGCACCCGCTGAACCCCATGTTTATGAATGAAAAGCAGTTTACACACGACTCACAACTGCTGACGTTCGAACATATCCGGAACAAGTGCTTCACTGACGAATTTTGTTCGAATCACAACGCTATAAATGCAGCCCGTCCTCCAAACAAAGATCCAAAAGTAATTCCATGCACCCGCCTTACCCATGTTTATAAATGAAAAACGGTTTACACACGACTCAGACCTGATTTCGTTAGAACACTTCCGTAACAAGTGCTCCACTGACGAATTTTGTTCGAACAACAACACTGTAAATGCTTCACCCACGTATTACAAATAATCGTTAACAGAACCTAAACACTTAACCTAACCTAACCTATGCCTATATATGTATAATATGCTACTATATTATAATAATTTATATTTGAGAAAATTCCAGTTTTGAATGAACAGCTTGTAAAAAATTATGAATGCGTCTGTGGGGTCGACCGCTGAATGGAATGGACTAGAGTCGAGGACAGGTTGCTCAACAGATGTCGTTCGCCCGCTTCTCTACCAGTGCTTTGCTGACGTAATCTGTTCGAATCACACCTATAAATGCTTCCCGACAATAATTTCCAGTAGAACCTAAATAGCACAACGTAACCTGACCCAGAATTAACTATTCACCAAGTTCTAGTATATATATTACTATAAATTTATATTTGAGAAAAGGCCGATTTTCAGTACAAGACACGTTAAAATGATAAATGTGTTTACGTGGTGGGCGGCCGCTTGAACCAGGAAGGCTGAGTTGTTGGAGCAGTGAGTCATTAGATATAGTGAGTGCTGTGCTGTGCTGTGCTGTGCTGTGCTGTGCTGTGCTGTGCTGTGCTGTGCTGTGCTGTGCTGTGCTGTGCTGTGCTGTGCTGTGCTGTGGGGAATGTGAGGGAAATACGAAAAGTTTATCTGGAAAATTTCACCGCTTTTGATGGATAATTGAAACAAGTGTTTAGTCAAAGTGACATACTGAGACCGGATGGTCATATTAACACCTAATTGTCAACAGTACAGTTATAATGTTTTTAAAAGGTGCAGGTACCGTAATTACTCCACCGTTGTTAGGACGTGTGCTAGGAGTGAACTAAAGTTTCATTAAGTAATGTGTGAGGCAAACACCAGGGCAGAACACGCGGTAACTGCTGTACGCGGCGAAGGACTTACTCGGGATAGTTTAGTGATTTACAGGAACTATTAGACGAAGGTAAGCCATAACCGCTGTGGCAAAATTACGTGCGTGTCGGTGCCTCTTAATTCTTTCGTGCAGTGTTTCTCGTCTTGTGCTGAAATATTACGTCGGCTTGATATATTTGTGTGAGTGTGTCGCTGGCAACGCTGTCAACCACTTGTCCTGCCTCGCCTCACTACACCAGTTACTCCAGCGCCTCGTCCGTCAAGACGAGCTACTCCAGCGCCTCGTCCGTCAAGACGAGCTACTCCAGCGCCTCGTCCGTCAAGACGAGCTACTCCAGCGTCTCGTCCGTCAAGACGAGCTACTCCAGCGTCTCGTCCGTCAAGACGAGCTACTCCAGCGTCTCGTCCGTCAAGATAAACAACACCTTGATGATCAAACATCACCTTTACCTGCGTTGCTTATATATGTGGATTAAAATATTATTATTATTGTGGTACATCAGAATTTTAATGTATAAAAACTTGCCAAAAAGAATATAAATAATTCTCGTGACATTTCAGGTAAGTCATCGAGGGACAGACGTCCACCAATCTTGAAGGTATGTAACAATTTCCTTAAGTTTCCATTGTTGCCATATTATGATGTGTGGAAATTAGCCACACCTTAAGGAAAGTCGGACAACAAAGTCACTTCATAAACAAAGACAAGACTGTGACGTCGAGGGTGACCGTCCGGGGGACAACGTGACCAGAGACACAATGTCTCTGGTCACTATAGTGTCAGTGTAAGCTGGGCTTATTAGGAGGAAATGGGAGGGTCGCCAAGTGTAGAGTCCTAGAAATCGTAGTTACATGGGGTAAAGGGGCCCCAGAGTGAATGATTCCTGGGGTACAGTCCTGTGTACTGGGTGTGTGGAGGCGCACTTGTCACCTGAACTACGTCCAACAGGGAGTGACAAGCTGCCTGGCCAACCAGCAGTGAGCTGGCCGGACAGTTTTCGTGAAGGACTGAGCCGGAGGTCCCTGTAGACCAGTCTGGTGAAGGGAACACCAACACACACAACAGGGTAAACCTCTGTTGACCGACCACCTGTTAATTTGTTTGGTCTCTCAGGAATCTGAAGTATTGAGTTACTTTGTTATAAGTTTCTAAGTGTAAAGTAAGAACTAACTGTAAACTTGTTCTCAGAGGAACACAATGTGGGACAATGGATAAGTTCTCCTAATTGTATAACACCAAAACTGCGGCAATTATATACACTGAAGGAGATGTAGCAAACTGCGAAGTTCTCTAAGGCTACAGTTTTTCCAGAGGTGACTGTCACTGTTGGTGAGTGTATTGACTGGTGAGGGTGTTGAGGAGAGCAGAGGTGACTGTCGCTGCTGGTGGGTGTAGTGACTGGTGAGGGTGTTGAGGAGAGCAGAGGTGACTGGTGCTGCTGGTGAGTGTAGTGACTGGTGAGGGTGTTGAGGAGAGCAGAGGTGACTATCACTGTTGGTGAGTGTATTGACTGGTGAGGGTGTTGAGGAGAGCAGTGGTGACTGTTACTGCTGGTGGGTGTAGTGACTGGTGAGGGTGTTGAGGAGAGCAGAGGTGATTGGTGCAGCTGGTGGGTGTAGTGACTGGTGAGGGTGTTGAGGAGAGCAGAGGTGACTGTCACTGCTGGTGGGTGTAGTGACTGGTGAGGGTGTTGAGGAGAGCAGAGGTGACTGTCACTGCTGGTGGGTGTAGTGACTGGTGAGGGTGTTGAGGAGAGCAGAGGTGACTGTCACTGCTGGTGAGTGTTGAGAGACGTGCACTCGTCAGTGAAGAATGGAGAAGCGCTTGATGAAGTCTGGGCCTGGGTTCAAGGCTCGGTAGTAGTAGGCATCCTTCAGTCTCGGGAGACTATGGAGTTGCGCCCTAGTTGTCAATCCTGGTGCAGCGTCTGGTGTGACTGATGAGGCCAATCCGAGAGTGGCAGTCCTTCCCACACCGAGCACAAACGAAGTCCGATTCTGGTCTGTCTTCCTGGTTACCGGCTTTCCTTCTCTGTCTCTTTGCCTCCGATTCCTTGGCAAGTGACTCCTCGAACTTGGAGAGACCTCTTTGAACAGACTGCCTCCAGGCTGAACGGTCTGCAGCCAGTGTCTCCCATATAGCAAGATCGACGTCCATGGCTTTCAGGTCCCTTTTGCATACGTCTTTGTACCGTAGCTGGGGCTTGCCTACTGGACGCTTTCCCTGCCTCAGCTCTCCGTACAGGAGATCCTTGGGGATCCTGCCGTCGCCCATTCGCACAACGTGCCCGAGCCAGCGCATTCGTCTCTGTTTCAGCATTGTGTACATGCTGGTGATTCTTGCTCTCCCCAAGACGTTGTTGTTTGTCACCTTGTCCTGCCAGGTGATGTCCAAGATGTGTCTAAGGCAGCGCATGTGGTAGGCATTCAGCCGTCTTTCCTGACGGGCGCGGAGTGTCCAAGACTCACTGCCATAAAGGAGAGTGCTCAGGACACAGGATCTGTAAACCTGAATCTTAGTATACTCAGTTAGCCTATTGTTGGCCCACACTCTCTTTGTCAGTTTGGACATGGTAGTAGATGCCTTACCGATGCGTTTGTTTAGCTCCGTATCAAGAGAGAGGGAGTCAGAGATTGTGGAGCCCAGGTACACGAAGTCGTGAATAACTTCCAGTTTGGAATCAGAGATGCCGATGTCAGGTGGGGAGTCCACTCCGTGTCCCATGACTTGTGTTTTCTTCAGACTGATGGTGAGTCCGAAAGCCTGAGAGGCCTCGCTGAAGCGGGTTATGAGCCGTTGGAGGTCTTCAGCTGAGTGGGCAGTGATTGCTGCGTCGTCGGCAAAGAGGAAGTCGCGCAGACACCTCAGCCGAACCTTTGTCTTGGCTCTCAGCCTGGCGAGGTTAAAGAGCTTTCCATCCGACCTGGTCCGGAGGTAAATGCCTTCCGTGACAGATCCGAAGGCGTGCCGCAGCATAACTGCGAAGAAAATCCCGAATAGGGTTGGAGCCAGTACGCAGCCCTGCTTTACTCCACTTCGGATGTCAAAGGCGTCTGATGTTAGGCCATCAAAGACCACGGTGCCCTTCATGTTCTCATGGAAAGATCTGATGATGCTGAGGAGCCTGGGTGGGAATCCGATCTTGGGGAGGATCTTGAACAGGCCATCCCTGCTGACGAGGTCGAAGGCCTTCGTCAGATCTATGAAGGCTACAAAGAGTGGCTGCTTCTGTTCCCTGCATTTCTCCTGCAGTTGTCTGAGGGAAAAAACCATGTCGATGGTGGACCTGCCAGCTCTGAATCCACATTGTGATTCTGGATAGACTCTCTCTGCAAGTACTTGGAGCCTCTTCAATGCGACTCGAGCAAACAGCTTTCCGACAATACTGAGGAGGGAGATTCCACGGTAGTTGTTGCAGTCGCCCCTGTCACCTTTATTCTTATACAGTGTGACGATGTTGGCATCCCTCATGTCCTGTGGCACCTCTCCTTCTTCCCAGCAGAGGCAGAGAATTTCGTGCAGCTCCATGAGCAGGCTACCTCTGCAGCACTTCAAGGTCTCAGCAGGAATGCCATCTTTGCCAGGAGCTTTACCAGAAGCAAGGGAGTCCAGGGCATCGCTGAGTTCTTCCAGGGTCGGTTCACTGTCGAGCTCCATTAACACAGGCAGACACTCAATGGCGCTCAGGGCATCTTCGGTGACCACATTGTCCCTGGCGTATAGCTCAGAGTAGTGCTCGACCCAGCGCTTCAGCTGCAGTGTCTGGTCCTGAATCACCTCGCCAGTGGCAGATTTCAGAGGAGCGGTCTTCCTCTGGATTGGGCCGAGGGCCTGCTTGATGCCGTCATACATTCCCCTTACATTGCCTGTATCCGCTGCAGTCTGTATCTGGGAGCAGAGCTGGAGCCAATAGTTGTTGGCACATCGCCTGGCGCTCTGCTGCACTTTGCAGCGGACGGCCCGAAGGATCTGTAAGTTGCGCTGACTTGGGCAGGCTTTGTAGGCTGCCAAGGCGTTTCTCTTCTCTTCGATTACAGGTGTCATCTCTTCCGAGTGAGCCTCGAACCAGTCTGCCGACCTGCTGGTCTTCTTGCCAAAGGTGGAAATGGCAGCGTTGAACACAGTGTCTCTGAGGTGCTCCCATCTTTTACAGGCAGTGACCCCAGCTGGGCCAGGGAGAGCTTCCTCGAGCACGTGTGCAAAATCTTCCACCTTGTCCTGGTTGCGGGTCTTGGTGGTGTCGATGCGAGGTCTGCCTGCCTTTTTCGAGTGATGAATCTTCTTTGGTTGCATCTTGACCCTGCTACATACCAGGGAGTGGTCGGTGTCACAGACAGCACTCTGGTAGCTACGCGTAATCTTGACGCTGGGTAGACTTGCACGCCTGGCAAGTATCAGGTCAAGCTGGTGCCAGTGCTTGGATCTGGGGTGTCTCCAAGATACTCGGTGTTGAGGCTTTGTGCCGAAGAACGTGTTGGTGACACAAAGACCATGAAGGCAGCAGAGTTCTAGCAGACGTTGCCCGTTCTCATTCATCCTTCCTATGCCGAATTGACCCAGGCAAGTGGGCCAAATGTTGTGCTCGGCACCCACTCTGGCGTTGAAGTCGCCGAGGATGAACAGTGGCTCCTTTACAGGGATTCTCGCTATGACTCTGTTGAGGTCATCGTAGAATTTTTCCTTTGCCTCTGCTGGAGAAGTCAGGGTTGGTGCATATGCACTAATTACATTGACTGGTCCTGTTTGGGAGTACAGTTGCAGAGACAGAATTCGTTCGGTTTCCCCCATCGGTGGCATAATGTGTCCCAACAGTGCATTCCTGACGGCAAATCCCACACCATGTTCTCTGGTCTCATCTGGAGGTTTTCCTTGCCAGAAGAAAGAGAAGGTCCTCTCTCTCACAGATCCTGATCCCGGGAGCCTGGTCTCTTGGAGAGCAACAATATCCATCTGCAGCTTGCTCAGCTCCCTATCGATGATTGCTGTTTTTCGGGCGTCATTGATTTCTTGCAGGTCGTCAGAGAAACCTGGTGTCAGTGTCCTGACGTTCCATGTGCCCAGCTTTAGAGCAGTTGATATTTTCTTCTTTGGTTTGGTATTGCTTGGTGCAAAGTTGTCGGGCCGCTTGTCAGTTTTCACCCTAAACCCCACGCACCCAGTGAGGTTAACGGACCGTGGCGAGGCAACACCTTATTGGCTGGGGTTTGCCCAGCTTGAGGCGGGCGGTAGCTGCCCAGTGGGGCGCGATGACCCCTCCCACCGTCAGAAGCAACCCCTGGCGTCACACTCTTCGCCAATCGAGCAGAAGACTTAAAACCGGTAGACTGTCGCTTCCCGTGTTGGTTCGACGCTGTGAGGCGAAGCTGGAGTGTCCTCTCCAGGGCGCAAAGCCTGGGTAGGTAGATATGGAGGAGAAGCTGTTACCCATGCAGCAGGTCCCCCCTCTCCACGTTGCTGAAATTATCCAATAGAGAGGCAAATGCCAATACACATGGTTCCAGCAACGTCGCAGGAGCTGCCAGAACGAGGTCGATGTCAACAACGAACTGCCTTAGGGGCTCCAACTCCGGATTTTTCCTCGAGGTTGACTCCTGAAGCCTTCCCAAAAACAAGGGTATGGCCGCAAGGCAGCGGAGGTTTAAAATCAGGGTTTTCCTTCCCCTAGATGGGCTGCCTTCCCAGGCTATCGAGTCCCATCTACCCGGAGCAGCTGGTTTTAAGGCGCCAGAGGCACGCCCTCGCCCCTTCTCCTGTCGGTAAAAGCAGTTCCGCCGGACTTAGACTAAGCCACCCGTGCAGGCCAGGAGTTGGACTTGGTTGTCAGAGGCTATTTGAGACGCATGCCGTATAGGAGCATTTTATAGGTCATGGGAGCTCGTCCCCCATTACCACCCCCTGGCTATGACAACCCCTTGGAACCACAAAATAATAATCGAGTCTGCCTCCTAATAAATGAATTTGGGTATCCGTGGTATACACGGTTAATGAACAAATCCACAAGGGCCATGATGAGGGTTCGAATCTATGTCCGAGAGGATCCCAGCCTCGCCTTAAGGTTCGAACCCTCGTCACAGCCCCTTACCCTTACCAAGGCTCGGTAAGGAACCTTAAACATTGGGACTCGCTGGTGGAATGGGTAAGATTGGAGTTACAACGTAATGGACAAAAGTGGGAAAAGTGTAAACCTTTAGATAGGCTCGGGAGAGAGAAGAGCAGATCTCCAGGTACAAAGGTAAGTTAATTGGAGGCTTTGAGGTTGGTACACAATAGAGCAGATAAATCCTTCAAGATACAGCGTAGGAAGAAATTGTCATGATTCAAAGATAAATGGTAATTGTCTTACAGAGGACTATGGACAGCTTAAGGCAGGGATGGGCAGTCTTTGGCACGCGTGTCTAATGTGGCATCCCAGTTCCTTTTTTTCTGGGACATGAAACTACGGCTCACTTTAAATAAATAAATATAAAATGTCTTTGCTGAGTTGGTATATTTTAACATAATAAAATACACTTTTACTAAGTCGAGTGATATCAAAGACAAATACAATAATTGACAGCTGTTTTAATAATAATATGTAATAAGAAAATTAAACACACCTTGCCTTTCCAAGCCATGTATCTGCGCGATATACTGTCGTTCAGGGTTTGTACCCGTTCAGTTGTTGCGTCGTTTGTATCGTTACGTCCAAAGTGATTAGACATCGTGTGCCTCCTTAACCATCATTATAGGTACCTTTACACTTGTACTCATTTATGGTTTACTCGCCTATGAACCAGTTTCATAGAACATTGTAGTTGTATGCACAGAGTTATGATGAGATTTTCTGAGTGGTATAATTTTTAAGCATTACTTATAAGGAATTAATAATTAATTAAAGAATATCTTTAGTTTTCATTATGCTCTAGCCAAGTAAAATTGGAAATGGGACTGTTCATTGTAATATACAAAAAAGCTTTAGAAGAACTTTGGCTGATGGATGATTTTAAATCCAAAAATGAAAAAATCTAAATTATTGTTTACTCCTCTACTGATTTTAAAAATTGCAACTTTAAATCGTGAGGCTGTAAATTGCAGCGAGACTCCCCCTTAAGGACTAATACAACATATCCACGCTATCAACAACGTAGAGCGACGTTTAAGTCAAAATTCCGTTACTAAATTTTACATTTCATTTAATCTGAAATGACTTACGGTATTCACTAACAAATCACATTAAAGTGATATATCAGTGAAAAGATCAATAGAAGCCATTATGATGATTAGAACCTGCACACTGCCCTGGAAACACGAACCGAAACTCTCTGTTTCCAGCTTGTTACAACTTGTAATAAAGTTGTTAAATCTTGGCTTAACGTGTTTATGACGTATTAGAACGTTGTTACAACTTGCTTTTGTGAGATTTTTTTCTTTGACAATTATCAAAAGAATTAATTCCTATTGATGTTACGTTAATGGTAACTACCTGGCAAGAGAGGCAGACCTTAAACAGCAAGAGCTGCCAGTGGCAGATATTTAATCTTAAAGCCTAAGATCATAGGACCGCGGGAGCAAACCGCCAGGTTACACCACACGGGTAACACCTGTCACTTAGGTCGCTGGCTCCTCCTAGTTAACAAAGTAATAAAGGGTAGTCGACAGATTCTCACTTCTTATTTATAGAAGTGTGGTGCTGTGCAATGGACTGAAGCTTTAGATACAGACTTGATATGAACATAAGCAGGCAAAGCGTTGCAGAACATAAAATGTGGGGCAGTAATATTGGAAGGTTTGACGTACACGACCGTTTTCTATAATATATCCCCCTCCCCGTTCAGCTCGTTGTTGTCGTGAGGGGGGCTTGGTGGGCGGCTGCCGGAGTGTAATGCTCCTTGGGACAGTCCTCTGTCTTTCTGTAGCCTTGTGCTCCTGTTGCTGTTCTCTCTAATTGTGCTGAACGACTTTTCCTTTTCCTTCTGTTTCGTTTTTCTCCCCCCCTCTTCTCCTATCTACTTGTCGTTTCCTACCGACCTTTTGCTTGTTTGGTTATTCCTTTGGACTTCTCCTATTTTGACAACGTCTCGAGCGAGGGGAACCTTTTATTGTCAATCCCCCTTTCGTCACTGAACCCGATCTCGACAGACTGTCGGTACTTAAGGTGGCGTTTGTGGGGCGTATACTCACGACGCACCCCTAGGAGGCCCCGGCATGATCAGCGATAGCTTCTTGTGGCTCCATGCAACCCGTTCTCGCACTTTCTTACAGTCAATATTGACTTATTAAATACGTGCATACGAGACATACTAAAATACTAGTTTATCTTGAAAAACTTCATAAAAAACACCGACCTTACCTAACCTTCTTAGTATGTTAAGATAAGCATCTTATTGCTTCATAATTACAATTATTACTTAACCTATACCTATAATAGGTTAAGTAATAATTGTAATTACGAAGCAATAAGATGCTTATCTTAACATACTAAGAAGGTTAGGTAAGGTTGGTGTTTTTCTATGAAGCTTTTTAAGGTAAACTAGTATGTTTAGTATGTCACCTATGCACGTATTCAATAAGTCAATATTAACTGAACGAAAGTGCAAGAACGGTTTGCTCCATGGTGGGTATGAGGGAACATTCATGGATGAATTTGTGACTCTTCGTATTTATGTCATTGAATGTTCCTCTTTTACCCTCTCAGGCTCGTGGGGTGGGCGACCAAGCCCTCGAGTCGGCCTGTATTGGAAGACTGGGCTCTGTAGCCTGCCGCTGCGTTGGGCCCCGACCTTGCTCCTCCTTTCATCCTCCTGACTTCTTTCCCCAGCTCCCCTCCCTCCTCTGTGGTTCGGTCGAGCCTCAAGCCCCCAGTGGTGTCCACTTCGTCCCCTGGCATGGCTAAGTCTCTCGTTTTGACTACTGCGCCTTTTAACCCCTCTGGGGGTTCTCAACGTCGTCCGCACCACGGCTGCACTCGCTCGATTCCTTCCCGTACTGATGCTTATCAGGCCTTGTTTGGTCCCGCTTCATGGGCCAAGTACTTTGATCTCCTTCCTCTTGATTCTGCGCCTCCTGACGATTTCTCTCTCCATCGGCATCTTGTTGATTCCGTGGATGCCTCTGTTACCTTCAACCCCACTCGTCTCGCTACATGTGTCGTTGCTGCTCCTTCTCAGGATGCAGCTTCCCGCTTGGCTGCCTTATCCTACCTTGGCGAGATCCCTGTTTGGGTCTCAAAGAACGCTCGGTTGAATGCCAGTGTTGGCACTGTTCTCCTCCCGCCCCATGTTGCGACCGGTGTTCAGAATCTGCAGGACTGCCACGATGATATTCGGCATATCCTTGATGGCCAAGGCCATTCTGTCCTCCAGGTAGACTCGTTTACTCGTCCCCCTCGTGGTCGTCGCCGTCAATCCCTTCGCGTTGTGAAGATTACCTTTGATGGTAGGACCCTTCCACCCTCTGTCACTCTTGCTGGTGCCAGGTGCTCTGTCCAGGAGTATATTCCTTCTCCTAGGCTCTGTAACAAGCGCTGGAGGTTTGGGCATGGTGCCCTCTGCTGCTCTGGGACTGTCTCTCTCTCTGTCCTTTGTGTGGTGGCGCAGGTCACTCTAAGTCGGAGTGCACTTCTTCCCAGGCTCGTTGCCTCAACTGCGGTGAGGCCCATCCTACCTTCTCCCGTCCGTGTATCCATTACAAGCTTGAGGCAGCCGTCCTCAACTTGAAGCACCGGGAGCGTTTGTCTTTTCCTGAGGCGAGGCGCCAGGTTCGCTGGTTCCCGCCTTATACTAACGTCTCTTATACTAACGTGTTGCGCTCTTCCTCTCCTCGTCCTTCCCACCTTCCTCAGACTCACAACCGTTTCCGGGCCTTGGACCCTGATACGCCCACTGCCCCCTCCTCTGTTCCTTTGAGTTCTGTCACGAAGGGTCCCCCTCCTGGTCCTCTGTCTGGGGTTCCTCTTCTTTCTACCCGGTCTGTCATGTCTCCTGTGTCGTCTTCCTTATCTCCCTCTGCTCCTCCTTCCCATCCTTCTCCTCCGTCTATTAACTCTCCCCGCCGCCTGTCAGTGCGGGCTGATGTCCATCGCTCTCCTACTGGCCGTTGTGTGTGCTCTCGTTCAGCTTCTGTTGAGACGCTGAAATCTTTTGCCCAGTACGTAGTTGCTGGGACACCTGTCTCTTTAAGTCAGAAGCGTAAGCCTGGCTCCTCTCCTTCCTCCTCCCCAGCGGGTAAAAAAGCTTCGCTTTCTTCCTTGCCCCCTACTTCTGCCTTTATCACTCCTTCCCCTCCCATTTCGGTGGTTGCGCCCCCTGTTCCTGCTATGGAGGTTTCTTTGGCCCCCGCTTCCCTCTCGGTTGCTGCCCTTGCTGAGGTGCACTCCCCTCTTTCTCCTCTCCCTCTTCCTGCTGCTGTCCTTGACTGCTCCTCTCGGTTGTCTCATCCTCTTCCTCCTCCTCCTTCAGGTCCCCGCCCGTCCGCTTTTGGTCTGTTCTCCCGCTTCCTTCCCTCCGTCTTTGCTCAGTTTACCCATGCCTCCTTACCCTGACTTTGCTGACCCTGATCCCGACCCTGATCTTCTTTAATGTGCCATGTTGCTCTTTCGCCTTTTTCTTCCTTGTTCTCTGTTGTTGTCCTTTCTCTTCTCGTCGATGTCTATTCTTCAATGGAACGTTCGAGGTTATTACGCCAATTTCCTTGAACTCCAACTTCTGGTTTCACAGTTTTCGCCCCTTTGTATCTGTCCCCAGGAGCCGATGCTTGGTGCTCGTCCTGTTCGCTTTCGTGGCTATTCCTTTCTCTCCCCCCCCCCCTCGAGCTGTTGTTGGGGCTCCTAACTCTTCTGCTCTCTTGATTTGCTCTGATGTTCCCTTTGTCCCCTTACTTTCTCCTTTGCCTCTCCATTGTCTGCTGCTCGTATCTTTGTGGGGAAATGGTACACCGTTTATTCCATTTATCTCCCCCCCTCCCCCCCGAGTGTCCCGCTTTCTCTTCCTGATCTGAAACACCTTCTGGACTCCTTGCTACACCTTGCTACACCTTCTTGAGCCGTTTATCCTCTCGTCTTCCCTGTCTTCTAAATTCTGCTGAGCCCATGCATTTGGACTCTGCTTTGTACCCTTTCCTGTCTTGATCTTTCTCTTTGCTCGTCTTCTCTTTACTTGGATTTCACGTGGCAGGTTCTTGATGACCTCCATGGCAGTGACCATTTCCCCATCCTTGTTTCCTTTTTCTCTTTTCGCCCTTCCCTCTCCTTCCCTAGGTGGCAGTTTGCTAAAGCGGACTGGAACCTATTTACTCTCAGTGCTGCTCTCTCTGACCTCTCCCTCGCTTTCTCCTCCATTTTCATGACACTGTCTTTGAAGGTGCCCTCCGCTCTCTTCCTCGCTCTTCCTCTCGGGGTCCACGGAAGTGCGTTCCATGGTGGAATGCAGACTGTGCTCGGGCTGTCCCCTGTAAGTGTGCAACCTGGAAAAGACAACGCCGTCGACAGACGGCCGATTTTTTAATTTTCTTTCGGAAGGCAAGTGCGGTGGCCCGTAGGGCCATCTGTATGGCTAAACATGCGTGTTGGGCATCTATGTCTCCACCATTACGTCCGAAACTCCTCTGCCACAGATCTGGAAGCGTATCCGCAAGATAGCGGTAAGTTTGTTCCTGATGTTTCACCGGTCCTTCACCTCCATGGTACTCTTGTGGCGGACCCGTTGCAGGTCGCTACCGAACTGGGTTCCCACTTTTCTTCTGTTAGCTCTGGTCTTCATCTTCTCCAATCTTTCCTTCTTCGTAAACCTGTCCTTGAATCTCGTCCTTTAGATTTCTGCACTCGTCTTCGACTTCCCTATAACGATCCCTTCTCTCTCTCGGAACTTCGTTCTGCCCTGGCCCTCTGCGGCTCTACGGCGGCGGGCTCCGATGGTATTCATTATGAAATGCTTCGCCATCTCCCTCCGTGCACGTCTCAGTATTTACTGAGTCTGTATAATCGGATCTGGGAGTCGTCGTCAGTCCCTGAGGACTGGCTCGATGCCTTTGTCCTCCCTGTTTGTAAACCAGGGTCACTGGGAACATCCCCTAAAGACTTTCGCCCTATTGCCCTCACAAGTTGTGTATGCAAACTCTTTGAACTTATGGTTAACATTCGTCTGATGTGGTTCCTGAAACATCACCTCCTCTCCTTTTCTCAATTTGGGTTGTAAGTGCCGCAGCACGACAGATGTCCTGGTGAACTTGGAGGTCTATATTCGTACTGCTTTTGCAGCGAAGACCTCCGTTGTTGCCGTTCTTTTTGACATGGAAAAGGCTTACGACACCACTTGGCGATATCATATTCTATCCCAGCTTCATTCTGTTGGCCTTCGTGGTCATCTCCCTCTCTTTCTCCACAGCTTCCTCTCCCGTCGTTCCTTTCGGGTGCGCCTTGGTACCGCGCTCTCTGCCTCTTTTCAGCAATACGAAGGTGTGCCCCAGGGTAGTGTTCTGAGCACTACTCTTTTTCTGGTTGCCCTCAATGGTCTTCTTTCCTCTCTTCCTTCAGGTGTCTTCTCCGCTCTCTATGTCGATGATCTTACCCTTTGCTGTCAGGGTGATGATTCGCCTCTCCTTCAGCGCCGGCTTCAACTTGCAATTGATGCCGTGTCATCTTGGGCCACCGATCATGGCTTAAAGTTCTCTACTACTAAGACTTGTGGCATGACTTTTACTCGGAAACGGGTCGTTCTTCGTCCCTCTTTGTCACTTTATGGTCATCCCCTTGAGTACAAAGATTTCGCGAAGCTTTTGGCGTTATTCTTTGACACCCGTTTGTCTTAGTCTCCCCATATCTCTTACCTCCATGTTGAGTGCTCTAAGGCCCTTACCCTCCTTCGGGTATTGTCCCATACTTCTTGGGGAGAGGATAGGCGCACTCTCCTTGCTTTACATTCCTCTCTCGTCCTGTCTAAGTTCGATTATGGTTGCCCTGCTTACTCGTCTGCTTCTCCTTCTACTCTTTGTCGTCTTGATGCTTTGCACCATACTGGGTTGCGCCTCGGTTCTGGTGCCTTTCGTTCGACTCCCGGCCTCAGCTTGTATGTTGACACTGGCTTCCTGTCTCTCCAGGACCGCGGTGATCGCTACTGTCTTCGCTGTCTTGTGCGGTCCTTGCAACATCCTTCCTCTCGCTTCTGTCGTGCTTTAACTTTTACCCCTCCTGCGGTTCCTGTTCCTCTGCACCACCTCCCTCTTTCTGTCCGGTTATCTCGCTTACAGAATTCTCTTTCCATTCGTATTTCTATTATTTCTCCTTGTGTTGTTTCTTCTTTGCCTCTGTGAAGAGTCTCCCTTCCGCAGTTTTGTACATCCCTGATCCGCATCCCTAATGCTTTTACCCCTCCTACGGTTCTAAAACGCCTTTTCCTTGAGCACTTTTCTTCTCGCTCCCACTCCGTTTCCGTCTTCACCGATGGGTTTAAGTCTGCGGACGGTGTTGACAACTCTGCTGTTTTTCCTGATCACACTTATATGTGTCGCTTACCTCCGGAGACTAGCATCTTCACAGCGGAGCTTTATGCTATTCTTTATGCTCTTCGTCTCCTGCTTTCTCGTTGTCAATCTTCCTTTGTGGATGTTGTTGACTCTCGTAGTGCCCTCACTGTAGCAGGAGCTTGTTCCTGCTTGTAGGGAGGAGTAGGAGTACTTTATCTCCCACCTTAAACTTCCTCTCCCTGGCCTTCTGGTCGTACCTGCTCTTCTGGTACTCCTTAGCCTTGGCGAGTTCCTCCCTGGCCAACTTACACGTCTCTTCTAGACGGTTCCTCAAATCTATGACGTACTCATACGTCGTCTTGGTTTCTGGGGTACAGTCTTCCTCCTCCCATAGTTTCTTCAACACATGCAGCGGTCCCTTTACCGTGCGACCATACAGGAGCTCGAACGGTGAGAACCGGGTACTTGCCTGGGGTACTTCCCTGTAGGCAAACAGTACCGGGTTAATGTACCTTGGCCACTCCTTGGGTTGCTCTATGCACATGTTCCTGAGCATTCTCTTTAGGGTACCATTAAACCGTTCCACCAACCCATTTCCCATAGCATGATAAGGTGTGGTGAATGATGACTGCAACATGAGTAGCCTAGCTACTTCCGCCATCATCTCACTGGTGAACTGTGCCCCCCTGTCGCTGTGTATCTTCTCCGGTATACCTAAGCGACTGAAGAACCCAACCAATGCTTCCGCCACTGTGACGGTCTCGATATTCTTCAAAGGTGCCGCCTCTGGATACCGAGTAGCATGATCTACCATGTTCAGGATATATCTGCTGCCGTCTGATGCCCTCGGCTCAATCGGGCCAATTATATCTACACTGACCATCTTAAATGGTTGATCGATGATGGGGAAAGGCTGCAGCTTCCCTGGCTGCACCTTACCTCTGTCAGCGGTGCGTTGACAGGCGTCACACGACCGAGTGTACCGCTGTATGTCCCCAGTCATCCCTGGCCAATAGAACGATGACTGAATTCGTTCACTGGTCTTAGCATGTCCCATGTGACCCCCATTACTCCCTCATGACCGAGAGTAAACACTGCTAGGCGGTGCTCTTTGGGGACCAGTAATTGTTCCCAAGTGTCCTGGGGTGTTTCCACCCTGCGCACTAGCTTACCCTTAACCTCCAAGTACTTATACTTGCGCTTATTCATGGTGAAGACCCTACCCTCTGCGGCATGCTCTCTCATCTTCCTGAGTGTGGAGTCTTTCCTTTGAGCTTCCTGGAACTCTTTAGCGCTTACTCCTTTCAAAGAATGTAGTTTCAGCGGCTTGACCACTTTGGTGGGTTGCGCACTCATTGCGTGTGTGGTCACCGCGGCTACTAAAGCCTTGTTCCCCCTGGGAGCAGCAGTGACACCTTCAGTCACCAGGGGTCTTCCCCCTCTCCTCTTATCTACCTCCGAGGCGGTGACCCTTGCCCACCCCCGGGGTTGGCGGGACCTGGGTGGATCAGCTGATCGAGCCCCCACCCACCTCCTTGGGTTTCTTCCCGTTTTCTGTTGGCGGAAAGGAGCAGGCTTGCCCCGTTTTCCTTGCGCCTGCTGCTTCTGTTCCTTAGCTGGGGGGGGGGGGGGGGCGGCTATGGCTTGGCTACCAGCTGACTGGCGCGTGACGTCACCTCCAGCTGGTGTGGGTCCCGTTTTCTGTGAGTCACTTCCATAGGATCGACTCTTACTTCTCGAAAGTTTATTTTTTACATTTATATTTTTGATTTGATTCCTAAAAGCATTTCGTAAGGCTTCTTACATTTTCAAAGACTTGGTTTACACATAACATACATCACGCTTTTATTTGTTTTGGATGAGGTGATGTGACACAAAATTTTGGGTGAGGTGACAGAACACGAAACAATGGGTATAAACATAAGAATGGAAGTAACTACAGAAGGCCTATTGGCCCATACCTTCTCTTGCTGCTAATATGTTGGTTCGGGGTCTTGAAATAGGTAGAATATAGTTATGCGTTAATTGGTTGTTGATTGCTGGTGTTGACTTTGATGTATAGTGCCTCGCTGATGTTGACTCTCCTGCTATCGCCGTATCTATCGATGATTTCTGTGTTGCTTGTTAAGATTTCTCTGGTGATAGTCTGGTTGTGAGAAAAGATTATATGTTCCCTGATAGAGCGCTGTTGTTTGTGCATTGTTAATTGCCTAGAGACGTTGTTGTCTTGCCTATATACTGAGTTCTTTGGACCTTACAGTCCCCAAGTGGGCATGTGAAGGCATAGATGATGTTGATTTCCCTCAAGGCATTCTGTTTGATGTCTGGGGGAGTTTTTCATGAGTAGGTTGGCCGTTTTTTTTTTTTTTTTTTTTTTTTTTTTGAAATTGTCAATAAGGGGTACAAGTGTTGTGTTAGTTGACTCTTCAGAGGTTGCATGACGTTTCACCTTTCTTTTTATGACGTCTTTAACATAACCGCCATGAAACCTCTGAAGAGTCAACTAGCATAACACTTGTATCCCCTATTAGACTGTTTTACCGGAACTTCTGTTCGATTTACCTTCTTTCTTCTTCATTGTGATAGCTGCCCATCCTTCTAGGGATGGGCAGTGGATTTAACCAGATGAATAAATCTAAATTGTTTTCAAGAAGGAAAACTGAGCTCCTGCCATTAAAATCATACAAGGAGAACCTTCACAACCAGCGGTTAAGGCAGGTATAT
The DNA here is from genome assembly GCF_040958095.1 of Procambarus clarkii. Lineage (NCBI taxonomy): Eukaryota > Metazoa > Arthropoda > Malacostraca > Decapoda > Cambaridae > Procambarus > Procambarus clarkii. Next base: position 33,745,136 of record NC_091209.1, read on the forward strand.
ATGTTAACATAGTTGACCTCAGGGGGGTCAATATCCTGGTTTAACAAGGGTGCAAATTATTACGAGACGTACACATAACTTGTAAGATCAATGGTCCAATTAGACATGTAGTGTGGAGTTACGGCCTCGCCACGGGCGGCTGACCATTGTAACACTGTCATTACCCTCCAGGTTTAGGAGTTTGGCTGGATACCAATATTGTGTGTTAGTCTGTGTCATATATTGTTCTGTTCTGCCTACACCTCTACTCTCTACTCCACGGCTGCCTCCACACTCTTAACCTTTAACACACACACATTATATATATATATATATATATATATATATATATATATATATATATATATATATATATATATATATATATATAATGCACTGATGTGCTTAAACCATAAGTTTAAAGCATACAAGTTTTAGACACACCCACCAGCAGAGTTGAACCCTGGCCATCAAGATGGCAGGTACACACCATACTCAGAGCCCTAAAAGAGGAAAGAGTTCCGAGGTATTCAACCCCGAGCTACCCCCCCCCCCCACCCCTCCAAGGCTAGAGACAGTGAGGGATCACTCACGTTTTTTGTCAAACTCTGTTATATGGGAGAAGATGGTGTCCATGCTTAATGCACCAACTTGCTTAAACCACACGTTTGAAGTATACAACTTTTAGACACATCCACCAGGAGACTTGAACCCTGTCCATCAAGATGGCAGGTGTGCACTTAATATAAGAAGGAAGTTGTCGGTGAACGACCAAGTGACAGGACTAAGGAAAACAGAGGGGGCATATATTGAAAGTGACAAGGAATTCTGAGAGGCACTGAATGCCAGTTTCCATGAAGTGTTCACAACTGAGTCTTCTAACTCCCATTGTTAGAAGAGATTACCCTAGATGAAAGTCTATCAGACATAGAGGGGAAAGCAAAGGAGGTAATGAAACAGTTGACAACACTGGACATAACTAAACGGTTGGACCAGACAAAGTATCACCGTGGATACTAAAAGAGACAGCACAGGCCTTCAGCGTGCCTCTGGCAATGATCTTTAATGAGTCACTTATGATAGGAGAGTTGCCCAGTTGCTGGAAGAAGGCAAATGTGGTACTAATTTTCAAAAAAGTAGATAGGGAGGAGGCACTTAACTACAGACCTGTATCACTGACAAGCATCCCCTTGTAAAATACTTGAAATAATAAAAAGGACACTTCACCACCAAACTTGCCCAGGAAAATGAGAGAGCATTTGTCTCCAGCACCTCCCTAATACATTCTCAATGTGGAACAACTCTTAATAACTTCTTAATAAAATTCTCCCAGGTTCAACTTCCACCAAACTGTTTCCTGGTGATGGTTAGTTGCTGAGGAGAGGGTTAGTTGCTGAGGAGAGGGTTAGTTGCTGAGGAGAGGGTTAGTTGCTGAGGAGAGGGTTAGTTGCTGAGGAGAGGGTTAGTTGCTGAGGAGATGGTTAGTTGCTGAGAAGACGGTTAGTTGCTGAGGAGAGGGTTAGTTGCTGAGGAGAGGGTTAGTTGCTGAGGAGGTTAGTTGCTGAGGAGAGTGTTAGTTGCAGAGGAGAGGGTTAGTTGCTGAGGAGAGGGTTAGTTGCTGAGGAGAGGGTTAGTTGCTGAGGAGAGTGTTAGTTGCTGAGGAGAGTGTTAGTTGCTGAGGAGAGGTCTAGTTGCTGAGGAGAGGGTTAGTTGCTGAGGAGAGTGTTAGTTGCTGAGGAGAGGTCTAGTTGCTGAGGAGAGGGTTAGTTGCTGAGGAGAGTGTTAGTTGCTGAGGAGAGTGCTAGTTGCTGAGGAGAGGGTTAGTTGCTGAAGAGAGGGTTAGTTGCTGAGGAGAGTGTTAGTTGCTGAAGAGAGTGTTAGTTGCTGAGGAGACGATTAGTTGCTGAGGAGAGTGTTAGTTGGTGAGGAGACGGTTAGTTGCTGAGGAGGTTAGTTGCTGAGGAGAGTGTTAGTTGCTGAGGAGAGTGTTAGTTGCTGAGGAGAGGGTTAGTTGCTGAGGAGAGTGTTAGTTGCTGAAGAGAGGGTTAGTTGCTGAGGAGAGTGTTAGTTGCTGAGGAGAGGGTTAGTTGCTGAGGAGAGGGTTAGTTGCTGAGGAGAGGGTTAGTTGCTGAGGAGAGGGTTAGTTGCTGAGGAGAGGGTTAGTTGCTGAGGAGAGGGTTAGTTGCTGAGGAGAGGGTTAGTTGCTGAGGAGAGGGTTAGTTGCTGAGGAGAGTGTTAGTTGCTGAGGAGACGGTTAGTTGGTGAGGAGAGTGTTAGTTGGTGAGGAGACGGTTAGTTGCTGAGGAGTGTGTTAGTTGGTGAGGAGACGGTTAGTTGCTGAGGAGAGGGTTAGTTGCTGAGGAGAGTGTTAGTTGCTGAGGAGAGTGTTAGTGTCTGAGGAGAGGGTTAGTTGCTGAGGAGAGGGTTAGTTGCTGAAAGTAGTGTAAAGTACGCCTAGAACCGCGCGCACCATCTGCCCAGGTGGCTCTATAGAGTCAGCTGGGCAGGTGGTGCGCATGTGTCTAGTCGCACAGGGTTTTGGGGGGAATTTTCCCGGAAGTTTGGCGCGTGTCGGACGCGTGTGAGCGTCCGGTGTTGGGGTATGTGGTCAGGAAAGATGGGAGGTCATGTTGTTGGGGGTGTAGGAGAGTATATGTGGTATGTGGTAGAGTAGGAAATACAAGGATAAGAGTGGAATAAGAAGAAAGAGTAAATGAATATGTATGTGTGTTTGCCGTAGACTTGATCCTGTGTGTAGATAATAGTTTTGATGTTAGTAAGTAAACTATGTAGAGGCTGAGTGTAGGTGAGAGGGGTCCCAGCATAGCGGATATGTTGTTTGGGGTGGGGGAGGGGTGAGGGAGGGAGGGAGGGATGGAAGGGTGAGGGGAGCTTCCCCTCGGCGTGAGACTGCTCAGGGGTCATTTGCGGTTTTGACAAACCATTAGCTCCCCCTACAGGAAGCTGTAAGTGGGAGAGGAGGGTATGAGAGAGCAGAGTCCAGGAGGAGTGATGTGGACCATTTGCCTTAATGGCTTTTCGATGTCTTAAGACAAGACTTGGAGATGTTCACCCCAGCATGGCTCTACCTCCTCTGCGAAACGTTAAGGAGGGGGGCTAGGGTCTTTCTTCCGTCAGCAGGGGCCCCGCCTGCCATCGTCAATCACCCCCACCCCTCCCATACCATCAGGGGGGGGCCCCCACTCCATCCCCTCCATTACCTAATAGAGTGGGGCACCCCTCTTCCCCTTACCTTCTAGAGTGGTACAGACCAGGATCACATACCATCACATCGATCTGCGAAGTGCCACCACATGGCACATCATTTAGTAAACTCAGTCAAAGTCAGTAGGTTTGCGTTTACTAAAAGAGGGAAACATTTCACATCGTCATGGAGACGCGATCTCTACCTACAAATTGTTCTTGTTAACTGTGATCATTGAAATGTATGCATGTTTACTCAATCTCCATCACCTCTTCTTCCTACAGCCATTACTGTTGTGCAGAGCTTGTATCACACAACGGCGTTATCATAGCAAGTCAATGTCATAGAATGTTCAAGACTCCTGAATGAATGAAACGGCATGCTGTCTCGTTAAGGTTTAACCTTCGCAGCGGTTTGAGACGTTGTGAGATGGATGGACTAGGTAGAGGGATGGCCTTACCCTCTCCCCATCCACCCACACCTAACCCCTACCCCCTCCCACCCCATCCTCTCTCCTTACCATCAAGTATCACTACACCCTTCCCAGACCGGATGTTCTGTGCAAAGCCTTAGTATTACTATTTCTGGTCATATGTATAACCTTGTATCGCAATGTGACCAACATGGTATCATCATTCTTTGCTCAAATAGCATTTTTTAAGAATATCCAGTCATAAGCTGGTCTTCAATCTTATTATTATAACAAATCATAATTTGTTGTAAACACAACTGCATGGGATATACATAGCAATCAGTGGTCTCTCTCTCTTTCTCTCTCTCTCCAGATCATTTAATAGTTGCGGAAAGTAACATCAATTCCTTTCTCCTGCTGCTGCTGTTCACGTATCTTTTTCCATTTCACTTAGACTGACAGCGCATCAGAGGATAGACGACTAATGTCAATTTTCGAGCCCCCATCACTCACACCCTTATAACCTTGTAAGTTAACACGACCAACATGATGACATCATTCTTTGCTCAAATATCATTAATGCAACGTGATCAATATACTAACTTCGTTCTTTACCCAAATAACATTTTAAGAGTAACGAGCAACTTTCTGTCCGATGTCTGAATAATGAAATGTAAACCATGTTTAGCCATTACATCCAAACACAATAAAAATATTACCACAAGCTTGTTTAGTTCTTGTATCACATAACGTAACGTAGCTTTTATTCAACAACTGATAGACATAGCATAATATAGCTTCATATTCACTGTGGTAAAACAAACATACACATCACGGTCAGTCCTCGCTATACCTCAAACGCGCCATTCATTCTCTCTCCCTTAGGTGTCCAATGTTCCACACATACAAAACCAAGCAAAGTAAACATATATACGACAATATGGAAACACACAGCCTTGATACTATTATTAAATTGTCTTGTTCATTATCCCCGAGTTCAACACACGCTCTCTTAAGACCTACATTATCCAATGTAAACACCAATCGATGAAAATAAGACCGGGTGAGTCGATAGTGAAATAGCTCTGGACTATGTCTATTTCAGTTCTTGTAACACAGTCAATGTAGCGTAATGGGAAAACAGACTTTCTACTGCCTACATAAATACCATTTGAAAATGTATGCAAGTCTAGACAATCTCCTATAGCCCTTACATTCTAAACACAAATAAAATATTAGCACACGCTTGCATCGCATTATATCATCATTAAGTAACGTAGAGATCAACTTTCTGGCTGTTGTCCGAATATTATTATTGAAATGTGAACCCCATTTAGCCAAACACAATATCTCCATTACATCTCATAGCATATAAATATTACGGTCTGCAAGTTTTTAGCCCTCTGTAACACAATGTAACGTAACGTAACGTAACGCAAATCAAATTTTTGCAGTTCAAAATGTCATTTTGAAAAGAAAAGTGAGGCTTAGTCCATCTTCATTACATCTCTTATCATATAAATATTGGTGTCTACCAGTTTTAGACCCTGTAACACATTGTAACGTAACGTGGTATTCATCCTCATATTTCTACAGACCAAATAACATTTTTAAATGAAAGTATGACTTAGTCCATCTCCATCACATCTCTTACCATATAAATATTGCCGTCTACCAGTTTTAGCCCTCTGTAACACAATGTAACGTAACGTAACGCAATTCAACTTTTTGCAGTCCAAAATGACATTTTGAAACGAAAAGTGAGGCTTAGTCCATCTCCATTACATCTCTTACCACATAAATATTGGTGTCTACCAGTTTTAGACCCTGTAACACATTGTAACATAACGTGGTAATCATCCTCATATTTCTACAGACCAAATAACATTTTTAAATGAAAGTATGACTTAGTCCATCTCCATTACATCTCTTACCATATAAATATTAGCGTCGACCAGTTTTAGCCCTCTGTAACACAATGTTACGTAACGTAACGCAAATCAAATTTTTGCAGTCCAAAATGTCATTTTTAAATGAAAGTATGACTTAGCCCATCTCCATTAAATCTCTTACCATATAAATATCGACCTCTACCAGTTTTAGCCCTCTGTAACACAATGTAACGTAACGTAACGCAAATCAACTTTTTGCAGTCCAAAATGTCATTTTGAAACGAAAAGTGAGGCTTAGTCCATCTCCATTACATCTCTTACCATATAAATATTGGCGTCTACCAGTTTTAGCCCTCTGTAACACAATGTAACGTAACGTAACGTAACGCAAATCAACTTTTTGCAGTTCAAAATGTCATTTTGAAACGAAAAGTGAGGCTTAGTCCATCTCCATTACATCTCTTACCATATAAATATTGGTGTCTAACAGTTTTAGACCCTGTAACACATTGTAACGTAACGTGGTAATCATCCTCATATTTCTACAGACCAAATAACATTTTTAAATTAAAGTATGACTTAGTCCATCTCCATTACATCTCTTACCATATAAATATTAGCGTCTACCAGTTTTAGCCCTCTGTAACACAATGTAACGTAACGTAACGTAACGCAAATCAACTTTTTGCAGTCCAAAATGTCATTTTGAAACGAAAAGTGAGGCTTAGTCCATCTCCATTACATCTCTTACCATATAAATATTGACCTCTACCCGTTTTAACCCTCTGTAACACAACGTAACGTAACGTAACGTAACGCAAATCAACTTTTGCAGTCCAAAAATGTCATTTTTAAATGAAAGTATGACTTAGCCCATCTCCATTACATCTCTTACCATATAAATATGGACCTCTACCAGTTTTAGCCCTCTGTAACACAATGTAACGTAACGTAACTTAACGCAAATCAACTTTTGCAGTCCAAAATGACATTTTTAAATAAAAGTACGACTTAGTCCATCTCCATTACTTCTCCTTCCATATGAATATTACGGACTACCAGTTTTAGCCCTCTGTAACACAATGTAACGTAACGTGGGAAATCAACTTTGTCGGATGACCAAATAACATTATTGAAAATGACATCCATGTTTAGCCATTACATCCAAACACAAGAAAAATATTACCGCTTTTCTTGAGAAACTTATATGTGGAGATCATATCTCCAGAGTCCACACAATAAGCCACACATCACACATCTTCTGTTTTCAAATCTCAGCTCGCATCTAATTAAATATTATTTTTTTTTTTGCAGAAACTATGTTTTGAGAATATGCTCAATGTCAGCAATTACTATTCGTATCATCAAACTCCTTTCAGTCAACAAAAACAAGCAGAGGTGTCGCATAAACCACTAAAGATTTGGTGTATGCAAGGTACATCATTTTTGTCAATTCTGTCGCTGACTCACCTTAGGGAGATGATTGCGCGCAACAGTACCCTAGCACTCTTAATAATTTTATTCAAGCACTGTTAACATAGCATAATGTAAGATTTTTTTCACATTTCATATCGCGCGTGTAGATTAGAGAGAGAAGGCAAACATAGCTTGCAGCTAGTCAAAACTTATCATGACAGATATGATTTCACAGAGTTTTCAACCTTTGCCAGTTTTTCAATGTTTTCTCTTCACTTGTGCTAAGTGAGTCAGACAAAATGTGACATTTCATTTCATTATTAGCCAGGCAATATGCTATTAGCTAGATAGTCAAAACATATAACAAGCATTATTTCACAGGAATTTTTTTCTAGCAAATATGCTTCCTTTAAGCAGTTCTACACATCAAACACCAGCAGTCTGCGAAATTCCCTTTAGTCTATAATCATCCTTTACAGTATTTCTTGACTAAAATAGCACTCCAAAACATAAGTGGTCATTTTTTTTTTATTCTCACTGTCGCACTATAGTCAATAATTTGTTTCGCAGAGTGACAAGTTATGCCTAGTGACGAGATTTCACGGTGAGCGTAGTTTAAGAGAGTTCACACTGTATTAATTATGGTCATGGATATCTTGTGTTATGTTTATGAAGATCATTACTTCTTATTTTTAACATTTTTCTTGCCCCCCAGCTTTTTTCAGTCGTCTCTTATTCTTTTTCAAATAAAGTTCGCATACTGTTTTCCAGTAGATTGGCTTCACATTACATATGTTAATCAATTTTCCTGTTCAGTTCAGTTTCTTTTCAATATCACAGCTTTGTTGTCCCCCTGCCAGTATCTAGTTCAAGACCTCTTATTATCAATGTCATTAATACTGCTATCATCATCAACCATGTATTGGATGTCTCAGACATTCAGTTAACAACGTAGTAAGTGTTTAATGATCGTGAGAATCACTTCATGTGCGCTCATTTTAGTTTAGTTTAAAGTTTTCCATCTTGAATTAATACTACTATCACCAACTATGTATTGGTTAGCTCAGACATTCAGTTGTCAACTCAGTAAGTGAAAATCACTTCAAGTGAGCTCATTTTTAGTTTAGGATAAGGTTTTTCCATCGTGAAATACTATTATCATTAACCAGGTATTGGGTGGCTCCACTATTCAGTTTACATCTCAGTAACTGTTTACTGAACATTGTTATCCCTCCATGCGACCTCATTTTTTAGTTTAAAGTTTCTCCATCGTAAAAAATAAAATATTACTATCACCAGCCATGTATTGGGTGGGTCAACCATTCAGTTTACATCTCAGTAACTGTTTACTGAACATTGTTATCCCTCCATGCGACCTCATTTTTTAGTTTAAAGTTTCTCCATCGTAAAAAATAAAATATTACTATCACCAGCCATGTATTGGGTGGGTCAACCATTCAGTTTACAACTCAGTAACAGTTTACTGAACATAGATATCCCTTCCATGTGACCTCATTTTTTTTAGTTTAAAGTTTCTCCATCGTAAATAAAAAATAAAATATTACTATCACAAACCTCATATTGCCCGGCTCCAGCATTCAGTTTACAACTCAGTAAGTGTTTACTGAATGCAAATCGCTACATGTGTGGTCATTTAGTGTAAAGTTTCTCAATCTTAAAATATTGCTATCATGGCGATGAGTCACAATAACGTGGCTGAAGTATGTTGACCAGACGACACACTAGAAATTGAAGGGACGACGACGTTTCGGTCCGTCCTGGACCATTCTCTCCAGACAATCGACTTGAGAATGGTCCAGGACGGACCGAAACGTCGTCGTCCCTTCAATTTCTAGTGTGTGGTCTGGTCAACATTGCTATCATCCTCAACCATGCATTGGCCGGCTCCAGCATTCAGTTTACAACTCAGTAAGTGTTTACTGAATGCAAAATCGCTACATGTGTGGTCATTTAGTGTAAAGCTTCTAAATCTTAAAATATTACTATCATCATCAACTATGCATTGGCTTGCTTAGTCTTTCAGTTTACAACTCAGTGAGTGTTAACTGAACGTGGAAATTATCACGTGTGAGCATTTAGTTTAGTTTTCAGTTTCACATTCAATTAAAATACTATCATCAACCCCGTATTGGGCTGTCGGGCATTCAGTTATCCACTCGGTGAGTGTTTACTGAACGTCGAAATCATTTCCTGTGTGGCCATTTTTTACTTGAACCCGTCTCCACTCCAAACCGGACCTGCGGTCCGAGTCAGGACCGCAGGTCCTGCAGGTCCTGACTGGTTTGGAGTGGAGACGGGTTAAAGTAAAAAATGGTCACACAGGAAATGATTTCGACGTTCAGTAAACACTCACCGAGTGGATAACTGAATGCCCGACAGCCCAATACGGGGTTGATGATAGTATTTTAATTGATTGTGAAACTTAAAACTAAACTAAATGCTCACACGTGATAATTTCCAGGTTCAGTTAACACTCACTGAGTTGTAAACTGAAAGACTAAGCAAGCCAATGCATAGTTGATGATGATAGTAATATTTTAAGATTTAGAAACTTTACACTAAATGACCACACATGTAGCGATTTTGCATTCAGTAAACACTTACTGAGTTGTAAACTGAATGCTGGAGCCGGCCAATGCATGGTTGATGATGATAGCAATATTTTAAGATTGAGAAACTTTACACTAAATGACCACACATGTAGCGATTTGCATTCAGTAAACACTTACTGAGTTGTAAACTGAATGCTGGAGCCGGGCAATATGAGGTTTGTGATAGTAATATTTTATTTTTTATTTACGATGGAGAAACTTTAAACTAAAAAATGAGGTCACATGGAAGGGATATCTATGTTCAGTAAACTGTTACTGAGTTGTAAACTGAATGGTTGACCCACCCAATACATGGCTGGTGATAGTAATATTTTATTTTTTACGATGGAGAAACTTTAAACTAAAAAATGAGGTCGCATGGAGGGATAACAATGTTCAGTAAACAGTTACTGAGATGTAAACTGAATAGTGGAGCCACCCAATACCTGGTTAATGATAATAGTATTTCACGATGGAAAAACCTTATCCTAAACTAAAAATGAGCTCACATGAAGTGATTTTCACTTACTGAGTTGATAACTGAATGTCTGAGCTAACCAATACATAGTTGGTGATAGTAGTATTAATTCAAGATGGAAAACTTTAAACTAAACTAAAATGAGCGCACATGAAGTGATTCTCACGTTCATTAAACACTTACTACGTTGTTAACTGAATGTCTGAGACATCCAATACATGGTTGATGATGATAGCAGTATTAATGACATTGATAATAAGAGGTCTTGAACTAGATACTGGCAGGGGGACAACAAAGCTGTGATATTGAAAAGAAACTGAACTGAACTGGAAAATTGATTAACATATGTAATGTGAAGCCAATCTACTGGAAAACAGTATGCGAACTTTATTTGAAAAAGAATAAGAGACGACTGAAAAAAGCTGGGGGGCAAGAAAAATGTTAAAAATAAGAAGTAATGATCTTCATAAACATAACACAAGATATCCATGACCGTAATTAATACAGTGTGAACTCTCTTAAACTATGCTCGCCGTGAAATCTCGTCACTAGGCATAACTTGTCACTCTGCGAAACAAATTATTGACTATAGTGCGACAGTGAGAATAAAAAAAAAATGACCACTTATGTTTTGGAGTGCTATTTTAGTCAAGAAATACTGTAAAGGATGATTATTGACTAAAGGGAATTTCGCGGACTGCTGGTGTTTGTTGTGTAGAACTGCTTAAAGGAAGCATATTTGCTAGAAAAAATTCCTGTGAAATAATGCTTGTTATATGTTTTGACTATCTAGCTAATAGCATATTGCCTGGCTAATAATGAAATGAAATGTCACATTTTGTCTGACTCACTTAGCACAAGTGAAGAGAAACATTGAAAAACTGGCAAAGGTTGAAAACTCTGTGAAATCATATCTGTTATAAGTTTTGACTAGCTGCAAGCTATGTTTGCCTTCTCTCTCTAATCTACACGCGCGATATGAAATGTGAAAAAAATCTTACATTATGCTATGTTAACAGTGCTTGAATAAAATTATTAAGAGTGCTAGGGTACTGTTGCGCGCAGTCATCTCGCTAAGGTGAGTCAGCAACAAAATTGACAAAAATGATGTACCTTGCATACATCAAATCTTTAGTGGTTTATGCGACACCTCTGCTTGTTTTTGTTGACTGAAAGGAGTTTGATGATACGAATAGTAATTGCTGACATTGAGCATATTCTCAAAACATAGTTTCTGCAAAAAAAAAAAAAATAACATTTAATTAGATGCGAGCTGAGATTTGAAAACAGAAGATGTGTGATGTGTGGCTTATTGTGTGGACTCTGGAGATATGATCTCCACATATAAGTTTCTCAAGAAAAGCGGTAATATTTTTCTTGTGTTTGGATGTAATGGCTAAACATGGATGTCATTTTCAATAATGTTATTTGGTCATCCGACAAAGTTGATTTCCCACGTTACGTTACATTGTGTTACAGAGGGCTAAAACTGGTAGTCCGTAATATTCATATGGAAGGAGAAGTAATGGAGATGGACTAAGTCGTACTTTTATTTAAAAATGTCATTTTGGACTGCAAAAGTTGATTTGCGTTACGTTACGTTACGTTGTGTTACAGAGGGCTAAAACGGGTAGAGGTCAATATTTATATGGTAAGAGATGTAATGGAGATGGACTAAGCCTCACTTTTCTTTTCAAAATGACATTTTGGACTGCAAAAAGTTGATTTGCGTTACGTTACGTTACGTTACATTGTGTTACAGAGGGCTAAAATTGGTAGAGGTCGATATTTATATGGTAAGAGATGTAATGGAGATGGGCTAAGTCATACTTTCATTTAAAAATGACATTTTGGACTGCAAAAAGTTGATTTGCGTTACGTTACGTTACATTGTGTTACAGAGGGCTAAAACTGGTAGACGCTAATATTTATATGGTAAGAGATGTAATGGAGATGGACTAAGTCATACTTTCATTTAAAAATGTTATTTGGTCTGTAGAAATATGAGGATGATTACCACGTTACGTTACAATGTGTTACAGGGTCTAAAACTGTTAGACACCAATATTTATATGGTAAGAGATGTAATGGAGATGGACTAAGCCTCACTTTTCGTTTCAAAATGTCATTTTGGACTGCAAAAAGTTGATTTGTGTTACGTTACGTTACGTTACATTGTGTTACAGAGGGCTAAAAACTTGCAGACCGTAATATTTATATGCTATGAGATGTAATGGAGATATTGTGTTTGGCTAAATGGGGTTCACATTTCAATAATGATATTCGGACAACAGCCAGAAAGTTGATCTCCACGTTACTTAATGATGATATAATGCGATGCAAGCGTGTGCTAATATTTTATTTGTGTTTAGAATGTAAGGGCTATTGGAGATTGTCTAGACTTGCATACATTTTCAAATGGTATTTATGTAGGCAGTAGAAAGTCTGTTTTCCCATTACGATACATTGACTGTGTTACAAGAACTGAAATAGACATAGTCCAGAGCTATTTCACTATCGACTCACCCGGTCTTATTCTCATCGATTGGTGTTTACATTGGATAATGTAGGTCTTAAGAGAGTGAGTGTTGAACTCGGGGATAATGAACAAGTCAATTTAATAATAGTATCAAGGCTGTGTTTTTCCATATTGTCGTATATATGTTTACTTTGCTTGGAATTTGTATGTGTGGAACATTGCACACCTAAGGGAGAGAGAATGAACGGCGCGTTTGAGGTATAGCGAGGACTGACCGTGATGTGTATGTTTGTTTTACCACAGTGAATATGAAGCTATATTATGCTATGTCAATCAGTTGTTGAATAAACACGACGTTACGTTATGTGATACAAGAACTAAACAAGCTTGTGGTAAAATTTTATTGTGTTTGAATGTAATGGCTAAACATGGTTTACATTTCATTATTCAGACATCGGACAGAAAGTTGCTCGTTACTCTTAAAATGTTATTTGGGTAAAGAACGAAGTTAGTATATTGATCACGTTGCATTAATGATATATGAGCAAAGAACGATGTCATCATGTTGGTCGTGTTACCTTACAAGGTTATAAGGGTGAGAGTGATGGGGGCTCGAAAATTGACATTAGTCGTCCATCCTCTGGTGCGCTGTCAGTCTAAGTGAAATGAAAAAAGATACGTGAACAGCGGCAGCAGGAGAAAGGAAATGATGATACTTTCCCCCAACTATTAAATGATCTGGAGAGAGAGAGAGAGAGAGAGAGAGAGAGAGAGAGAGAGAGAGAGAGAGAGAGAGAGAGAGAGAGAGAAACCACTGACTGCTATGTATATCCCATGCAGTTGTGTTTACAACAAATTATGATTTGTAATAATAATGAGATTGAAGACCAGCTTATGACTGGATATTCTTAAAAAATGCTATTGGAGCAAAGAATGATGATACCATGTTGGTCACATTGCGATACAAGGTTATACATATGATCAGAAATAATACTAAGGCTTTGCACAGAACATCCTGTCTGGGAAGGGTGTAGTGATACTTGATGGTAAGGAGAGAGGATAGGGGTGGGAGGGGGTAGGGGTTAGGTGTGGGTGGATGGGGAGAGGGTAAGGCCATCCCTCTACCTAGTCCATCCATCTCACAACGTCTCAAACCGCCGCGAAGGTTAGACCTTAACGAGATGGCATGCCGTTTCATTCATTCAGGAGTCTTGAACATTCTGTGACATTGTCTTGCTATGATAACGCCGTTGTGTGATACAAGATCTGCACAGCAGTAATGGGTGTAGGAAGAAGAGGTGATGGAGACACGCATACATTTCAATGATATTTATTTGAGCCAGCAGATGTTGTGATCACAGTTAACAAGAACAATTTGTAGGTAGAGATCGCGTCTCCATGACGATGTGAAATGTTTCCCTCTTTTAGTAAACGCTAACCTACTGAGTTTACTAAGTGATGTGCCATGTGGTGACACTTCTCAGGTCGATGTGACGGTATGTGATCCTGGTCCGTACCACTCTAGAAGGTAAGGGGAAGAGGGGTCCCCCCACTCTAGAAGGTAATGGAGGGGATGGAGAGGGGCCCCCTGATGGTATGGGAGAGGAGGGGGATGAGGGGTGGGGGTGATTGATGGTTGGCAGGTGAGGGCCTGCTGGTGAGTGCCTGCTTGTGTGAGTATGAACCTCACCCCTCCTTAACAAATCCGCAGTGGATAGAGACCCATGCTGGGGTCAACATCTCCAGTCAACTCTGAAGACATCGAAAAACCATTAGAGCAAGTGGACCACATCGCAAGAGGCTGCTCTCTCATACCCCCTCAACACTTACGGCTTCCTGTAGGGGACTCTAATGGATGTAAAAAAACCACAAATGGGCCCTAACCACTCTCACGCCGAGGGGGGGCTCCCCTCACCCTTCCCTCCCTCCCTCACCCATAACAACATACCTATGTTGGGACCCCTCTCACTCAACCTCTACATAGCTTACTTACTATCATCAAAACTATTATCCACACACAGGATTAAGTCTATGGCAAACACACATATTCATTTACTCTTTCCACATATTCCACTCTTATCCTCGTATTTCTTACTCTACCACATAACCCACATACTCTCCTACACCCCCAACAACATGACCTCCCCTCTTTCCTGACCACATACCCTAACACCGGACGCTCACATGCGTCCGACACACGCCAAACTTCCGGGAAAATTCCCCCCAAACCCTTTGCGACTAGACACCTGCGAGACACCTGCCCAGCTGGCTCTATAGAGCCACCTGGGCAGATGGTGCACGCGGTTCTAGGTGTACTTTACACTACTGCTGAAGAGATGGTTAGTTGCTGAGTAGACGGTTAGTTGCTGAGGAGGTTAGTTGCTGAGGAGAGGGTTAGTTGCTGAGGAGAGGGTTAGTTGCTGAGGAGAGGGTTAGTTGCTTAGGAGAGTGCTAGTTGCTGAGGAGAGTGTTAGTTGCTGAGAGTGTTAGTTGCTGAGAGTGTTAGTTGCTGAGGAGAGTGTTAGTTGCTGAGGAGAGTGTTAGTTGCTGAGGAGAGTGTTAGTTGCTGAGGAGAGTGTTAGTTGCTGAGGAGAGGGTTAGATGCTGAGGAGAGGGTTAGTTGCTGAGGAGAGTGTTAGTTGCTGAGGAGAGTGTTAGTTGCTGAGGAGAGTGTTAGTTGCTGAGGAGAGTGTTAGTTGCTGAGGAGAGTGTTAGATGCTGAGGAGAGTGTTAGTTGCTGAGGAGAGTGTTAGTTGCTGAGGAGAGTGTTAGTTGCTGAGGAGAGTGTTAGTTGCTGAGGAGAGTGTTAGTTGCTGAGGAGAGTGTTAGTTGCTGAGGAGAGTGTTAGTTGCTGAGGAGAGTGTTAGTTGCTGAGGAGAGGGATAGTTGCTGAGGAGAGGGTTAGTTGCTGAGGAGAGGGCTAGTTGCTGAGGAGACGGTTAGTTGCTGAGGAGACGGTTAGTTGGTGAGGAGAGTGTTAGTTGGTGAGGAGAGGGTTAGTTGGTGAGGAGAGGGTTAGTCGATGAGAAGAGTGTTAGTCGCTGAGGAGAGTGTTAGTCGCTGAGGAGAGTGTTAGTCGCTGAGGAGAGTGTTAGTCGCTGAGGAGAGTGTTAGTCGCTGAGGAGAGTGTAAGTCGCTGAGGAGAGTGTTAGTCGCTGAGGAGAGTGTTAGTCGCTGAGGAGAGGGTTAGTCGCTGAGGAGAGGGTTAGTTGCTGAGGAGAGGGTTAGTTGCTGAGGAGAGTGTTAGTTGCTGAGGAGAGTGTTAGATGCTGAGGAGAGGGTTAGTTGCTGAGGAGAGGTCTAGTTGCTGAGGAGAGGGTTAGTTGCTGAGGAGAGTGTTAGTTGCTGAAGAGAGGGTTAGTTGCTGAGGAGAGTGTTAGTTGCTGAGGAGACGGTTAGTTGGTGAGGAGAGTGTTAGTTGGTGAGGAGAGTGTTAGTTGGTGAGGAGAGTGTTAGTTGCTGAGGAGAGGGTTAGTTGCTGAGGAGAGTGTTAGTTATTGAAGAGAGGGTTAGTTGCTGATGAGAGTGTTAGTTGCTGAGGAGACGGTTAGTTGCTGAGGAGAGTGTTAGTTGGTGAGGAGAGTGTTAGTGGGTGAGGAGAGTGTTAGTGGCTGAGGAGAGGGTTAGTTGGTGAGGAGAGGGTTAGTTGGTGAGGAGAGGGTTAGTTGGTGAGGAGAGGGTTAGTTGCTGAGGAGAGGGTTAGTTGCTGAGGAGAGGGTTAGTTGCTGAAGAGAAGGTTAGTTGCTGAGGAGAGTGTTAGTTGCTGAGGAGAGGGTTAGATGCTGTAGAGAAGGTTAGTTGCTGAGGAGACGATTAGTTGCTGAGGAGAGTGTTAGTTGGTGAGGAGACTCGGTTAGTTGCTGAGGAGGTTAGTTGCTGAGGAGAGTGTTATTTGCTGAGGAGAGTGTTAGTTGGTGAGGAGACGGTTAGTTGCTGAGGAGAGTGTTAGTTGGTGAGGAGACGGTTAGTTGGTGAGGAGATTGTTAGTTGGTGAGGAGAGTGTTAGTTGCTGAGGAGAGTGTTAGTTGCTGAGGAGAGTGTTAGTTGCTGAGGAGAGTGTTAGTTGCTGAGGAGAGTGTTAGTTGCTGAGGAGAGTGTTAGTTGCTGAGGAGAGGGTTAGTTGCTGAGGAGAGGGTTAGTTGCAGAGGAGAGTGTTAGTTGCTGAGGAGAGTGTTAGTTGCTGAGGAGAGTGTTAGTTGCTGAGGAGAGTGTTAGTTGCTGAGGAGAGGTCTAGTTGCTGAGGAGAGGTCTAGTTGCTGAGGAGAGGTCTATTTGCTGAGGAGAGGGTTAGTTGCTGAGGAGAGGGTTAGTTGCTGAGGAGAGTGTTAGTTGCTGAGGAGAGTGTTAGCTGCTGAGGAGAGGGTTAGTTGCTGAGAGGGCTAGTTGCTGAGGAGAGGGTTAGTTGCTGAGGAGAGGGTTAGTTGCTGAGGAGAGTGTTAGTTGCTGAGGAGAGGGTTAGTTGCTGAGGAGAGTGTTAGTTTCTGAAGAGAAGGTTAGTTGCTGAGGAGAGTGTTAGTTGCTGAGGAGACGGTTAGTTGCTGAGGAGAGTGTTAGTTGGTGAGGAGAGTGTTAGATGGTGAGGAGAGTGTTAGTTGGTGAGGAGACGGTTAGTTGCTGAGGAGAGTGTTAGTTGCTGAGGAGAGTGTTAGTTGCTGAGGAGAGGGTTAGTTGCTGAGGAGAGGGTTAGTTGCTGAAGAGATGGTTAGTTGCTGAGTAGACGGTTAGTTGCTGAGGAGGTTAGTTGCTGAGGAGAGGGTTAGTTGCTGAGGAGAGTGTTAGTTGCTGAGGAGAGTGTTAGTTGCTGAGGAGAGTATTAGTTGCTGAGGAGAGTGTTAGTTGCTGAGGAGAGGGCTAGTTGCTGAAGAGAGTGTTAGTTGCTGAGGAGAGTGTTAGTTGCTGAGGAGAGTGTTAGTTGCTGAGGAGAGTGTTAGTTGCTGAGGAGAGTGTTAGTTGCTGAGGAGAGTGTTAGTTGCTGAGGAGAGTGTTAGTTGCTGAGGAGAGTGTTAGTTGCTGAGGAGAGTGTTAGTTGCTGAGGAGAGTGTTAGTTGCTGAGGAGAGCATTAGTTGCTGAGGAGAGTGTTAGTTGCTGAGGAGAGTGCTAGTTGCTGAGGAGAGTGTTAGTTGCTGAGGAGAGTGTTAGTTGCTGAGGAGAGTGTTAGTTGCTGAGGCGAGTGTTAGTTGCTTAGGAGAGGGGTAGTTGCTGAGGAGAGGGTTAGTTGCTGAGGAGAGTGTTAGTTGCTGAGGAGAGAGTTAGTTGCAGAGGAGATGGTTATTTGCAGAGGAGATGGTTAGTTGCTGAGGAGAGTGTTAGTTGCTGAGGAGAGTGTTAGTTGCTGAGGAGAGTGTTAGTTGCTGAGGAGAGGGTTAGTTGCTGAGAGGGCTAGTTGCTGAGGAGAGGTCTAGTTGCTGAGGAGAGGGTTAGTTGCTGAGGAGAGTGTTAGTTGCCGAGGAGAGTGTTAGTTGCTGAGGAGAGGGTTAGTTGCTGAGGAGAGGGTTAGTTGCTGAGGAGAGTGTTAGTTGCTGAGGAGAGAGTTAGTTGCAGAGGAGATGGTTATTTGCAGAGGAGATGGTTAGTTGCTGAGGAGAGTGTTAGTTGCTGAGGAGAGTGTTAGTTGCTGAGGAGAGTGTTAGTTGCTGAGGAGAGTGTTAGTTGCTGAGGAGAGTGTTAGTTGCTGAGGAGAGGGTTAGTTGCTGAGAGGGCTAGTTGCTGAGGAGAGGTCTAGTTGCTGAGGAGAGGGTTAGTTGCTGAGGAGAGTGTTAGTTGCTGAGGAGAGTGTTAGTTGCTGAGGAGAGGGTTAGTTGCTGAGGAGAGTGTTAGTTGCTGAAGAGAGTGTTTGTTGCTGAGGAGACGATTAGTTGCTGAGGAGAGTGTTAGTTGCTTAGGAGAGTGTTAGTTGCTGTGGAGACGGTTAGTTGGTGAGGAGAGTGTTAGTTGGTGAGGAGAGTGTTAGTTGGTGAGGAGATGGTTAGTTGCTGAGGAGAGGGTTAGTTGCTGAGGAGAGTGTTAGTTGCTGAGGAGAGTGTTAGTTGCTGAGGAGAGGGTTAGTTGCTGAGGAGAGGGTTAGTTGCTGAAGAGATGGTTAGTTGCTGAGTAGACGGTTAGTTGCTGAGGAAGTTAGTTGCTGAGGAGAGGGTTAGTTGCTGAGGAGAGTGTTAGTTGCTGAGGAGAGTGTTAGTTGCTAAGGAGAGTGTTAGTTGCTGAGGAGAGTGTTAGTTGCTGAGGAGAGTGTTAGTTGCTGAGGAGAGTTTTATTTGCTGAGGAGAGTGTTAGTTGCTGCGGAGAGTGTTAGTTGCTGCGGAGAGTGTTAGTTGCTGCGGAGAGTGTTAATTGCTGCGGAGAGTGTTGCTGAGGAGAGTGTTAGTTGCAGAGGACAGTGTTAGATGCTGAGGAGAGTGTTAGATGCTGAGGAGAGTGTTAGATGCTGAGGAGAGTGTTAGATGCTGAGAAGAGTGTTAGATGCTGAGGAGAGTGTTAGTTGCTGAGGAGAGTGTTAGTTGCTGAGGAGAGTGTTAGTTGCTGAGGAGAGTTTTAGTTGCTGAGGAGAGTGTTAGTTGCTGAGGAGAGGATTAGTTGCAGAGGTGAGGGTTAGTTGCTGAGGAGAGGGCTAGTTGCTGAGGAGAGGGTTAGTTGCTGAGGAGAGTGTTAGTTGCTGAGGAGAGGGTTAGTTGCTGAGGAGAGTGTTAGTTGCTGAGGAGACGGTTAGTTAGTGAGGAGAGTGTTAGTTGGTGAGGAGAGTGTTAGTTGGTGAGGAGACGGTTAGTTGCTGAGGAGAGGGTTAGTTGCTGAGGAGAGTGTTAGTGGCTGAGGAGAGGGTTAGTTGCAGAGGAGAGTGTTAGATGCTGAGGAGAGTGTTAGATGCTGAGGAGAGTGTTAGATGCTGAGGAGAGTGTTAGATGCTGAGGAGAGTGTTAGATGCTGAGGAGAGTGTTAGATGCTGAGGAGAGTGTTAGATGCTGAGGAGAGTTTTAGTTGCTGAGGAGAGTTTTAGTTGCTGAGGAGAGTTTTAGTTGCTGAGGAGAGTGTTAGTTGCTGAGGAGAGGATTAGTTGCTGAGGAGAGGGTTAGTTGCTGAGGAGAGGGCTAGTTGCTGAGGAGAGTGTTAGTTGCTGAGGAGAGGGTTAGTTGCTGAGGAGAGTGTTAGTTGCTGAGGAGACGGTTAGTTAGTGAGGAGAGTGTTAGTTGGTGAGGAGAGTGTTAGTTGGTGAGGAGACGGTTAGTTGCTGAGGAGAGGGTTAGTTGCTGAGGAGAGTGTTAGTGGCTGAGGAGAGGGTTAGTTGCTGAAGAGAGGGTTAGTTGCTGAGGAGAGAGTTAGTTGTTGAAGAGAGTGTTAGTTGCTGAGGAGAGTGTTAGTTGCTGAGGAGAGTGTTAGTTGCTGAGGAGAGTGTTAGTTGCTGAGGAGAGTGTTAGTTGCTGAGGAGAGTGTTAGTTGTTGAGGAGAGTGTTAGTTGCTGAGGAGAGTGTTAGTTGCTGAGGAGAGTGTTAGTTGCTGAGGAGAGGGTTAGTTGCTGAGGAGAGGGCTAGTTGCTGAGGAGATGTCTAGTTGCTGAGGAGAGGGTTAGTTGCTGAGGAGAGGGTTAGTTGCTGAGGAGAGGGTTAGTTGCTGAGGAGAGTGTTAGTTGCTGAGGAGAGGGTTAGTTGCTGAAGAGAGGGTTAGTTGCTGAGGAGAGTGTTAGTTGCTGAAGAGAGTGTTAGTTGCTGAGGAGACGATTATTTGCTGAGGAGAGTGTTAGTTGGTGAGGAGACGGTTAGTTGCTGAGGAGGTTAGTTGCTGAGGAGAGTGTTAGTTGGTGAGGAGACGGTTAGTTGCTGAGGAGAGTGTTAGTTGGTGAGGAGAGGGTTAGTTGCTGAGGAGAGTGTTAGTTGCTGAGGAGACGGTTAGTTGCTGAGGAGGTTAGTTGCTGAGGAGAGTGTTAGTTGCTGAGGAGAGGGATAGTTGCTGAGGAGAGTGTTAGTTGCTGAAGAGAGGGTTAGTTGCTGAGGAGAGTGTTAGTTGCTGAGGAGACAGTTAGTTGCTGAGGAGAGTGTTAGTTGCTGAGGAGAGGGTTAGTTGCTGAGGAGGTTAGTTGCTGAGGAGAGTGTTAGTTGGTGAGGAGACGGTTAGTTGCTGAGGAGGTTAGTTGCTGAGGAGAGTGTTAGTTGCTGAGGAGTGTTAGTTGGTGAGGAGAGTGTTAGTTGGTGAGGAGAGTGTTAGTTGGTGAGGAGAGTGTTAGTTGGTGAGGAGAGTGTTAGTTGCTGAGGAGAGTGTTAGTTGCTGAGGAGAGTGTTAGTTGCTGAGGAGAGGGTTAGTTGCTGAGGAGAGGGTTAGTTGCTGAGGAGAGGGTTAGTTGCTGAGGAGAGGGTTAGTTGCTGAAGAGAGTGTTAGTTGGTGAGGAGAGTGTTAGTTGGTGAGGAGAGTGTTATTTGCTGAGGAGAGTGTTAGTTGGTGAGGAGAGTGTTAGTTGGTGAGGAGACGGTTAGTTGCTGAGGAGAGTGTTAGTTGCTGAGGAGAGTGTTAGTTGCTGAGGAGAGGGTTAGTTGCTGAGGAGAGTGTTAGTTGCTGAGGAGAGGGTTAGTTGCTGAGTAGACGGTTAGTTGCTGACGAGGTTAGTTGCTGAGGAGAGGGTTAGTTGCTGAGGAAAGTGTTAGTTGCTGAGGAGAGTGTTAGTTGCTGAGGAGAGTATTAGTTGCTGAGGAGAGTGTTAGTTGCTGAGGAGAGGGTTAGTTGCTGAGTAGACGGTTAGTTGCTGACGAGGTTAGTTGCTGAGGAGAGGGTTAGTTGCTGAGGAAAGTGTTAGTTGCTGAGGAGAGTGTTAGTTGCTGAGGAGAGTATTAGTTGCTGAGGAGAGTGTTAGTTGCTGAGGAGAGGGTTAGTTGCTGAAGAGAGTGTTAGTTGCTGAGGAGAGTGTTAGTTGCTGAGGAGAGTGTTAGTTGCTGAGGAGAGTGTTAGTAGCTGAGGAGAGTGTTAGTTGCTGAGGAGAGTGTTAGTTGCTGAGGAGAGTGTTAGTTGCTGAGGAGAGTGTTTGTTGCTGAGGAGAGTGTTAGTTGCTGAGGAGAGTGCTAGTTGCTGAGGAGAGTGTTAGTTGCTGAGGAGAGTGTTAGTTGCTGAGGAGAGTGTTAGTTACTGAGGAGAGTGTTAGTTGCTTAGGAGAGGGGTAGTTGCTGAGGAGAGGTCTAGTTGCTGAGGAGAGGGCTAGTTGCTGAGGAGAGGGCTAGTTGCTGAGGAGAGGGCTAGTTGCTGAGGAGAGGGCTAGTTGCTGAGGAGAGGGTTAGTTGCTGAGGAGAGGGGACAGTTGCTGAGGAGAGGGCTAGTTACTGAGGAGAGGGCTAGATGCTGAGGAGAATGTTAGTTGCTGAGGAGAGTGTTAGTTGCTGAGGAGAGTGTTAGTTGCTGAGGAGAGGGTTAGTTGCTGAGGAGAGTGTTAGTTGCTGAGGAGAGTGTTAGTTGCTGAGGAGAGTTTTAGTTGCAGAGGAGATGGTTAGTTGCTGAGGAGAGTGTTAGTTGCTGAGGAGAGTGTTAGTTGCTGAGGAGAGTGTTAGTTGCTGAGGAGAGTGTTGCTGAGGAGAGGGTTAGTTGCTGAGAGGGCTGGTTGCTGAGGAGAGGGTTAGTTGCTGAGGAGAGTGTTAGTTGCTGAGGAGAGTGTTAGTTGGTGAGGAGAGTGTTAGTTGCTGAGGAGAGTGTTTGTTGCTGAGGAGAGGGTTAGTTGCTGAAGAGATGGTTAGTTGCTGAGTAGACGGTTAGTTGCTGAGGAGGTTAGTTGCGGAGGAGAGGGTTAGTTGCTGAGGAGAGTGTTAGTTGCTGAGGAGAGTGTTAGTTGCTGAGGAGAATGTTAATTGCTGAGGAGAGTGTTAGTTGCTGAGTAGAGGGTTAGTTGCTGAGGAGAGGGTTAGTTGCTGAGGAGAGGGTTAGTTGCTGAGGAGTGTGTTAGTTGCTGAGGAGAGTGTTAGTTGCTGAGGAGAGTGTTAGTTGCTGAGGAGAGTGTTAGTTGCTGCGGAGAGTGTTAGTTGCTGCGGAGAGTGTTGCTGAGGAGAGTTTTAGTTGCAGAGGACAGTGTTAGATGCTGAGGAGAGTGTTAGATGCTGAGGAGAGTGTTAGATGCTGAGGAGAGTGTTAGTTGCTGAAAGTGTTAGTTGCTGAGGAGAGTGTTAGTTGCTGAGGAGACGGTTAGTTGGTGAGGAGAGTGTTAGTTGGTGAGGAGAGTGTTAGTTGGTAAGGAGACGGTTAGTTGCTGAGGAGAGTGTTAGTTGCTGAGGAG
This sequence comes from Procambarus clarkii, assembly GCF_040958095.1. Classification (NCBI taxonomy): domain Eukaryota; kingdom Metazoa; phylum Arthropoda; class Malacostraca; order Decapoda; family Cambaridae; genus Procambarus; species Procambarus clarkii. The sequence goes on from NC_091209.1 coordinate 33,767,841, forward strand.
ACGGTTAGTTGGTGAGGAGAGTGTTAGTTGGTGAGGAGATTGTTAGTTGGTGAGGAGAGTGTTAGTTGGTGAGGAGAGTGTTAGTTGGTGAGGAGACGGTTAGTTGCTGAGGAGAGGGTTAGTTGCTGAGGAGAGTGTTAGTTGCTGAGGAGAGGGTTAGTTGCTAAAGAGATGGTTAGTTGCTGAGTAGACGGTTAGTTGCTGAGGAGGTTAGTGGCTGAGGAGAGGGTTAGTTGCTGAGGAGAGTGTTAGTTGCTGAGGAGAGTGTTAGTTGCTGAGGAGAGTGTTAGTTGCTGAGTGTTAGTTGCTGAGGAGAGTGTTAGTTGCTGAGTGTTAGTTGCTGAGTGTTAGTTGCTGAGAGTTAGTTGCTGAGTGTTAGTTGCTGAGGAGAGTGTTAGTTGCTGAGGAGAGTGTTAGTTGCTGAGGAGAGTGTTAGTTGCTGAGGAAAGTATTAGTTGCTGAGGAGAGTGTTAGTTGCTGAGGAGAGGGTTAGTTGCTGAAGAGATGGTTAATTGCTGAGTAGACGGTTAGTTGCTGAGGAGGTTAGTTGCTGAGGAGAGGGTTAGTTGCTGAGGAGAGCGTTAGTTGCTGAGGAGAGTTTTAGTTGCTGAGGAGATTGTTAGTTGCTGAGGAGAGAGTTAGTTGCTGTGGAGAGGGCTAGTTGCTGAGGAGACGGTTAGTTGGTAAGGAGAGTGTTAGTTGTTGAGGAGACGGTTAGTTGCTGAGGAGAGGGTTAGTTGCTGAGGAGAGGGTTAGTTGCTGAAGAGAGGGTTAGTTTCTGAGGAGAGTGTTAGTTGCTAAAGAGAGTGTTAGTTGCTGAGGAGACGATTAGTTGCTGAGGAGAGTGTTAGTTGGTGAGGAGACGGTTAGTTGCTGAGGAGGTTAGTTGCTGAGGAGAGTGTTAGTTGCTGAGGAGAGGGTTAGTTGTTGAGGAGAGGGTTAGTTGTTGAGGAGAGTTTTAGTTGGTGAGGAGAGTGTTAGTTGGTGAGGAGAGTGTTAGTTGGTGAGGAGAGTGTTAGTTGGTGAGGAGAGTGTTAGTTGCTGAGGAGAGTGTTAGTTGCTGAGGAGAGTGTTAGTTGTTGAGGAGAGTGTTAGTTGCTGAGGAGAGTGTTAGTTGCTGAGGAGAGGGTTAGTTGCTGAGGAGAGTGTTAGTTGCTGAAGAGAAGGTTAGTTGCTGAGGAGAGTGTTAGTTGCTGAGGAGAGTGTTAGTTGCTGAGGAGAGTGTTAGTTGGTGAGGAGAGTGTTAGTTGGTGAGGAGACGGTTAGTTGCTGAGGAAAGTGTTAGTTGCTGAGGAGAGTGTTAGTTGCTGAGGAGAGGGTTAGTTGCTGAGGAGAGTGTTAGTTGCTGAGGAGAGTGTTAGTTGCTGAGGAGAGGGTTAGTTGCTGAGTAGACGGTTAGTTGCTGACGAGGTTAGTTGCTGAGGAGAGGGTTAGTTGCTGAGGAGAGTGTTAGTTGCTGAGGAGAGGGTTAGTTGCTGAAGAGAGTGTTAGTTGCTGAGGAGAGTGTTAGTTGCTGAGGAGAGTGTTAGTTGCTGAGGAGAGTGTTAGTTGCTGAGGAGAGTGTTAGTTGCTGAGGAGAGTGTTAGTTGCTGAGGAGGGTGTTAGTTGCTGAGGAGAGGTCTAGTTGCTGAGGAGAGGTCTAGTTGCTGAGGAGAGGGCTAGTTGCTGAGGAGAGGGTTAGTTGCTGAGGAGAGGGTTAGTTGCTGAGGAGAGGAGACAGTTGCTGAGGAGAGGGTAGTTACTGAGGAGAGGGCTAGATGCTGAGGAGAGTGTTAGTTGCTGAGGAGAGTGTTAGTTGCTGAGGAGAGTGTTAGTTGCTGAGGAGAGTGTTAGTTGCTGAGGAGAGGGTTAGTTGCTGAGGAGAGTGTTAGTTGCTGAGGAGAGTTTTAGTTGCAGAGGAGATGGTTAGTTGCAGAGGAGATGGTTAGTTGCTGAGGAGATGGTTAGTTGCTGAGGAGAGTGTTAGTTGCTGAGGAGAGTGTTAGTTGCTGAGGAGAGTGTTTGTTGCTGAGGAGAGTGTTTGTTGCTGAGGAGAGTGTTAGTTGCTGAGGAGAGGGTTAGTTGCTGAGAGGGCTAGTTGCTGAGGAGAGGTCTAGTTGCTGAGGAGAGGGTTAGTTGCTGAGGAGAGTGTTAGTTGCTGAGGAGAGTGTTAGTTGCTGAGGAGAGGGTTAGTTGGTGAGGAGAGTGTTAGTTGCTAAAGAGAGTGTTTGTTGCTGAGGAGACGATTAGTTGCGGAGGAGAGTGTTAGTTGCTGAGGAGAGTGTTAGTTGCTGAGGAGACGGTTAGTTGGTGAGGAGAGTGTTAGTTGGTGAGGAGAGTGTTAGTTGGTGAGGAGAGGGTTAGTTGCTGAGGAGAGGGTTAGTTGCTGAGGAGAGTGTTAGTTGCTGAGGAGAGTGTTAGTTGCTGAGGAGAGTGTTAGTTGCTGAGGAGAGTGTTAGTTGCTGAGGAGAGTGTTAGTTGCTGAGGAGAGTGTTAGTTGCTGAGGAGAGTGTTAGTTGCTGAGGAGAGGGTTAGTTGCTGAGTAGACGGTTAGTTGCTGAGGAGAGTGTTAGTTGCTGAGGAGAGTGTTAGTTGCTGAGGAGAGTGTTAGTTGCTGAGGAGAGTGTTAGTTGCTGAGGAGAGTGTTAGTTGCTGAGGAGAGTGTTAGTTGCTGAGGAGAGTGTTTGTTGCTGAGGAGAGTGTTAGTTGCTGAGGAGACGGTTAGTTGCTGAGGAGAGTGTTAGTTGGTGAGGAGACGGTTAGTTGGTGAGGAGATTGTTAGTTGGTGAGGAGAGTGTTAGTTGGTGAGGAGACGGTTAGTTGCTGAGGAGAGTGTTAGTTGCTGAGGAGAGTGTTAGTTGCTGAGGAGAGTGTTAGTTGCTGAGGAGAGTGTTAGTTGCTGAGGAGAGTGTTAGTTGCTGAGGAGAGGGTTAGTTGCTGAGGAGAGGGTTAGTTGCAGAGGAGAGTGTTAGTTGCTGAGGAGAGTGTTAGTTGCTGAGGAGAGTGTTAGTTGCTGAGGAGAGTGTTAGTTGCTGAGGAGAGGTCTAGTTGCTGAGGAGAGGTCTAGTTGCTGAGGAGAGGTCTATTTGCTGAGGAGAGGGTTAGTTGCTGAGGAGAGGGTTAGTTGCTGAGGAGAGTGTTAGTTGCTGAGGAGAGTGTTAGCTGCTGAGGAGAGTGTTAGCTGCTGAGGAGAGGGTTAGTTGCTGAGGAGAGGGTTAGTTGCTGAGGAGAGGGTTAGTTGCTGAGGAGAGTGTTAGTTTCTGAAGAGAAGGTTAGTTGCTGAGGCGAGTGTTAGTTGCTGAGGAGACGGTTAGTTGCTGAGGAGAGTGTTAATTGGTGAGGAGAGTGTTAGTTGGTGAGGAGAGTGTTAGTTGGTGAGGAGACGGTTAGTTGCTGAGGAGAGTGTTAGTTGCTGAGGAGAGTGTTAGTTGCTGAGGAGAGTGTTAGTTGCTGAGGAGAGTGTTAGTTGCTGAGGAGAGGGTTAGTTGCTGAGGAGAGGGTTAGTTGCTGAGGAGAGTGTTAGTTGCTGAGTAGACGGTTAGTTGCTGAGGAGGTTAGTTGCTGAGGAGAGGGTTAGTTGCTGAGGAGAGTGTTAGTTGCTGAGGAGAGTGTTAGTTGCTGAGGAGAGTATTAGTTGCTGAGGAGAGTGTTAGTTGCTGAGGAGAGGGTTAGTTGCTGAAGAGAGTGTTAGTTGCTGAGGAGAGTGTTAGTTGCTGAGGAGAGTGTTAGTTGCTGAGGAGAGTGTTAGTTGCTGAGGAGAGTGTTAGTTGCTGAGGAGAGTGTTAGTTGCTGAGGAGAGTGTTAGTTGCTGAGGAGAGTGTTAGTTGCTGAGGAGAGCGTTAGTTGCTGAGGAGAGTGTTAGTTGCTGAGGAGAGTGCTAGTTGCTGAGGAGAGTGTTAGTTGCTGAGGAGAGTGTTAGTTGCTGAGGAGAGTGTTAGTTGCTGAGGAGAGTGTTAGTTGCTGAGGCGAGTGTTAGTTGCTGAGGCGAGTGTTAGTTGCTTAGGAGAGGGGTAGTTGCTGAGGAGAGGGTTAGTTGCTGAGGAGAGGGCTAGTTGCTGAGGAGAGGGTTAGTTACTGAGGAGAGGGCTAGATGCTGAGGAGAGTGTTAGTTGCTGAGGAGAGTGTTAGTTGCTGAGGAGAGGGTTAGTTGCTGAGGAGAGGGTTAGTTGCTGAGGAGAGTGTTAGTTGCTGAGGAGAGAGCTAGTTGCAGAGGAGATGGTTATTTGCAGAGGAGAGGGTTAGTTGCTGAGGAGAGTGTTAGTTGCTGAGGAGAGTGTTAGTTGCTGAGGAGAGTGTTAGTTGCTGAGGAGAGTGTTAGTTGCTGAGGAGAGTGTTAGTTGCTGAGGAGAGTGTTAGTTGCTGAGGAGAGTGTTAGTTGCTGAGGAGAGTGTTAGTTGCTGAGGAGAGGGTTAGTTGCTGAGAGGGCTAGTTGCTGAGGAGAGGTCTAGTTGCTGAGGAGAGTGTTAGTTGCTGAGGAGAGTGTTAGTTGCTGAGGAGAGTGTTAGTTGCTGAGGAGAGGGTTAGTTGCTGAGGAGAGTGTTAGTTGCTGAAGAGAGTGTTTGTTGCTGAGGAGACGATTAGTTGCTGAGGAGAGTGTTAGTTGCTTAGGAGAGTGTTAGTTGCTGAGGAGACGGTTAGTTGGTGAGGAGAGTGTTAGTTGGTGAGGAGAGTGTTAGTTGGTGAGGAGAGTGTTAGTTGGTGAGGAGATGGTTAGTTGCTGAGGAGAGGGTTAGTTGGTGAGGAGAGTGTTAGTTGGTGAGGAGAGTGTTAGTTGGTGAGGAGAGTGTTAGTTGGTGAGGAGATGGTTAGTTGCTGAGGAGAGGGTTAGTTGCTGAGGAGAGTGTTAGTTGCTGAAGAGAGTGTTAGTTGCTGAGGAGAGGGTTAGTTGCCGAGGAGAGGGTTAGTTGCTGAAGAGATGGTTAGTTGCTGAGTAGACGGTTAGTTGCTGAGGAGGTTAGTTGCTGAGGAGAGGGTTAGTTGCTGAGGAGAGGGTTAGTTGCTGAGGAGAGTGTTAGTTGCTGAGGAGTGTTAGTTGCTGAGGAGAGTGTTAGTTGCTGAGGAGAGTGTTAGTTGCTGAGGAGAGTTTTATTTGCTGAGGAGAGTGTTAGTTGCTTCGGAGAGTGTTAGTTGCTGCGGAGAGTGTTAGTTGCTGCGGAGAGTGTTGCTGAGGAGAGTGTTAGTTGCAGAGGACAGTGTTAGATGCTGAGGAGAGTGTTAGATGCTGAGGAGAGTGTTAGATGCTGAGGAGAGTGTTAGATGCTGAGGAGAGTGTTAGATGCTGAGGAGAGTGTTAGATGCTGAGGAGAGTGTTAGTTGCTGAGGAGAGTGTTAGTTGCTGAGGAGAGTGTTAGTTGCTGAGGAGAGTTTTAGTTGCTGAGGAGAGTGTTAGTTGCTGAGGAGAGGACTAGTTGCAGAGGTGAGGGTTAGTTGCTGAGGAGAGGGCTAGTTGCTGAGGAGAGGGTTAGTTGCTGAGGAGAGTGTTAGTTGCTGAGGAGAGAGTTAGTTGCTGAGGAGAGTGTTAGTTGCTGAGGAGACGGTTAGTTAGTGAGGAGAGTGTTAGTTGGTGAGGAGAGTGTTAGTTGGTGAGGAGACGGTTAGTTGCTGAGGAGAGGGTTAGTTGCTGAGGAGAGTGTTAGTGGCTGAGGAGAGGGTTAGTTGCAGAGGAGAGTGTTAGTGGCTGAGGAGAGGGTTAGTTGCAGAGGAGAGTGTTAGATGCTGAGGAGAGTGTTAGATGCTGAGGAGAGTGTTAGATACTGAGGAGAGTGTTAGATGCTGAGGAGAGTGTTAGATGCTGAGGAGAGTGTTAGATGCTGAGGAGAGTGTTAGTTGCTGAGGCGAGTGTTAGTTGCTGAGGAGAGTGTTAGTTGCTGAGGAGAGGATTAGTTGCAGAGGAGAGGGTTAGTTGCTGAGGAGAGGGCTAGTTGCTGAGGAGAGGGTTAGTTGCTGAGGAGAGTGTTAGTTGCTGAGGAGAGGGTTAGTTGCTGAGGAGAGTGTTAGTTGCTGAGGAGACGGTTAGTTAGTGAGGAGAGTGTTAGTTGGTGAGGAGAGTGTTAGTTGGTGAGGAGACGGTTAGTTGCTGAGGAGAGGGTTAGTTGCTGAGGAGAGTGTTAGTGGCTGAGGAGAGGGTTAGTTGCTGGGGAGAGGGTTAGTTGCTGAGGAGAGAGTTAGTTGTTGAAGAGAGTGTTAGTTGCTGAGGAGAGTGTTAGTTGCTGAGGAGAGTGTTAGTTGCTGAGGAGAGTGTTAGTTGCTGAGTAGAGTGTTAGTTGCTGAGGAGAGTGTTAGTTGCTGAGGAGAGTGTTAGTTGCTGAGGAGAGTGTTAGTTGCTGAGGAGAGGGCTAGTTGCTGAGGAGAGGGCTAGTTGCTGAGGAGAGGTCTAGTTGCTGAGGAGAGGGTTAGTTGCTGAGGAGAGGGTTAGTTGCTGAGGAGAGGGTTAGTTGCTGAGGAGAGTGTTAGTTGCTGAGGAGAGGGTTAGTTGCTGAAGAGAGGGTTAGTTGCTGAGGAGAGTGTTAGTTGCTGAAGAGAGTGTTAGTTGCTGAGGAGACGATTATTTGCTGAGGAGAGTGTTAGTTGGTGAGGAGACGGTTAGTTGCTGAGGAGGTTAGTTGCTGAGGAGAGTGTTAGTTGGTGAGGAGACGGTTAGTTGCTGAGGAGACTGTTAGTTGGTGAGGAGACGGTTAGTTGCTGAGGAGGTTAGTTGCTGAGGAGAGTGTTAGTTGCTGAGGAGAGGGTTAGTTGCTGAGGAGAGTGTTAGTTGCTGAGGAGACGGTTAGTTGCTGAGGAGGTTAGTTGCTGAGGAGAGTGTTAGTTGCTGAGGAGAGGGTTAGTTGCTGAGGAGAATGTTAGTTGCTGAAGAGAGGGTTAGTTGCTGAGGAGAGTGTTAGTTGCTGAGGAGAGTGTTAGTTGCTGAGGAGACAGTTAGTTGCTGAGGAGAGTGTTAGTTGGTGAGGAGAGTGTTAGTTTGTGAGGAGACGGTTAGTTGCTGAGGAGAGTGTTAGTTGCTGAGGAGACGGTTAGTTGGTGAGGAGAATGTTAGTTGGTGAGGAGAGTGTTAGTTGGTGAGGAGAGTGTTAGTTGGTGAGGAGAGGTCTAGTTGCTGAGGAGAGGGTTAGTTGCTGAGGAGAGGGTTTGTTGCTGAGGAGAGTGTTTGTTGCTGAGAGGGTTAGTTGCTGAAGAGAGGGTTAGTTTCTGAGGAGAGTGTTAGTTGCTAAAGAGAGTGTTAGTTGCTGAGGAGACGATTAGTTGCTGAGGAGAGTGTTAGTTGGAGAGGAGACGGTTAGTTGCTGAGGAGGTTAGTTGCTGAGGAGAGTGTTAGTTGGTGAGGAGACGGTTAGTTGCTGAGGAGGTTAGTTGCTGAGGAGAGTGTTAGTGGCTGAGGAGAGGGTTAGTTGCTGAGTAGAGGGTTAGTTGCTGAGGAGAGGGTTAGTTGCTGAAGAGAGTGTTAGTTGCTGAGGAGAGTGTTAGTTGCTGAGGAGAGTGTTAGTTGCTGAGGAGAGTGTTAGTTGCTGAGGAGAGGGTTAGTTGCTGAGGAGAGGGCTAGTTGCTGAGGAGAGGTCTAGTTGCTGAGGAGAGGGTTAGTTGCTGAGGAGAGGGTTTGTTGCTGAGGAGAGTGTTTGTTGCTGAGAGGGTTAGTTGCTGAAGAGAGGGTTAGTTTCTGAGGAGAGTGTTAGTTGCTAAAGAGAGTGTTAGTTGCTGAGGAGACGATTAGTTGCTGAGGAGAGTGTTAGTTGGAGAGGAGACGGTTAGTTGCTGAGGAGGTTAGTTGCTGAGGAGAGTGTTAGTTGGTGAGGAGACGGTTAGTTGCTGAGGAGGTTAGTTGCTGAGGAGAGTGTTAGTTGCTGAGGAGTGTTAGTTGGTGAGGAGAGTGTTAGTTGGTGAGGAGAGTGTTAGTTGGTGAGGAGAGTGTTAGTTGCTGAGGAGAGTGTTAGTTGCGGAGGAGAGTGTTAGTTGCTGAGGAGAGGGTTAGTTGCTGAGGAGAGGGTTAGTTGCTGAGGAGAGTGTTAGTTGCTGAAGAGAAGGTTAGTTGGTGAGGAGAGTGTTAGTTGCTGAGGAGAGTGTTATAGTTGGTGAGGAGAGTGTTAGTTGGTGAGGAGAGTGTTAGTTGGTGAGGAGACGGTTAGTTGCTGAGGAGAGTGTTAGTTGCTGAGGAGAGTGTTAGTTGCTGAGGAGAGGGTTAGTTGCTGAGGAGAGTGTTAGTTGCTGAGGAGAGGGTTAGTTGCTGAGTAGACGGTTAGTTGCTGACGAGGTTAGTTGCTGAGGAGAGGGTTAGTTGCTGAGGAAAGTGTTAGTTGCTGAGGAGAGTGTTAGTTGCTGAGGAGAGTATTAGTTGCTGAGGAGAGTGTTAGTTGCTGAGGAGAGGGTTAGTTGCTGAAGAGAGTGTTAGTTGCTGAGGAGAGTGTTAGTTGCTGAGGAGAGTGTTAGTTGCTGAGGAGAGTGTTAGTTGCTGAGGAGAGTGTTAGTAGCTGAGGAGAGTGTTAGTTGCTGAGGAGAGTGTTAGTTGCTGAGGAGAGTGTTAGTTGCTGAGGAGAGTGTTAGTTGCTGAGGAGAGTGCTAGTTGCTGAGGAGAGTGTTAGTTGCTGAGGAGAGTGTTAGTTGCTGAGGAGAGTGTTAGTTGCTGAGGAGAGTGTTAGTTGCTGAGGAGAGTGTTAGTTACTGAGGAGAGTGTTAGTTGCTTAGGAGAGGGGTAGTTGCTGAGGAGAGGTCTAGTTGCTGAGGAGAGGGCTAGTTGCTGAGGAGAGGGCTAGTTGCTGAGGAGAGGGCTAGTTGCTGAGGAGAGGGCTAGTTGCTGAGGAGAGGGTTAGTTGCTGAGGAGAGGGGACAGTTGCTGAGGAGAGGGTTAGTTACTGAGGAGAGGGCTAGATGCTGAGGAGAATGTTAGTTGCTGAGGAGAGTGTTAGTTGCTGAGGAGAGTGTTAGTTGCTGAGGAGAGGGTTAGTTGCTGAGGAGAGTGTTAGTTGCTGAGGAGAGTGTTAGTTGCTGAGGAGAGTTTTAGTTGCAGAGGAGATGGTTAGTTGCTGAGGAGAGTGTTAGTTGCTGAGGAGAGTATTAGTTGCTGAGGAGAGTGTTAGTTGCTGAGGAGAGTGTTGCTGAGGAGAGGGTTAGTTGCTGAGAGGGCTGGTTGCTGAGGAGAGGTCTAGTTGCTGAGGAGAGGGTTAGTTGCTGAGGAGAGTGTTAGTTGCTGAGGAGAGTGTTAGTTGGTGAGGAGAGTGTTAGTTGCTGAGGAGAGTGTTTGTTGCTGAGGAGAGGGTTAGTTGCTGAAGAGATGGTTAGTTGCTGAGTAGACGGTTAGTTGCTGAGGAGGTTAGTTGCGGAGGAGAGGGTTAGTTGCTGAGGAGAGTGTTAGTTGCAGAGGAGAGTGTTAGTTGCTGAGGAGAGTGTTAATTGCTGAGGAGAGTGTTAGTTGCTGAGTAGAGGGTTAGTTGCTGAGGAGAGGGTTAGTTACTGAGGAGAGGGTTAGTTGCTGAGGAGAGTGTTAGTTGCTGAGGAGAGTGTTAGTTGCTGAGGAGAGTGTTAGTTGCTGAGGAGAGTGTTAGTTGCTGCGGAGAGTGTTAGTTGCTGCGGAGAGTGTTGCTGAGGAGAGTTTTAGTTGCAGAGGACAGTGTTAGATGCTGAGGAGAGTGTTAGATGCTGAGGAGAGTGTTAGTTGCTGAAAGTGTTAGTTGCTGAGGAGAGTGTTAGTTGCTGAGGAGACGGTTAGTTGGTGAGGAGAGTGTTAGTTGGTGAGGAGACGGTTAGTTGGTGAGGAGAGTGTTAGTTGGTGAGGAGAGTGTTAGTTGGTGAGGAGAGTGTTAGTTGGTGAGGAGACGGTTAGTTGCTGAGGAGAGGGTTAGTTGCTGAGGAGAGTGTTAGTTGCTGAGGAGAGTGTTAGTTGCTGAGTGTTAGTTGCTGAGGAGAGTGTTAGTTGCTGAGGAGAGTGTTAGTTGCTGAGTGTTAGTTGCTGAGGAGAGTGTTAGTTGCTGAGTGTTAGTTGCTGAGTGTTAGTTGCTGAGAGTTAGTTGCTGAGTGTTAGTTGCTGAGGAGAGTGTTAGTTACTGAGGAGAGTGTTAGTTGCTGAGGAGAGTGTTAGTTGCTGAGGAGAGTATTAGTTGCTGAGGAGAGTGTTAGTTGCTGAGGAGAGTGTTAGTTTCTGAGGAGAGTGTTAGTTGCTGAGGAAAGTATTAGTTGCTGAGGAGAGTGTTAGTTGCTGAGGAGAGGGTTAGTTGCTGAAGAGATGGTTAATTGCTGAGTAGACGGTTAGTTGCTGAGGAGGTTAGTTGCTGAGGAGGTTAGTTGCTGAGGAGAGGGTTAGTTGCTGAGGAGAGCGTTAGTTGCTGAGGAGAGTTTTAGTTGCTGAGGAGATTGTTAGTTGCTGAGGAGAGAGTTAGTTGCTGTGGAGAGGGCTAGTTGCTGAGGAGACGGTTAGTTGCTGAGGAAAGTGTTAGTTGTTGAGGAGACGGTTAGTTGGTGAGGAGAGTGTTAGTTGGTAAGGAGAGTGTTAGTTGCTGAGGAGACGATTAGTTGCTGAGGAGAGTGTTAGTTGGTGAGGAGACGGTTAGTTGCTGAGGAGGTAAATTGCTGAGGAGAGTGTTAGTTGGTGAGGAGACGGTTAGTTGCTGAGGAGGTTAGTTGCTGAGGAGAGTGTTAGTTGCTGAGGAGAGGGTTAGTTGTTGAGGAGAGGGTTAGTTGTTGAGGAGAGTGTTAGTTGGTGAGGAGAGTGTTAGTTGGTGAGGAGAGTGTTAGTTGGTGAGGAGAGTGTTAGTTGCTGAGGAGAGTGTTAGTTGCTGAGGAGAGTGTTAGTTGCTGAGGAGAGTGTTAGTTGCTGAGGAGAGTGTTAGTTGCTGAAGAGAGTTTTAGTTGCTGAGGAGAGTGTTAGTTGCTGAAGAGAAGGTTAGTTGCTGAGGAGAGTGTTAGTTGCTGAGGAGAGTGTTAGTTGCTGAGGAGAGTGTTAGTTGCTGAGGAGAGTGTTAGTTGCTGAGGAGAGTGTTAGTTGCTGAGGAGAGTGTTAGTTGCTGAGGAGAGTGTTAGTTGCTGAGGAGAGTGTTAGTTGCTGAGGAGAGTGTTAGTTGCTGAAGAGAAGGTTAGTTGCTGAGGAGAGTGTTAGTTGCTGAGGAGAGTGTTAGTTGCTGAGGAGAGTGTTAGTTGGTGAGGAGAGGGTTAGATGCTGAGTAGACGGTTAGTTGCTGACGAGGTTAGTTGCTGAGGAGAGGGTTAGTTGCTGAGGAGAGCGTTAGTTGCTGAGGAGAGGGTTAGTTGCTGAGGAGAGTGTTAGTTGCTGAGTAGACGGTTAGTTGCTGACGAGGTTAGTTGCTGAGGAGAGGGTTAGTTGCTGAGGAGAGTGTTAGTTGCTGAGGAGAGTGTTAGTTGCTGAGGAGAGTATTAGTTGCTGAGGAGAGTGTTAGTTGCTGAGGAGAGTATTAGTTGCTGAGGAGAGTGTTAGTTGCTGAGGAGAGGGTTAGTTGCTGAAGAGAGTGTTAGTTGCTGAGGAGAGTGTTAGTTGCTGAGGAGAGTGTTAGTTGCTGAGGAGAGTGTTAGTTGCTGAGGAGAGTGTTAGTTGCTGAGGAGAGTGTTAGTTGCTGAGGAGAGTGTTAGTTGCTGAGGAGAGTGTTAGTTGCTGAGGAGAGGGGACAGTTGCTGAGGAGAGGGTAGTTACTGAGGAGAGGGCTAGATGCTGAGGAGAGTGTTAGTTGCTGAGGAGAGTGTTAGTTGCTGAGGAGAGTGTTAGTTGCTGAGAAGAGTGTTAGTTGCTGAGGAGAGGGTTAGTTGCTGAGGAGAGTGTTAGTTGCTGAGGAGAGTGTTAGTTGCTGAGGAGAGTTTTAGTTGCAGAGGAGATGGTTAGTTGCTGAGGAGAGTGTTAGTTGCTGAGGAGAGTGTTAGTTGCTGAGGAGAGTGTTTGTTGCTGAGGAGAGTGTTTGTTGCTGAGGAGAGTGTTAGTTGCTGAGGAGAGGGTTAGTTGCTGAGAGGGCTAGTTGCTGAGGAGAGGTCTAGTTGCTGAGGAGAGGGTTAGTTGCTGAGGAGAGTGTTAGTTGCTGAGGAGAGTGTTAGTCGCTGAGGAGAGGGTTAGTTGGTGAGGAGAGTGTTAGTTGCTAAAGAGAGTGTTGCTGAGGAGACGATTAGTTGCGGAGGAGAGTGTTAGTTGCTGAGGAGAGTGTTAGTTGCTGAGGAGACGGTTAGTTGGTGAGGAGAGTGTTAGTTGGTGAGGAGAGTGTTAGTTGGTGAGGAGAGGGTTAGTTGCAGAGGAGAGGGTTAGTTGCTGAGGAGAGTGTTAGTTGCTGAGGAGAGGGTTTGTTGCTGAGGAGAGGGTTAGTTGCTGAAGAGATGGTTAGTTGCTGAGTAGACGGTTAGTTGCTGAGGAGAGTGTTAGTTGCTGAGTGTTAGTTGCTGAGGAGAGTGTTAGTTGCTGAGGAGAGTGTTAGTTGCTGAGGAGAGTGTTAGTTGCTGAGGAGAGGGGACAGTTGCTGAGGAGAGGGTAGTTACTGAGGAGAGGGCTAGATGCTGAGGAGAGTGTTAGTTGCTGAGGAGAGTGTTAGTTGCTGAGGAGAGTGTTAGTTGCTGAGAAGAGTGTTAGTTGCTGAGGAGAGGGTTAGTTGCTGAGGAGAGTGTTAGTTGCTGAGGAGAGTGTTAGTTGCTGAGGAGAGTTTTAGTTGCAGAGGAGATGGTTAGTTGCTGAGGAGAGTGTTAGTTGCTGAGGAGAGTGTTAGTTGCTGAGGAGAGTGTTTGTTGCTGAGGAGAGTGTTTGTTGCTGAGGAGAGTGTTAGTTGCTGAGGAGAGGGTTAGTTGCTGAGAGGGCTAGTTGCTGAGGAGAGGTCTAGTTGCTGAGGAGAGGGTTAGTTGCTGAG
>NC_091209.1:33781131-33964438 GCF_040958095.1 Procambarus clarkii
TGACCCCTCCTCAGCAACTAGCCCTCTCCTCAGCAACTAACCCTCTCCTCAGCAACTAACCCTCTCCTCAGCAACTAACCCTCTTCTCAGCAACTAACACTCTCCTCAGCAACTAACACTCTCCTCAGCAACTAACACTCTCCTCAGCAACTAACACTCTCCTCACCAACTAACACTCTCCTCACCAACTAACACTCTCCTCACCAACTAACACTCTCCTCACCAACTAACACTCTCCTCACCAACTAACACTCTCCTCACCAACTAACACTCTCCTCACCAACTAACACTCTCCTCACCAACTAACACTCTCCTCAGCAACTAACCCTCTCCTCAGCAACTAACCCTCTCCTCAGCAACTAACACTCTCCTCAGCAACTAACCTCCTCAGCAACTAACAGTCTCCTCACCAACTAACACTCTCCTCAGCAACTAACCTCCTCAGCAACTAACCGTCTCCTCACCAACTAACACTCTCCTCAGCAACTAATCGTCTCCTCAGCAACTAACACTCTCTTTAGCAACTAAAACTCTCCTCAGAAACTAACCCTCTCTTCAGCAACTAACCCTCTCCTCAGCAACTAACACTCTCCTCAGCAACTAACACTCTCCTCAGCAACTAACACTCTCCTCAGCAACAAACCCTCTCCTCAGCAACTAACCCTCTCCTCAGCAACTAACACTCTCCTCAGCAACAAACCCTCTCCTCAGCAACTAACACTCTCCTCAGCAACTAACACTCTCCTCAGCAACTAACACTCTCCTCAGCAACTAACACTCTCCTCAGCAACTAACACTCTCCTCAGCAACTAACACTCTCCTCAGCAACTAACACTCTCCTCAGCAACTAACCCTCTCTTCAGCAACTAACCCTCTCCTCAGCAACTAACCCTCTCCTCAGCCACTAACACTCTCCTCAGCAACTAACTCTCTACTCAGCAACTAACCGTCTCCTCACCAACTAACACTCTCCTCACCAACTAACACTCTCCTCACCAACTAACCGTCTCCTCAGCAACTAACACTCTCCTCAGCAACTAACCGTCTCCTCACCAACTAACACTCTCCTCACCAACTAACACTCTCCTCAGCAAATAACCGTCTCCTCAGCAACTAACACTCTCCTCAGCAACTAACCCTCTCTTCAGCAACTAACACTCTCCTCAGCAACTAACCCTCTCCTCAGCAACTAACACTCTCCTCAGCAACTAACCTCCTCAGCAACTTACCGTCTCCTCAGCAACTAACACTCTCCTCAGCAACTAACACTCTCCTCAGCAACTAACCCTCTCCTCAGCAACTAACACTCTCCTCAGCAACTAACACTCTCCTCAGCAACTAACCTCCTCAGCAACTAACCGTCTCCTCACCAACTAACACTCTCCTCAGCAACTAACCATCTCCTCACCAACTAACACTCTCCTCAGCAACTAACCTCCTCAGCAACTAACCGTCTCCTCACCAACTAACACTCTCCTCAGCAAATAATCGTCTCCTCAGCAACTAACACTCTTTTCAGCAACTAACACTCTCCTCAGCAACTAACCCTCTCTTCAGCAACTAACCCTCTCCTCAGCAACTAACACTCTCTTCAGCAACTAACCCTCTCCTCAGCAACTAACCCTCTCCTCAGCAACTAACCCTCTCCTCAGCAACTAGACCTCTCCTCAGCAACTAGCCCTCTCCTCAGCAACTAACCCTCTCCTCAGCAACTAACCCTCTTCTCAGCAACTAACACTCTCCTCAGCAACTAACACTCTCCTCAGCAACTAACACTCTCCTCAGCAACTAACACTCTCCTCAGCAACTAACACTCTCCTCAGCAACTAACACTCTCCTCAGCAACTAACACTCTCTTCAACAACTAACTCTCTCCTCAGCAACTAACCCTCTCCTCAGCAACTAACCCTCTCCTCAGCCACTAACACTCTCCTCAGCAACTAACCCTCTCCTCAGCAACTAACCGTCTCCTCAGCAACTAACCGTCTCCTCACCAACTAACCGTCTCCTCACCAACTAACCGTCTCCTCACCAACTAACACTCTCCTCACCAACTAACACTCTCCTCACTAACTAACCGTCTCCTCAGCAACTAATACTCTCCTCAGCAACTAACCCTCTCCTCAGCAACTAACACTCTCCTCAGCAACTAACCCTCTCCTCAGCAACTAACCCTCTCCTCTGCAACTAATCCTCTCCTCAGCAACTAACACTCTCCTCAGCAACTAACACTCAGCAACTAACACTCTCCTCAGCATCTAACACTCCCCTCAGCATCTAACACTCTCCTCAGCATCTAACACACTCCTCAGCATATAACATTGTCCTCTGCAACTAACACTCTCCTCAGCAACACTCTCCGCAGCAACTAACACTCTCCGCAGCAACTATAACACTCTCCTCAGCAACTAACACTCTCCTCAGCAAATAAAACTCTCCTCAGCAACTAACACTCTCCTCAGCAACTAACACTCTCCTCAGCAACTAACCCTCTCCTCAGCAACTAACCCTCTCCTCAGCAACTAACCCTCTCCTCAGCAACTAACCCTCTCCTCAGCAACTAACCCTCTCCTCAGCAACTAACCCTCTCCTCAGCAATTAACACTCTCCTCAGCAACTAACACTCTCCTCAGCAACTAACACTCTCCTCAGCAACTAACACTCTCCTCAGCAACTAACCCTCTCTTCAGCAACTAACCTCCTCAGCAACTAACCGTCTACTCAGCAACTAACCCTCTCCTCAGCAACTAACACTCTCCTCAGCAACTAACACTCTCCTCAGCAACTAACACTCTCCTCAGCAACTAACACTCTCCTCAGCAACTAACCATCTCCTCACCAACTAACACTCTCCTCACCAACTAACACTCTCCTCACCAACTAACACTCTCCTCACCAACTAACACTCTCCTCACCAACTAACCGTCTCCTCAGCAACTAACACTCTCCTCAGCAACTAATCGTCTCCTCAGCAACAAACACTCTCTTCAGCAACTAACACTCTCCTCAGCAACTAACACTCTCCTCAGCAACTAATCGTCTCCTCAGCAACAAACACTCTCTTCAGCAACTAACACTCTCCTCAGCAACTAACCCTCTCCTCAGCAACTAACACTCTCCTCAGCAACTAACACTCTCCTCAGCAACTAACCCTCTCCTCAGCAACTAGCCCTCTCAGCAACTAACCCTCTACTCGGCAACTAACACTCTCCTCAGCAACTAACACTCTCCTCAGCAACTAACACTCTCCTCAGCAACTAACACTCTCCTCAGCAACTAACATTCTCCTCAGCAACTAACACTCTCCTCAGCAACTAACACTCTCCTCAGCAACTAACCATCTCCTCTGCAACTAACCATCTCCTCTGCAACTAACAATCTCCTCAGCAACTAACAATCTCCTCAGCAACTAACCCTCTCCTCAGCAACTAACCCTCTCCTCAGCAACTAACACTCTCCTCAGCATCTAGCCCTCTCCTCAGTAACTAACCCTCTCCTCAGTAACTAACCCTCTCCTCAGCAACTGTCCCCTCTCATCAGCAACTAGCCCTCTCCTCAGCAACTAGCCCTCTCCTCAGCAACTAGCCCTCTCCTCAGCAACTAACCCTCTCCTCAGCAACTTACCCTCTCCTCAGCAACTAGACCTCTCCTCAGCAACTACCCCTCTCCTCAGCAACTAACCCTCTCCTCAGCCACTAGCCCTCTCAGCAACTAACCCTCTCCTCAGCAACTAACACTCTCCTCAGCAACTAACACTCTCCTCAGCAACTAACCTCCTCAGCAACTAACCGTCTCCTCACCAACTAACACTCTCCTCAGCAACTAATCGTCTCCTCAGCAACTAACACTCTCTTCAGCAACTAACACTCTCCTCAGAAACTAACCCTCTCTTCAGCAACTAACACTCTCTTCAGCAACTAACCCTCTCCTCAGCAACTAACCCTCTCCTCAGCCACTAACACTCTCCTCAGCAACTAACTCTCTACTCAGCAACTAACCGTCTCCTCACCAACTAACACTCTCCTCACCAACTAACACTCTCCTCACCAACTAACCATCTCCTCAGCAACTAACACTCTCCTCAGCAACTAACCGTCTCCTCACCAACTAACACTCTCCTCACCAACTAACACTCTCCTCAGCAAATAACCGTCTCCTCAGCAACTAACACTCTCCTCAGCAACTAACCCTCTCTTCAGCAACTAACACTCTCCTCAGCAACTAACCCTCTCCTCAGCAACTAACACTCTCCTCAGCAACTAACCTCCTCAGCAACTTACCGTCTCCTCAGCAACTAACACTCTCCTCAGCAACTAACCCTCTCCTCAGCAACTAACACTCTCCTCAGCAACTAACACTCTCCTCAGCAACTAACACTCTCCTCAGCAACTAACCTCCTCAGCAACTAACCGTCTCCTCACCAACTAACACTCTCCTCAGCAACTAACCTCCTCAGCAACTAACCGTCTCCTCACCAACTAACACTCTCCTCAGCAAATAATCGTCTCCTCAGCAACTAACACTCTTTTCAGCAACTAACACTCTCCTCAGCAACTAACCCTCTCTTCAGCAACTAACCCTCTCCTCAGCAACTAACACTCTCCTCAGCAACTAACCCTCTCCTCAGCAACTAACCCTCTCCTCAGCAACTAGACCTCTCCTCAGCAACTAGCCCTCTCCTCAGCAACTAACCCTCTTCTCAGCATCTAACACTCTCCTCAGCAACTAACACTCTCCTCAGCAACTAACACTCTCCTCAGCAACTAACACTCTCCTCAGGAACTAACACTCTCCTCAGGAACTAACACTCTCTTCAACAACTAACTCTCTCCTCAGCAACTAACTCTCTCCTCAGCAACTAACCCTCTCCTCAGCAACTAACCCTCTCCTCAGCAACTAACCGTCTCCTCAGCAACTAACCGTCTCCTCACCAACTAACCGTCTCCTCACCAACTAACCGTCTCCTCACCAACTAACACTCTCCTCACCAACTAACACTCTCCTCACTAACTAACCGTCTCCTCAGCAACTAACCCTCTCCTCAGCAACTAACACTCTCCTCAGCAACTAACCCTCTCCTCAGCAACTAACCCTCTCCTCAGCAACTAACCCTCTCCTCAGCAACTAACCCTCTCCTCTGCAACTAATCCTCTCCTCAGCAACTAACACTCTCCTCAGCAACTAACACTCAGCAACTAACACTCTCCTCAGCATCTAACACTCCCCTCAGCATCTAACACTCTCCTCAGCATCTAACACACTCCTCAGCATATAACACTGTCCTCTGCAACTAACACTCTCCTCAGCAACACTCTCCGCAGCAACTAACACTCTCCGCAGCAACTAACACTCTCCTCAGCAACTAACACTCTCCTCAGCAAATAAAACTCTCCTCAGCAACTAACACTCTCCTCAGCAACTAACACTCTCCTCAGCAACTAACCCTCTCCTCAGCAACTAACCCTCTCCTCAGCAACTAACCCTCTCCTCAGCAACTAACCCTCTCCTCAGCAACTAACCCTCTCCTCAGCAACTAACCCTCTCCTCAGCAATTAACACTCTCCACAGCAACTAACACTCTCCTCAGCAACTAACACTCTCCTCAGCAACTAACACTCTCCTCAGCAACTAACCCTCTCCTCAGCAACTAACCTCCTCAGCAACTAACCGTCTACTCAGCAACTAACCCTCTCCTCAGCAACTAACCCTCTCCTCAGCAACTAACACTCTCCTCAGCAACTAACACTCTCCTCAGCAACTAACACTCTCCTCAGCAACTAACCCTCTCCTCAGCAACTAACCATCTCCTCACCAACTAACACTCTCCTCACCAACTAACACTCTCCTCACCAACTAACACTCTCCTCACCAACTAACCGTCTCCTCAGCAACTAACACTCTCCTCAGCAACTAATCGTCTCCTCAGCAACAAACACTCTCTTCAGCAACTAACACTCTCCTCAGCAACTAACACTCTCCTCAGCAACTAACACTCTCCTCAGCAACTAATCGTCTCCTCAGCAACAAACACTCTCTTCAGCAACTAACACTCTCCTCAGCAACTAACCCTCTCCTCAGCAACTAACACTCTCCTCAGCAACTAACACTCTCCTCAGCAACTAACCCTCTCCTCAGCAACTAGCCCTCTCAGCAACTAACACTCTCCTCAGCAACTAACACTCTCCTCAGCAACTAACACTCTCCTCAGCAACTAACACTCTCCTCAGCAACTAACATTCTCCTCAGCAACTAACACTCTCCTCAGCAACTAACACTCTCCTCAGCAACTAACCATCTCCTCTGCAACTAACCATCTCCTCTGCAACTAACAATCTCCTCAGCAACTAACAATCTCCTCAGCAACTAACCCTCTCCTCAGCAACTAACCCTCTCCTCAGCAACTAACACTCTCCTCAGCATCTAGCCCTCTCCTCAGTAACTAACCCTCTCCTCAGTAACTAACCCTCTCCTCAGCAACTGTCCCCTCTCATCAGCAACTAACCCTCTCCTCAGCAACTAGCCCTCTCCTCATCAACTAGCCCTCTCCTCAGCAACTAACCCTCTCCTCAGCAACTTACCCTCTCCTCAGCAACTAGACCTCTCCTCAGCAACTACCCCTCTCCTAAGCAACTAACACTCTCCTCAGCAACTAACACTCTCCTCAGCAACTAACACTCTCCTCAGCAACTAACACTCTCCTCAGCAACTAGCACTCTCCTCAGCAACTAACACTCTCCTCAGCAACAAACACTCTCCTCAGCAACTAACACTCTCCTCAGCAACTAACACTCTCCTCAGTAACTAACCCTCTTCTCAGCAACTAACCTCCTCAGCAACTAACCGTCTACTCAGCAACTATCCATCTCTTCAGCAACTAACCCTCTCCTCAGCAACTAACCCTCTCCTCAGCAACTAACACTCTCCTCAGCAACTAACCGTCTCCTCAGCAACTAACACTCTCCTCACCAACTAACACTCTCCTCAGCAACTAACCGTCTCCTCAGCAACTAACACTCTCCTCAGCAACTAACCTTCTCTTCAGCAACTAACACTCTCCTCAGCAACTAACCCTCTCCTCAGCAACTAACCCTCTCCTCAGCCACTAGCCCTCTCAGCAACTAACCCTCTCCTCAGCAACTAACACTCTCCTCAGCAACTAACACTCTCCTCAGCAACTAACACTCTCCTCAGCAACTAACCTCCTCAGCAACTAACCGTCTCCTCACCAACTAACACTCTCCTCAGCAACTAATCGTCTCCTCAGCAACTAACACTCTCTTCAGCAACTAACACTCTCCTCAGAAACTAACCCTATCTTCAGCAACTAACACTCTCCTCAGCAACTAACCCTCTCCTCAGCAACTAGACCTCTCCTCAGCAACTAGACCTCTCTTCAGCAACTAGACCTCTCCTCAGCAACTAGACCTCTCCTCAGCAACTAGACCTCTCTTCAGCAACTAACCCTCTCCTCAGCAACTAACACTCTCCTCAGCAACTAACACTCTCCTCAGCAACTAACACTCTCCTCAGCAACTAACACTCTCCTCAGCAACTAACACTCTCCTCAGCAACTAACACTCTCCTCAGCAACTAACACTCTCCTCAGCAACTAACACTCTCCTCAGCAACTAACACTCTCCTCAGCAACTAACACTCTCCTCAGCAACTAACACTCTCCTCAGCAACTAACACTCTCCTCAGCAACTAACACTCTCCTCACCAACTAACAATCTCCTCACCAACTAACAATCTCCTCACCAACTAACCGTCTCCTCACCAACTAACACTCTCCTCAGCAACTAACCGTCTCCTCACCAACTAACACTCTCCTCAGCAAATAACACTCTCCTCAGCAACTAACCTCCTCAGCAACTAACCGTGTCTCCTCACCAACTAACACTCTCCTCAGCAACTAATCGTTTCAACAACTAACCCTCTCTACAGCAACTAACCCTCTCCTCAGCAACTAACAATCTCCTCAGCAACTAACCCTCTCCTCAGCAACTAAACCTCTCCTCAGCAACTAGCCCTCTCCTCAGCAACTAGCCCTCTCCTCAGCAACTAACACTCTCCTCAGCAACTAACACTCTCCTCAGCAACTAACACTCTACTCAGCAACTAACACTCTCCTCAGCAACTAACACTCTCTTCAGCAACTAACACTCTCTTCAGCAACTAACCCTCTCCTCAGCAACTAACCCTCTCCTCAGCAACTAACCCTCTCCTCACCAACTAACCCTCTCCTCAGCAACACTCTCCTCACCCACTAACACTCTCCTCACCAACTAACACTCTCCTCACCAACTAACCGTCTCCTCAGCAACTAACACTCTCATCAGCAACTAACCCTCTTTTCAGCAACTAACACTCTCCTCAGCAACTAACCCTCTCCTCACCAACTAACACTCTCCTCACCAACTAACACTCTCCTCACCAACTAACCGTCTCCTCAGCAACTAACACTCTCCTCAGCAACTACCCCTCTCTTCAGCAACTAACACTCTCCTCAGCAACTAACCCTCTACTCAGCAACTAGACCTCTCCTCAGCAACTAACCCTCTCCTTAGCAACTAACACTCTCCTCAGCAACTAACACTCTCCTCAGCAACTAACACTCTCCTCACCAACTAACACTCTCCTCACCAACTAACCGTCTCCTCAGCAACTAACACTCTCATCAGCAACTAACCCTCTCTTCAGCAACTAACACTCTCCTCAGCAACTAACCCTCTCCTCACCAACTAACACTCTCCTCACCAACTAACACTCTCCTCACCAACTAACCGTCTCCTCAGCAACTAACACTCTCCTCAGCAACTAACACTCTCCTCAGCAACTAACCCTCTACTCAGCAACTAGACCTCTCCTCAGCAACTAACCCTCTCCTCAGCAACTAACACTCTCCTCAGCAACTAACACTCTCCTCAGCAACTAACACTCTCCTCAGCAACTAACCCTCTCCTCAGCAACTAACCCTCTCCTCAGCAACTAACCCTCTCCTCAGCGACTAACACTCTCCTCAGCGACTAACACTCTCCTCAGCGACTAACACTCTCCTCAGCGACTAACACTCTCCTCAGCGACTAACACTCTCCTCATCAACTAACCCTCTCCTCACCAACTAACCCTCTCCTCACCAACTAACACTCTCCTCACCAACTAACCGTCTCCTCAGCAACTAACCCTCTCCTCAGCAACTAGCCCTCTCTTCAGCAACTAGCCCTCTCCTCAGCAACTAACACTCTCCTCAGCAACTAACACTCTCCTCAGCAACTAACACTCTCCTCAGCAACTAACACTCTCCTCAGCAACTAACACTCTCCTCAGCAACTAACACTCTCCTCAGCAACTAACACTCTCCTCAGCAACTAACACTCTCCTCAGCAACTAACACTCTCCTCAGCAACTAACACTCTCCTCAGCAACTAACCTCCTCAGCAACTAACCGTCTCCTCACCAACTAACACTCTCCTCAGCAACTAATCGTCTCCTCAGCAACTAACACTCTCTTCAGCAACTAACACTCTCCTCAGAAACTAACCCTCTCTTCAGCAACTATCCCTCTCTTCAGCAACTAACACTCTCCTCAGCAACTAACCCTCTCCTCAGCAACTAACCCTCTCCTCAGCAACTAACCCTCTCCTCAGCAACTAGACCTCTCCTCAGCAACTAGACCTCTCCTCAGCAACTAGACCTCTCCTCAGCAACTAGACCTCTCCTCAGCAACTAGACCTCTCTTCAGCAACTAACCCTCTCCTCAGCAACTAACACTCTCCTCAGCAACTAACACTCTCCTCAGCAACTAACACTCTCCTCAGCAACTAACACTCTCCTCAGCAACTAACACTCTCCTCAGCAACTAACACTCTCCTCAGCAACTAACACTCTCCTCAGCAACTAACACTCTCCTCAGCAACTAACACTCTCCTCAGCAACTAACACTCTCCTCAGCAACTAACACTCTCCTCAGCAACTAACACTCTCCTCACCAACTAACACTCTCCTCACCAACTAACAATCTCCTCACCAACTAACCGTCTCCTCACCAACTAACACTCTCCTCATCAACTAACCGTCTCCTCACCAACTAAAACTCTCCTCAGCAAATAACACTCTCCTCAGCAACTAACCTCCTCAGCAACTAACCGTGTCTCCTCACCAACTAACACTCTCCTCAGCAACTAATCGTCTCCTCACCAACTAACACTCTCCTCACCAACTAACACTCTCCTCACCAACTAACCGTCTCCTCAGCAACTAACACTCTCCTCAGCAACTAACCCTCTCTTCAGCAACTAACACTCTCCTCAGCAACTAACCCTCTCCTCAGCAACTAGACCTCTCCTCAGCAGCTAACCCTCTCCTCAGCAACTAACACTCTCCTCAGCAACTAACACTCTCCTCAGCAACTAACACTCTCCTCAGCAACTAACACTCTCCTCAGCAACTAACACTCTCCTCAGCAACTAACCCTCTCCTCAGCAACTAACCCTCTCCTCAGCAACTAACACTCTCCTCAGCGACTAACACTCTCCTCAGCGACTAACACTCTCCTCAGCGACTAACACTCTCCTCATCAACTAACCCTCTCCTCATCAACTAACCCTCTCCTCACCAACTAACCCTCTCCTCACCAACTAACACTCTCCTCACCAACTAACCGTCTCCTCACCAACTAACCGTCTCCTCAGCAACTAGCCCTCTCCTCAGCAACTAGCCCTCTCCTCAGCAACTAACCCTCTCCTCAGCAACTAACCCTCTCCTCAGCAACTAACACTCTCCTCAGCAACTAACACTCTCTTCAACAACTAACTCTCTCCTCAGCAACTAACCCTCTCCTCAGCAACTAACCCTCTCCTCAGCCACTAACACTCTCCTCAGCAACTAACCCTCTCCTCAGCAACTAACCGTCTCCTCAGCAACTAACCGTCTCCTCAGCAACTAACCGTCTCCTCACCAACTAACACTCTCCTCACCAACTAACACTCTCCTCACCAACTAACACTCTCCTCACTAACTAACCGTCTCCTCAGCAACTAATACTCTCCTCAGCAACTAACCCTCTCCTCAGCAACTAACACTCTCCTCAGCAATAACCCTCTCCTCAGCAACTAACCCTCTCCTCTGCAACTAATCCTCTCCTCAGCAACTAACACTCTCCTCAGCAACTAACACTCTCCTCAGCAACTAACACTCTCCTCAGCAACTAACACTCAGCAACTAACACTCTCCTCAGCATCTAACACTCCCCTCAGCATCTAACACTCTCCTCAGCATCTAACACACTCCTCAGCATATAACACTGTCCTCTGCAACTAACACTCTCCTCAGCAACACTCTCCGCAGCAACTAACACTCTCCGCAGCAACTAACACTCTCCTCAGCAACTAACACTCTCCTCAGCAAATAAAACTCTCCTCAGCAACTAACACTCTCCTCAGCAACTAACACTCTCCTCAGCAACTAACCCTCTCCTCAGCAACTAACCCTCTCCTCAGCAACTAACCCTCTCCTCAGCAACTAACCCTCTCCTCAGCAATTAACACTCTCCTCAGCAACTAACACTCTCCTCAGCAACTAACACTCTCCTCAGCAACTAACACTCTCCTCAGCAACTAACCCTCTCCTCAGCAACTAACCTCCTCAGCAACTAACCGTCTACTCAGCAATTAACACTCTCCTCAGCAACTAACACTCTCCTCAGCAACTAACACTCTCCTCAGCAACTAACACTCTCCTCAGCAACTAACACTCTCCTCAGCAACTAACCCTCTCCTCAGCAACTAACCATCTCCTCACCAACTAACACTCTCCTCACCAACTAACACTCTCCTCACCAACTAACACTCTCCTCACCAACTAACCGTCTCCTCAGCAACTAACACTCTCCTCAGCAACTAATCGTCTCCTCAGCAACAAACACTCTCTTCAGCAACTAACACTCTCCTCAGCAACTAACCGTCTCCTCAGCAACTAACACTCTCCTCAGCAACTAACACTCTCCTCAGCAACTAACCCTCTCCTCAGCAACTAGCCCTCTCAGCAACTAACCCTCTCCTCGGCAACTAACACTCTCCTCAGCAACTAACACTCTCCTCAGCATCTAACACTCTCCTCAGCAACTAACACTCTCCTCAGCAACTAACATTCTCCTCAGCAACTAACACTCTCCTCAGCAACTAACACTCTCCTCAGCAACTAACCATCTCCTCTGCAACTAACCATCTCCTCTGCAACTAACAATCTCCTCAGCAACTAACAATCTCCTCAGCAACTAACCCTCTCCTCAGCAACTAACCCTCTCCTCAGCAACTAACACTCTCCTCAGCATCTAGCCCTCTCCTCAGTAACTAACCCTCTCCTCAGTAACTAACCCTCTCCTCAGCAACTGTCCACTCTCATCAGCAACTAACCCTCTCCTCAGCAACTAGCCCTCTCCTCAGCAACTAGCCCTCTCCTCAGCAACTAACCCTCTCCTCAGCAACTAACCCTCTCCTCAGCAACTAGACCTCTCCTCAGCAACTACCCCTCTCCTAAGCAACTAACACTCTCCTCAGCAACTAACACTCTCCTCAGCAACTAACACTCTCCTCAGCAACTAGCACTCTCCTCAGCAACTAACACTCTCCTCAGCAACAAACACTCTCCTCAGCAACTAACACTCTCCTCAGCAACTAACACTCTCCTCAGTAACTAACCCTCTTCTCAGCAACTAACCTCCTCAGCAACTAACCGTCTACTCAGCAACTATCCATCTCTTCAGCAACTAACCCTCTCCTCAGCAACTAACCCTCTCCTCAGCAACTAACACTCTCCTCAGCAACTAACCGTCTCCTCAGCAACTAACACTCTCCTCACCAACTAACACTCTCCTCAGCAACTAACCGTCTCCTCAGCAACTAACACTCTCCTCAGCAACTAACCTTCTCTTCAGCAACTAACACTCTCCTCAGCAACTAACCCTCTCCTCAGCAACTAACCCTCTCCTCAGCCACTAGCCCTCTCAGCAACTAACCCTCTCCTCAGCAACTAACACTCTCCTCAGCAACTAACACTCTCCTCAGCAACTAACACTCTCCTCAGCAACTAACCTCCTCAGCAACTAACCGTCTCCTCACCAACTAACACTCTCCTCAGCAACTAATCGTCTCCTCAGCAACTAACACTCTCTTCAGCAACTAACACTCTCCTCAGAAACTAACCCTCTCTTCAGCAACTAACACTCTCCTCAGCAACTAACCCTCTCCTCAGCAACTAGACCTCTCCTCAGCAACTAGACCTCTCTTCAGCAACTAGACCTCTCCTCAGCAACTAGACCTCTCCTCAGCAACTAGACCTCTCCTCAGCAACTAGACCTCTCCTCAGCAACTAGACCTCTCCTCAGCAACTAACCCTCTCCTCAGCAACTAACACTCTCCTCAGCAACTAACACTCTCCTCAGCAACTAACACTCTCCTCAGCAACTAACCCTCTCCTCAGCAACTAACACTCTCCTCAGCAACTAACACTCTCCTCAGCAACTAACACTCTCCTCAGCAACTAACACTCTCCTCAGCAACTAACACTCTCCTCAGCAACTAACACTCTCCTCAGCAACTAACACTCTCCTCAGCAACTAACACTCTCCTCAGCAACTAACACTCTCCTCAGCAACTAACACTCTCCTCAGCAACTAACCGTCTCCTCACCAACTAACACTCTCCTCAGCAACTAACCGTCTCCTCACCAACTAACACTCTCCTCAGCAAATAACACTCTCCTCAGCAACTAACCTCCTCAGCAACTAACCGTGTCTCCTCACCAACTAACACTCTCCTCAGCAACTAATCGTCTCAACAACTAACCCTCTCTACAGCAACTAACCCTCTCCTCAGCAACTAACAATCTCCTCAGCAACTAACCCTCTCCTCAGCAACTAAACCTCTCCTCAGCAACTAGCCCTCTCCTCAGCAACTAGCCCTCTCCTCAGCAACTAACACTCTCCTCAGCAACTAACACTCTCCTCAGCAACTAACACTCTCCTCAGCAACTAACACTCTCCTCAGCAACTAACACTCTCTTCAGCAACTAACCCTCTCCTCAGCAACTAACCCTCTCCTCACCAACTAACCCTCTCCTCACCAACTAACCCTCTCCTCAGCAACACTCTCCTCACCCACTAACACTCTCCTCACCAACTAACACTCTCCTCACCAACTAACCGTCTCCTCAGCAACTAACACTCTCATCAGCAACTAACCCTCTCTTCAGCAACTAACACTCTTCAGCAACTAACCCTCTCCTCACCAACTAACACTCTCCTCACCAACTAACACTCTCCTCACCAACTAACCGTCTCCTCAGCAACTAACACTCTCCTCAGCAACTACCCCTCTCTTCAGCAACTACCCCTCTCTTCAGCAACTAACACTCTCCTCAGCAACTAACCCTCTACTCAGCAAATAGACCTCTCCTCAGCAACTAACCCTCTCCTCAGCAACTAACACTCTCCTCAGCAACTAACACTCTCCTCAGCAACTAACACTCTCCTCAGCAACTAACCCTCTCCTCAGCAACTAACCCTCTCCTCAGCAACTAACCCTCTCCTCAGCAACTAACCCTCTCCTCAGCGACTAACACTCTCCTCAGCGACTAACACTCTCCTCAGCGACTAACACTCTCCTCAGCGACTAACACTCTCCTCATCAACTAACCCTCTCCTCACCAACTAACCCTCTCCTCACCAACTAACCCTCTCCTCACCAACTAACACTCTCCTCACCAACTAACCGTCTCCTCAGCAACTAACCCTCTCCTCAGCAACTAGCCCTCTCCTCAGCAACTAGCCCTCTCCTCAGCAACTAACACTCTCCTCAGCAACTAACACTCTCCTCAGCAACTAACACTCTCCTCAGCAACTAACACTCTCCTCAGCAACTAACACTCTCCTCAGCAACTAACCTCCTCAGCAACTAACCGTCTCCTCACCAACTAACACTCTCCTCAGCAACTAATCGTCTCCTCAGCAACTAATCGTCTCCTCAGCAACTAACACTCTCTTCAGCAACTAACACTCTCCTCAGAAACTAACCCTCTCTTCAGCAACTATCCCTCTCTTCAGCAACTAACACTCTCCTCAGCAACTAACCCTCTCCTCAGCAACTAACCCTCTCCTCAGCAACTAACCCTCTCCTCAGCAACTAGACCTCTCCTCAGCAACTAGACCTCTCCTCAGCAACTAGACCTCTCCTCAGCAACTAGACCTCTCTTCAGCAACTAACCCTCTCCTCAGCAACTAACACTCTCCTCAGCAACTAACACTCTCCTCAGCAACTAACACTCTCCTCAGCAACTAACCCTCTCCTCAGCAACTAACCCTCTCCTCAGCAACTAACACTCTCCTCAGCAACTAACACTCTCCTCAGCAACTAACACTCTCCTCAGCAACTAACACTCTCCTCAGCAACTAACACTCTCCTCAGCAACTAACACTCTCCTCAGCAACTAACACTCTCCTCAGCAACTAACACTCTCCTCAGCAACTAACACTCTCCTCAGCAACTAACACTCTCCTCACCAACTAACAATCTCCTCACCAACTAACAATCTCCTCACCAACTAACCGTCTCCTCACCAACTAACACTCTCCTCATCAACTAACCGTCTCCTCACCAACTAAAACTCTCCTCAGCAAATAACACTCTCCTCAGCAACTAACCTCCTCAGCAACTAACCGTGTCTCCTCACCAACTAACACTCTCCTCAGCAACTAATCGTCTCAACAACTAACCCTCTCTACAGCAACTAACCCTCTCCTCAGCAACTAACAATCTCCTCAGCAACTAACCCTCTCCTCAGCAACTAAACCTCTCCTCAGCAACTAGACCTCTCCTCAGCAACTAGCCCTCTCCTCAGCAACTAACACTCTCCTCAGCAACTAACACTCTCCTCAGCAACTAACACTCTCCTCAGCAACTAACACTCTCCTCAGCAACTAACCCTCTCCTCAGCAACTAACCCTCTCCTCAGCAACTAACCCTCTCCTCACCAACTAACCCTCTCCTCACCAACTAACCCTCTCCTCAGCAACACTCTCCTCACCAACTAACACTCTCCTCAGCAACTAACCGTCTCCTCAGCAACTAACACTCTCATCAGCAACTAACCCTCTCTTCAGCAACTAACACTCTCCTCAGCAACTAACCCTCTCCTCACCAACTAACACTCTCCTCACCAACTAACACTC
Organism: Procambarus clarkii; assembly: GCF_040958095.1. Classification (NCBI taxonomy): domain Eukaryota; kingdom Metazoa; phylum Arthropoda; class Malacostraca; order Decapoda; family Cambaridae; genus Procambarus; species Procambarus clarkii. Next base: position 33,797,357 of record NC_091209.1, read on the forward strand.
TCCTCACCAACTAACCGTCTCCTCAGCAACTAACACTCTCCTCAGCAACTAACCCTCTCTTCAGCAACTAACACTCTCCTCAGCAACTAACCCTCTCCTCAGCAACTAGACCTCTCCTCAGCAACTAACCCTCTCCTCAGCAACTAACACTCTCCTCAGCAACTAACCCTCTCCTCAGCAACTAACCCTCTCCTCAGCAACTAACACTCTCCTCAGCGACTAACACTCTCCTCAGCGACTAACACTCTCCTCAGCGACTAACACTCTCCTCAGCGACTAACACTCTCCTCATCAACTAACCCTCTCCTCACCAACTAACCCTCTCCTCACCAACTAACCCTCTCCTCACCAACTAACACTCTCCTCACCAACTAACCGTCTCCTCACCAACTAACCGTCTCCTCAGCAACTAGCCCTCTCCTCAGCAACTAGCCCTCTCCTCAGCAACTAACACTCTCCTCAGCAACTAACACTCTCCTCAGCAACTAACCCTCTCCTCAGCAACTAACCCTCTCCTCAGCAACTAACCTCCTCAGCAACTAACCGTCTACTCAGCAACTAACCATCTCTTCAGCAGTAGTGTAAAGTACGCCTAGAACCGCGTGCACAATCTGCCCAGGTGGCTCTATAGAGCCAGCTGGGCAGGTGTCTCGCAGGTGTCTAGTCGCAAAGGGTTTGGGGGGAATTTTCCCGGAAGTTTGGCGTGTGTCGGACGCATGTGAGCGTCCGGTGTTAGGGTATGTGGTCAGGAAAGAGGGGAGGTCATGTTGTTGGGGGTGTAGGAGAGTATGTGGGTTATGTGGTAGAGTAAGAAATACGAGGATAAGAGTGGAATATGTGGAAAGAGTAAATGAATATGTATGTGTGTTTGCCATAGACTTAATCCTGTGTGTGGATAATAGTTTTGATGATAGTAAGTAAGCTATGTAGAGGTTGAGTGAGAGGGGTCCCAACATAGGTATGTTGTTTGGGGTGGGGGAGGGGTGAGGGAGGGAGGGAAGGGTGAGGGGAGCCCCCCCTCGGCGTGAGAGTGGTTAGGGCCCATTTGTGGTTTTTTTACATCCATTAGAGTCCCCTACAGGAAGCCGTAAGTGTTGAGGGGGTATGAGAGAGCAGCCCCTTGCGATGTGGTCCACTTGCTCTAATGGTTTTTCGATGTCTTCAGAGTTGACTGGAGATGTTGACCCCAGCATGGGTCTCTATCCACTGCGGATTTCTTAAGGAGGGGCGAGGTTCATACTCACACAAGCAGGCACTCACCAGCAGGCCCTCACCTGCCAACCATCAATCACCCCCACCCCTCATCCCCCCTCCTCTCCCATACCATCAGGGGGGCCCCTCTCCATCCCCTCCATTACCCTCTAGAGTGGGGCACCCCTCTTCCCCTTACCTTCTAGAGTGGTACGGACCAGGATCACATACCGTCACATCGACCTGAGAAGTGTCACCACATGGCACATCACTTAGTAAACTCAGTAGGTTAGCGTTTACTAAAAGAGGGAAACATTTCACATCGTCATGGAGACGCGATCTCTACCTACAAATTGTTCTTGTTAACTGTGATCACAACATCTGCTGGCTCAAATAAATATCATTGAAATGTATGCGTGTCTCCATCACCTCTTCTTCCTACACCCATTACTGCTGTGCAGACCTTGTATCACACAACGGCGTTATCATAGCAAGACAATGTCACAGAATGTTCAAGACTCCTGAATGAATGAAACGGCATGCCATCTCGTTAAGGTCTAACCTTCGCGGCGGTTTGAGACGTTGTGAGATGGATGGACTAGGTAGAGGGATGGCCTTACCCTCTCCCCATCCACCCACACCTAACCCCTACCCCCTCCCACCCCTATCCTCTCTCCTTACCATCAAGTATCACTACACCCTTCCCAGACAGGATGTTCTGTGCAAAGCCTTAGTATTATTTCTGATCATATGTATAACCTTGTATCGCAATGTGACCAACATGGTATCATCATTCTTTGCTCAAATAGCATTTTTTAAGAAAATCCAGTCATAAGCTGGTCTTCAATCTCATTATTATTACAAATCATAATTTGTTGTAAACACAACTGCATGGGATATACATAGCAGTCAGTGGTTTCTCTCTCTCTCTCTCCAGATCATTTAATAGTTGGGGGAAAGTATCATCATTTCCTTTCTCCTGCTGCCGCTGTTCACGTATCTTTTTTCATTTCACTTAGACTGACAGCGCACCAGAGGATGGACGACTAATGTCAATTTTCGAGCCCCCATCACTCTCACCCTTATAACCTTGTAAGGTAACACGACCAACATGATGACAACGTTCTTTGCTCATATATCATTAATGCAACGTGATCAATATACTAACTTCGTTCTTTACCTAAATAACATTTTAAGAGTAACGAGCAACTTTCTGTCCGATGTCTGAATAATGAAATGTAAACCATGTTTAGCCATTACATCCAAACACAATAAAATTTTACCACAAGCTTGTTTAGTTCTTGTATCACATAACGTAACGTCGTGTTTATTCAACAACTGATAGACATAGCATAATATAGCTTCATATTCACTGTGGTAAAACAAACATACACATCACGGTCAGTCCTCGCTATACCTCAAACGCGCCGTTCATTCTCTCTCCCTTAGGTGTGCAATGTTCCACACATACAAATTCCAAGCAAAGTAAACATATATACGACAATATGGAAAAACACAGCCTTGATACTATTATTAAATTGACTTGTTCATTATCCCCGAGTTCAACACTCACTCTCTTAAGACCTACATTATCCAATGTAAACACCAATCGATGAGAATAAGACCGGGTGAGTCGATAGTGAAATAGCTCTGGACTATGTCTATTTCAGTTCTTGTAACACAGTCAATGTAGCGTAATGGGAAAACAGACTTTCTACTGCCTACATAAATACCATTTGAAAATGTATGCAAGTCTAGACAATCTCCTATAGCCCTTACATTCTAAACACAAATAAAATATTAGCACACGCTTGCATCGCATTATATCATCATTAAGTAACGTGGAGATCAACTTTCTGGCTGTAGTCCGAATATCATTATTGAAATGTGAACCCCATTTAGCCAAACACAATATCTCCATTACATCTCATAGCATATAAATATTACGGTCTGCAAGTTTTTAGCCCTCTGTAACACAATGTAACGTAACGTAACGCAAATCAACTTTTTGCAGTCCAAAATGACATTTTGAAACGAAAAGCGAGGCTTAGTCCATCTCCATTACATCTCTTACCATATAAATATTGGTGTCTAACAGTTTTAGACCCTGTAACACATTGTAACGTAACGTGGTAATCATCCTCATATTTCTACAGACCAAATAACATTTTTAAATGAAAGTATGACTTAGCCCATCTCCATTACATCTCTTACCATATAAATATCGACCTCTACCAGTTTTAGCCCTCTGTAACACAATGTAACGTAACGTAACGTAACGCAAATCAACTTTTTGCAGTCCAAAATGTCATTTTGAAACGAAAAGTGAGGCTTAGTCCATCTCCATTACATCTCTTACCATATAAATATTGGTGTCTACCAGTTTTAGACCCTGTAACACATTGTAACGTAACGTGGTAATCATCCTCATATTTCTACAGACCAAATAACATTTTTAAATGAAAGTATGGCTTAGTCCATCTCCATTACATCTCTTACCATATAAATATTGACCTCTACCCGTTTTAGCCCTCTGTAACACAACGTAACGTAACGTAACGTAACGCAAATCAACTTTTGCAGTCCAAAATGACATTTTTAAATAAAAGTACGACTTAGTCCATCTCCATTACTTCTCCTTCCATATGAATATTACGGACTACCAGGTTTAGCCCTCTGTAACACAATGTAACGTAACGTGGGAAATCAACTTTGTCGGATGACCAAATAACATTATTGAAAATGACATCCATGTTTAGCCATTACATCCAAACACAAGAAAAATATTACCGCTTTTCTTGAGAAACTTATATGTGGAGATCATATCTCCAGAGTCCACACAATAAGCCACACATCACACATCTTCTGTTTTCAAATCTCAGCTCGCATCTAATTTAATGCTATTTTTTTTTTTTGCAGAAACTATGTTTTGAGAATATGCTCAATGTCAGCAATTACTATTCGTATCATCAAACTCCTTTCAGTCAACAAAAACAAGCAGAGGTGTCGCATAAACCACTAAAGATTTGATGTATGCAAGGTACATCATTTTTGTCAATTTTGTTGCTGACTCACCTTAGCGAGATGACTGCGCGCAACAGTACCCTAGCACTCTTAATAATTTTATTCAAGCACTGTTAACATAGCATAATGTAAGATTTTTTTCACATTTCATATCGCGCGTGTAGATTAGAGAGAGAAGGCAAACATAGCTTGCAGCTAGTCAAAACTTATCATAACAGATATGATTTCACAGAGTTTTCAACCTTTGCCAGTTTTTCAATGTTTCTCTTCACTTGTGCTAAGTGAGTCAGACAAAATGTGACATTTCATTTCATTATTAGCCAGGCAATATGCTATTAGCTAGATAGTCAAAACATATAACAAGCATTATTTCACAGGAATTTTTTCTAGCAAATATGCTTCCTTTAAGCAGTTCTACACATCAAACACCAGCAGTCCGCGAAATTCCCTTTAGTCAATAATCATCCTTTACAGTATTTCTTGACTAAAATAGCACTCCAAAACATAAGTGGTCATTTTTTTTTTATTCTCACTGTCGCACTATAGTCAATAATTTGTTTCGCAGAGTGACAAGTTATGCCTAGTGACGAGATTTCACAGTGAGCGTAGTTTAAGAGAGTTCACACTGTATTAATTACGGTCATGGATATCTTGTGTTATGTTTATGAAGATCATTACTTCTTATTTTTATCATTTTTCTTGCCCCCCAGCTTTTTTCAGTCGTCTCTTATTCTTTTTCAAATAAAGTTCGCATACTGTTTTCCAGTAGATTGGCTTCACATTACATATGTTAATCAATTTTCCAGTTCAGTTCAGTTTCTTTTCAATATCACAGCTTTGTTGTCCCCCTGCCAGTATCTAGTTCAAGACCTCTTATTATCAATGTCATTAATACTGCTATCATCATCAACCATGTATTGGATGTCTCAGACATTCAGTTAACAACGTAGTAAGTGTTTAATGAACGTGAGAATCACTTCATGTGCGCTCATTTTAGTTTAGTTTAAAGTTTTCCATCTTGAATTAATACTACTATCACCAACTATGTATTGGTTAGCTCAGACATTCAGTTATCAACTCAGTAAGTGAAAATCACTTCATGTGAGCTCATTTTTAGTTTAGGATAAGGTTTTTCCATCGTGAAATACTATTATCATTAACCAGGTATTGGGTGGCTCCACTATTCAGTTTACATCTCAGTAACTGTTTACTGAACATTGTTATCCCTCCATGCGACCTCATTTTTTAGTTTAAAGTTTCTCCATCGTAAAAAATAAAATATTACTATCACCAGCCATGTATTGGATGGCTCAACCATTCAGTTTACATCTCAGTAACTGTTTACTGAACATTGTTATCCCTCCATGCGACCTCATTTTTTAGTTTAAAGTTTCTCCATCGTAAAAAATAAAATATTACTATCACCAGCCATGTATTGGGTGGGTCAACCATTCAGTTTACAACTCAGTAACAGTTTACTGAACATAGATATCCCTTCCATGTGACCTCATTTTTTAGTTTAAAATTTCTCCATCGTAAATAAAAAATAAAATATTACTATCACAAACCTCATATTGCCCGGCTCCAGCATTCAGTTTACAACTCAGTAAGTGTTTACTGAATGCAAATCGCTACATGTGTGGTCATTTAGTGTAAAGTTTCTCAATCTTAAAATATTGCTATCATCATCAACCATGCATTGGCCGGCTCCAGCATTCAGTTTACAACTCAGTAAGTGTTTACTGAATGCAAAATCGCTACATGTGTGGTCATTTAGTGTAAAGTTTCTAAATCTTAAAATATTACTACCATCATCAACTATACATTGGCTTGCTTAGTCTTTCAGTTTACAACTCAGTGAGTGTTAACTGAACGTGGAAATTATCACGTGTGAGCATTTAGTTTAGTTTTAAGTTTCACAATCAATTAAAATACTATCATCAACCCCGTATTGGGCTGTCGGGCATTCAGTTATCCACTCGGTGAGTGTTTACTGAACGTCGAAATCATTTCCTGTGTGGCCATTTTTTACTTTAACCCGTCTCCACTCCAAACCAGTCAGGACCTGCAGGACCTGCGGTCCTGACTGCGGTCAATTTCACACACTAGAAATTGAAGGGACGACGACGTTTCGGTCCGTCCTGGACCATTCTCAAGTCGATTGTCTGGAGAGAATGGTCCAGGACGGACCGAAACGTCGTCGTCCCTTCAATTTCTAGTGTGTGGTCTGGTCAACATACTTCAGCCACGTTATTGTGACTCATCGCCATGATAGCAATATTTTAAGATTGAGAAACTTTACACTAAATGACCACACATGTAGCGATTTGCATTCAGTAAACACTTACTGAGTTGTAAACTGAATGCTGGAGCCAGGCAATATGAGGTTTGTGATAGTAATATTTTATTTTTTATTTACGATGGAGAAACTTTAAACTAAAAAAAATGAGGTCACATGGAAGGGATATCTATGTTCAGTAAACTGTTACTGAGTTGTAAACTGAATGGTTGACCCACCCAATACATGGCTGGTGATAGTAATATTTTATTTTTTACGATGGAGAAACTTTAAACTAAAAAATGAGGTCGAATGGAGGGATAACAATGTTCAGTAAACAGTTACTGAGATGTAAACTGAATGGTTGACCCACCCAATACATGGCTGGTGATAGTAATATTTTATTTTTTACGATGGAGAAACTTTAAACTAAAAAATGAGGTCGCATGGAGGGATAACAATGTTCAGTAAACAGTTACTGAGATGTAAACTGAATAGTGGAGCCACCCAATACCTGGTTAATGATAATAGTATTTCACGATGGAAAAACCTTATCCTAAACTAAAAATGAGCTCACATGAAGTGATTTTCACTTACTGAGTTGACAACTGAATGTCTGAGCTAACCAATACATAGTTGGTGATAGTAGTATTAATTCAAGATGGAAAACTTTAAACTAAACTAAAATGAGCGCACATGAAGTGATTCTCACGTTCATTAAACACTTACTACGTTGTTAACTGAATGTCTGAGACATCCAATACATGGTTGATGATGATAGCAGTATTAATGACATTGATAATAAGAGGTCTTGAACTAGATACTGGCAGGGGGACAACAAAGCTGTGATATTGAAAAGAAACTGAACTGAACAGGAAAATTGATTAACATATGTAATGTGAAGCCAATCTACTGGAAAACAGTATGCGAACTTTATTTGAAAAAGAATAAGAGACGACTGAAAAAAGCTGGGGGGCAAGAAAAATGTTAAAAATAAGAAGTAATGATCTTCATAAACATAACACAAGATATCCATGACCGTAATTAATACAGTGTGAACTCTCTTAAACTACGCTCACCGTGAAATCTCGTCACTAGGCATAACTTGTCACTCTGCGAAACAAATTATTGACTATAGTGCGACAGTGAGAATAAAAAAAAAATGACCACTTATGTTTTGGAGTGCTATTTTAGTCAAGAAATACTGTAAAGGATGATTATTGACTAAAGGGAATTTCGCAGACTGCTGGTGTTTGATGTGTAGAACTGCTTAAAGGAAGCATATTTGCTAGAACAAATTCCTGTGAAATAATGCTTGTTATATGTTTTGACTATCTAGCTAATAGCATACTGCCTGGCTAATAATGAAATGAAATGTCACATTTTGTCTGACTCACTTAGCACAAGTGAAGAGAAAACATTGAAAAACTGGCAAAGGTTGAAAACTCTGTGAAATCATATCTGTTATGATAAGTTTTGACTAGCTGCAAGCTATGTTTGCCTTCTCTCTCTAATCTACACGCGCGATATGAAATGTGAAAAAAATCTTACATTATGCTATGTTAACAGTGCTTGAATAAAATTATTAAGAGTGCTAGGGTACTGTTGCGCGCAGTCATCTCCCTAAGGTGAGTCAGCGACAGAATTGACAAAAATGATGTACCTTGCATACATCAAATCTTTAGTGGTTTATGCGACACCTCTGCTTGTTTTTGTTGACTGAAAGGAGTTTGATGATACAAATAGTAATTGCTGACATTGAGCATATTCTCAAAACATAGTTTCTGCAAAAAAAAAAATAACATTTAATTAGATGCGAGCTGAGATTTGAAAACAGAAGATGTGTGATGTGTGGCTTATTGTGTGGACTCTGGAGATATGATCTCCACATATAAGTTTCTCAAGAAAAGCGGTAATATTTTTCTTGTGTTTGGATGTAATGGCTAAACATGGATGTCATTTTCAATAATGTTATTTGGTCATCCGACAAAGTTGATTTCCCACGTTACGTTACATTGTGTTACAGAGGGCTAAAACTGGTAGTCCGTAATATTCATATGGAAGGAGAAGTAATGGAGATGGACTAAGTCGTACTTTTATTTAAAAATGTCATTTTGTACTGCAAAAGTTGATTTGCGTTACGTTACGTTACGTTACATTGTGTTACAGAGGGCTAAAACTGGTAGAGGTCCATATTTATATGGTAAGAGATGTAATGGAGATGGGCTAAGTCATACTTTCATTTAAAAATGACATTTTTGGACTGCAAAAGTTGATTTGCGTTACGTTACGTTACGTTACGTTGTGTTACAGATGACTAAAACGGGTAGAGGTCAATATTTATATGGTAAGAGATGTAATGGAGATGGACTAAGCCATACTTTCATTTAAAAATTTTATTTGGTCTGTAGAAATATGAGGATGATTACCACGTTACGTTACAATGTGTAACAGGGTCTAAAACTGGTAGACACCAATATTTATATGGTAAGAGATGTAATGGAGATGGACTAAGCCTCACTTTTCGTTTCAAAATGACATTTTGAACTGCAAAAAGTTGATTTGCGTTACGTTACGTTACATTGTGTTACAGAGGGCTAAAACTGGTAGACGCCAATATTTATATGGTAAGAGATGTAGTGGAGATGGACTAAGCCTCACTTTTCGTTTCAAATTGACATTTTGGACTGCAAAAAGTTGATTTGCGTTACGTTACGTTACATTGTGTTACAGAGGGCTAAAACTGGTAGAGGTCGATATTTATATGGTAAGAGATGTAATGGAGATGGGCTAAGTCATACTTTCATTTAAAAATGACATTTTGGACTGCAAAAAGTTGATTTGCGTTACGTTACGTTACATTGTGTTACAGAGGGCTAAAACTGGTAGACGCTAATATTTATATGGTAAGAGATGTAATGGAGATGGACTAAGTCATACTTTCATTTAAAAATGTTATTTGGTCTGCAGAAATATGAGGATGATTACCACGTTACGTTACAATGTGTTACAGGGTCTAAAACTGGTAGACACCAATATTTATGTGGTAATGGAGATGGACTAAGCCTCACTTTTCGTTTCAAAATGTCATTTTGGACTGCAAAAAGTTGATTTGCGGTACGTTACGTTACGTTACATTGTGTTACAGAGGGCTAAAACTGGTAGATGGCAACATTTATATGGTAAGAGATGTGATGGAGATGGACTAAGTCATACTTTCATTTAAAAATGTTATTTGGTCTGTAGAAATATGAGGATGATTACCACGTTACGTTACAATGTGTTACAGGGTCTAAAACTGGTAGACACCAATATTTATATGATAAGAGATGTAATGGAGATGGACTAAGCCTCACTTTTCGTTTCAAAATGACATTTTGAACTGCAAAAAGTTGATTTGCGTTACGTTACGTTACATTGTGTTACAGAGGGCTAAAAACTTGCAGACCGTAATATTTATATGCTATGAGATGTAATGGAGATATTGTGTTTGGCTAAATGGGGTTCACATTTCAATAATGATATTCGGACAACAGCCAGAAAGTTGATCTCCACGTTACTTAATGATGATATAATGCGATGCAAGCGTGTGCTAATATTTTATTTGTGTTTAGAATGTAAGGGCTATAGGAGATTGTCTAGACTTGCATACATTTTCAAATGGTATTTATGTAGGCAGTAGAAAGTCTGTTTTCGCATTACGCTACATTGACTGTGTTACAAGAACTGAAATAGACATAGTCCAGAGCTATTTCACTATCGACTCACCCGGTCTTATTTTCATCGATTGGTGTTTACATTGGATAATGTAGGTATTAAGAGAGTGTGTGTTGAACTCTGGGATAATGAACAAGACAATTTAATAATAGTATCAAGGCTGTGTGTTTCCATATTGTCGTATATATGTTTACTTTGCTTGGTTTTGTATGTGTGGAACATTGGACACCTAAGGGAGAGAGAATGAACGGCGCGTTTGAGGTATAGTGAGGACTGACCGTGATGTGTATGTTTGTTTTACCACAGTGAATATGAAGCTATATTATGCTATGTCTATCAGTTGTTGAATAAAAGCTACGTTACGTTATGTGATACAAGAACTAAACAAGCTTGTGGTAATATTTTTATTGTGTTTGGATGTAATGGCTAAACATGGTTTACATTTCATTATTCAGACATCGGACAGAAAGTTGCTCGTTACTCTTAAAATGTTATTTGGGTAAAGAACGAAGTTAGTATATTGATCACGTTGCATTAATGATATTTGAGCAAAGAATGATGTCATCATGTTGGTCGTGTTAACTTACAAGGTTATAAGGGTGTGAGTGATGGGGGCTCGAAAATTGACATTAGTCGTCTATCCTCTGATGCGCTGTCAGTCTAAGTGAAATGGAAAAAGATACGTGAACAGCAGCAGCAGGAGAAAGGAATTGATGTTACTTTCCGCAACTATTAAATGATCTGGAGAGAGAGAGAGAGAGAGAAAGAGAGAGAGACCACTGACTGCTATGTATATCCCATGCAGTTGTGTTTAGAACAAATTATGATTTGTTATAATAATAAGATTGAAGACCAGCTTATGACTGGATATTCTTAAAAAATGCTATTTGAGCAAAGAATGATGATACCATGTTGGTCACATTGCGATACAAGGTTATACATATGACCAGAAATAGTAATACTAAGGCTTTGCACAGAACATCCGGTCTGGGAAGGGTGTAGTGATACTTGATGGTAAGGAGAGAGGATGGGGTGGGAGGGTGTAGGGGTTAGGTGTGGGTGGATGGGGAGAGGGTAAGGCCATCCCACTACCTAGTCCATCCATCTCACAACGTCTCAAACCGCTGCGAAGGTTAGACCTTATCGAGATGGCATGCCGTTTCATTCATTCAGGAGTCTTGAACATTCTATGACATTGACTTGCTATGATAACGCCGTTGTGTGATACAAGCTCTGCACAACAGTAATGGCTGTAGGAAGAAGAGGTGATGGAGATTGAGTAAACATGCATACATTTCAATGATCACAGTTAACAAGAACAATTTGTGGGTAGAGATTGCGTCTCCATGACGATGTGAAATGTTTCTCTCTTTTAGTAAACGCGAACCTACTGACTTTGACTGAGTTTACTAAGTGATGTGCCATGTGGTGGCACTTCGCAGATCGATGTGACGGTATGTGATCCTGGTCTGTACCACTCTAGAAGGTAAGGGGAAGAGGGGTGCCCCACTCTATTAGGTAATGGAGGGGATGGAGTGGGGGCCCCCCCTGATGGTATGGGAGGGGTGGGGGTGATTGACGATGGCAGGCGGGGCCCCTGCTGACGGAAGTAAGACCCTAGCCCCCCTCCTTAACGTTTCGCAGAGGAGGTAGAGCCATGCTGGGGCGAACATCTCCAAGTCTTGTCTTAAGACATCGAAAAGCCATTAAGGCAAATGGTCCACGTCACTCCTCCTGGACTCTGCTCTCTCATACCCTCCTCTCCCACTTACAGCTTCCTGTAGGGGAAGCTAATGGTTTGTCAAAACCGCAAATGACCCCTGAGCAGTCTCACGCCGAGGGGAAGCTCCCCTCACCCTTCCATCCCTCCCTCCCTCCCTCACCCCTCCCCCACCCCAAACAACATATCCGCTATGCTGGGACCCCTCTCACCTACACTCAGCCTCTACATAGTTTACTTACTAACATCAAAACTATTATCTACACACAGGATCAAGTCTACGGCAAACACACATACATATTCATTTACTCTTTCTTCTTATTCCACTCTTATCCTTGTATTTCCTACTCTACCACATACCACATATACTCTCCTACACCCCCAACAACATGACCTCCCATCTTTCCTGACCACATACCCCAACACCGGACGCTCACACGCGTCCGACACGCGCCAAACTTCCGGGAAAATTCCCCCAAAAACCCTGTGCGACTAGACACATGCGCACCACCTGCCCAGCTGACTCTATAGAGCCACCTGGGCAGATGGTGCGCGCGGTTCTAGGCGTACTTTACACTACTTTCAGCAACTAACCCTCTCCTCAGCAACTAACCCTCTCCTCAGACACTAACACTCTCCTCAGCAACTAACACTCTCCTCAGCAACTAACCCTCTCCTCAGCAACTAACCGTCTCCTCACCAACTAACACTCTCCTCAGCAACTAACCGTCTCCTCACCAACTAACCGTCTCCTCACCAACTAACACTCTCCTCACCAACTAACCGTCTCCTCAGCAACTAACACTCTCCTCAGCAACTAACCGTCTCCTCACCAACTAACACTCTCCTCACCAACTAACCCTCTCCTCAGCAACTAACCCTCTCCTCAGTAACTAACCCTTTCCTCAGCAACTAACCCTCTCCTCAGCAACTAACCCTCTCCTCAGCAACTAACCGTCTCCTCAGCAACTAACCGTCTCCTCAGCAACTAACCGTCTCCTCAGCAACTAACCGTCTCCTCAACAACTAACCGTCTCCTCAGCAACTAACCCTCTCCTCAGACACTAACACTCTCCTCAGCAACTAACACTCTCCTCAGCAACTAACACTCTCCTCAGCAACTAACCCTCTCCTCAGCAACTAACCGTCTCCTCACCAACTAACACTCTCCTCAGCAACTAACCGTCTCCTCACCAACTAACCGTCTCCTCACCAACTAACACTCTCCTCACCAACTAACCGTCTCCTCAGCAACTAACACTCTCCTCAGCAACTAACCGTCTCCTCACCAACTAACACTCTCCTCACCAACTAACCCTCTCCTCAGCAACTAACCCTCTCCTCAGTAACTAACCCTTTCCTCAGCAACTAACCCTCTCCTCAGCAACTAACCCTCTCCTCAGCAACTAACCGTCTCCTCAGCAACTAACCGTCTCCTCAGCAACTAACCGTCTCCTCAGCAACTAACACTCTCCTCAGCAACTAACACTCTCTTCAGCAACTAACACTCTCCTCAGCAACTAACCCTCTCCTCAGCAACTAACACTCTCCTCAGCAACTAACCTCCTCAGCAACTAACCGTCTCCTCACCAACTAACACTCTCCTCAGCAACTAACCTCCTCAGCAACTAACTGTCTCCTCACCAACTAACACTCTCCTCAGCAACTAATCGTCTCCTCAGCAACTAACACTCTCCTCAGCAACTAACACTCTCCTCAGCAACTAACCCTCTCCTCAGCAACTAGACCTCTCCTCAGCAACTAACACTCTCCTCAGCAACTAACCCTCTCCTCAGCAACTAACCCTCTCCTCAGCAACTAACCCTCTCCTCAGCAACTAACACTCTCCTCAGCAACTAACACTCTCCTCAGCAACTAACACTCTCCTCAGCAACTAACCCTCTCCTCAGCAACTAACACTCTCCTCAGCAACTAACACTCTCCTCAGCAACTAACACTCTCCTCAGCAACTAACACTCTCCTCAGCAACTAACACTCTCCGCACCAACTAACACTCTCCTCACCAACTAACACTCTCCTCACCAACTAACACTCTCCTCAGCAACTAACCCTCTCCTCAGCAACTAACCCTCTCCTCTGCAACTAACACTCTCCTCAGCAACTAACACTCTCCTCAGCAACTAACACTCTCCTCAGCAACTAACACTCTCCTCAGCAACTAACACTCTCCTCAGCAACTAACACTCTCCTCAGCAACTAGACCTCTCCTCAGCAACTAGACCTCTCCTCAGCAACTAACACTCTCCTCAGCAACTAACCCTCTCCTCTGCAACTAACACTCTCCTCTGCAACTAACACTCTCCTCAGCAACTAACACTCTCCTCAGCAACTAACCCTCTCCTCAGCAACTAACCCTCTCCTCAGCAACTAACACTCTCCTCAGCAACTAACACTCTCCTCAGCAACTAACACTCTCCTCAGCAACTAACACTCTCCTCAGCAACTAACACTCTCCTCACCAACTAACACTCTCCTCACCAACTAACACTCTCCTCACCAACTAACACTCTCCTCACCAACTAACCCTCTCCTCAGCAACTAACCCTCTCCTCTGCAACTAACACTCTCCTCAGCAACTAACACTCTCCTCAGCAACTAACACTCTCCTCAGCAACTAACACTCTCCTCAGCAACTAACACTCTCCTCAGCAACTAACACTCTCCTCAGCAACTAACCCTCTCCTCAGCAACTAACCCTCTCCTCAGCAACTAACCCTCTCCTCAGCAACTAACCCTCTCCTCAGCAACTAACCCTCTCCTCAGCAACTAACCCTCTCCTCAGCAACTAACCCTCTCCTCAGCAACTAACCCTCTCCTCTGCAACTAACACTCTCCTCAGCAACTAACCTCCTCAGCAACTAACCCTCTCCTCAGCAACTAACCCTCTCCTCAGCAACTAACCGTCTTCTCAGCAACTAACACTCTCCTCAGCAACTAACCCTCTCCTCAGCAACTAACCGTCTCCTCAGCAACTAACCCTCTCCTCAGCAACTAACACTCTCCTCAGCAACTAACACTCTCCTCAGCAACTAACCCTCTCCTCAGCAACTAACCCTCTCCTCAGCAACTAACCCTCTCCTCAGCAACTAACCCTCTCCTCAGCAACTAACACTCTCCTCAGCAACTAACCCTCTCCTCAGCAACTAACCCTCTCCTCAGCAACTAACCATCACCAGAAAACAGTTTGAAAGTTGAACCTGGGAGAATTTTATTAAGAAGTTATTAAGAGTTGTTCCACATTGAGAAAGTATTAGGGAGGTACTGGAGACAAATGCTCTCTCATTTTCCTGGGCAAGTTTAGTGGTGAAGCGTCCTTTTTATTATTTCAAGTATTTTACAAGGGGATGCTTGTCAGTGATACAGGTCTGTAGTTAAGTGCCTCCTCCCTATCTACTTTTTTGAAAATTAGTACCACATTTGCCTTCTTCCAGCAACTGGGCAACTCTCCTATCATAAGTGACTCATTAAAGATCATTGCCAGAGGCACGCTGAAGGCCTGTGCTGTCTCTTTTAGTATCCACGGTGATACTTTGTCTGGTCCAACCGTTTAGTTATGTCCAGTGTTGTCAACTGTTTCATTACCTCCTTTGCTTTCCCCTCTATGTCTGATAGACTTTCATCTAGGGTAATCTCTTCTAACAATGGGAGTTAGAAGACTCAGTTGTGAACACTTCATGGAAACTGGCATTCAGTGCCTCTCAGAATTCCTTGTCACTTTCAATATATGCCCCCTCTGTTTTCCTTAGTCCTGTCACTTGGTCGTTCACCGACAACTTCCTTCTTATATTAAGTGCACACCTGCCATCTTGATGGACAGGGTTCAAGTCTCCTGGTGGATGTGTCTAAAAGTTGTATACTTCAAACGTGTGGTTTAAGCAAGTTGGTGCATTAAGCATGGACACCATCTTCTCCCATATAACAGAGTTTGACAAAAAACGTGAGTGATCCCTCACTGTCTCTAGCCTTGGAGGGGTGGGGGGGGGGGGGTAGCTCGGGGTTGAATACCTCGGAACTCTTTCCTCTTTTAGGGCTCTGAGTATGGTGTGTACCTGCCATCTTGATGGCCAGGGTTCAACTCTGCTGGTGGGTGTGTCTAAAACTTGTATGCTTTAAACTTATGGTTTAAGCACATCAGTGCATTATATATATATATATATATATATATATATATATATATATATATATATATAATATAATATATATATATATATATATATATATATATATAATGTGTGTGTGTTAAAGGTTAAGAGTGTGGAGGCAGCCGTGGAGTAGAGAGTAGAGGTGTAGGCAGAACAGAACAATATATGACACAGACTAACACACAATATTGGTATCCAGCCAAACTCCTAAACCTGGAGGGTAATGACAGTGTTACAATGGTCAGCCGCCCGTGGCAAGGCTGTAACACTACATGTCTAATTGGACCATTGATCTTACAAGTTATGTGTACGTCTCGTAATAATATGCACCCTTGTTAAACCAGGATATTGACCCCCCTGAAGTCAACTATGTTAACATATATACCTGCCTTAACCGCTGGCCGTGAAGGTTCTCCTTGTATGATTTTAATGGCAGGAGCTCAGTTTTCCTTCTTGAAAACAATTTAGATTTATTCATCTGGTTAAATCCACTGCCCATCCCTAGAAGGATGGGCAGCTATCACAATGAAGAACAAGAAAGAAGGTAAATCGAACAGAAGATCCGGTAAAACAGTCTAATAGGGGATACAAGTGTTATCCTAGTTGACTCTTTACAGGTTACATGGCGGTTATGTTGAAGACGTCATAAAAAGAAAGGTGAAATGTCATGCAACTTCCAAAGACTCACCTAACACAACACTTGTACCCCTTATTTGACTGTTTTACAGGAATTTCTTTTCCACGCCTCATAAAACGGAGGAAAGTGTCCTGAAAGATTTTATTAATAGGAACGTTATCCCTACAGACAAAAATCAGAAAATACAAATGATAATTTACTTCAAAAAAAAAAAAAAAAATGGCCAATCTACTCATGAAAAACTCCCCAGACACCTAACAGAATGCCTTGAAGGAAATCAAGGTCATCTATGCCTTCACATGCCCACTTGGGGACTGTAAGGCCCAAAGAACTCAGTATATAGGCTAGACAACAACGTCTCTTTCTAGGCATTTAACAATGCACAATCAACAGGGCTCCATCAGGGAACATATAATCTTTTCTCACAACCAGACCATCACCAGAGAATTCTTAACAAGCAACACAAAAATCATCGATAGATACAGCGATAGCAGGAGACTCGACATCAGCAAGGCACTACACATCAAAAAGTCAACACCAGCAATCAACAACCAATTAACGCATAACTATATTCTACCCATTTCAAGACCCCGAACCAACATAGAATAAATAAATAAATAAATAAATATGTTTATTCAGGTAAGGTACATACATACAAGTGATGATACATTAATGGATTGATATATAGATAGAGCTAGTACATACAATGCCTAAAGCCACTATTACGCAATGCGTTTCGGGCAAATGCGTTTAGAAGCAGCAAGAGAAGGTATGGGCCAATAGGCCTTCTGTAGTTACTTCCATTCTTATGTCCATGTCTTCGAAACCCATTGTTTCGTGTTCTCTCACCTCACCAAAAATTTTGTCACATCACCTCACCCAAAACAAATAAAAGCGTGATGTATGTTATGTGTAAACCAAGTCTTTGAAAATGTAAGAAGCCTTACGAAATGCTTTTAGGAATCAGATCAAAAATATAAATGTAAAAAATAAATTTTCGAGAGTTAATTTTTCAATTACCGTCGACAGTGAAGAAAAACGTAAGAAATATTGAGAAGATTCGTGTCGCGGATTTGTGTCTTACTAGAGTGTCAGACAGTAAGAGTCGGTCCTGTGGAAGTGACTCACAGAAAACGGGACTCACACCAGCTGGAGGTGACGTCACGCGCCAGTCAGCTGGTAGCCAAGCCATAGCCGCCCCCCCCCCCCCTCCAGCTAAGGAACAGAAGCAGCAGGCGCAAGGAAAACGGGGGAAGCCTGCTCCTTTCCGCCAACAGAAAACGGGAAGAAACCCTAGGAGGTGGGTGGGGGCTCGATCAGCTGATCTAGCCAGGTCCCGCCAACCCCGGGGGTGGGCAAGGGTCACCGCCTCGGAGGTAGATAAGAGGAGAGGGGGAAGACCCCTGGTGACTGAGGGTGTCACTGCTGCTCCCAGGGGGAACAAGGCTTTAGTAGCCGCGGTGACCACACGCGCAATGAGTGCGCAACCCACCAAAGTGGTCAAGCCGCTGAAACTACATTCTTTGAAAGGAGTAAGCGCTAAAGAGTTCCAGGAAGCTCAAAGGAAAGACCCCACACTCAGGAAGATGAGAGAGTATGCCGCAGAGGGCAAGGTCTTCACCTTGAATGAGTGCAAGTATAAGTACTTGTAGGTTAAGGGTAAGCTAGTGCGCAGGGTGGAAACACCCCAGGACACTTGGGAACAATTACTGGTCCCCAAAGAGCACCGCCTAGCAGTGTTTACTCTCGGTCATGAGGGAGTAATGGGGGGCCACATGGGACATGCTAAGACCAGTGAACGAATTCAGTCATCGTTCTATTGGACAGGGATGACTGGGGACATACAGCGGTACACTCGGTCATGTGACGCCTGTCAACGCACTGCTGACAGAGGTAAGGTGCAGCCAGGGAAGCTGCAGCCTTTCCCCATCATCGATCAACCATTTAAGATGGTCAGTGTAGATATAATTGGCCCGATTGAGCCGAGGGCATCAGACGGCAGTATAAATATCCTTACCATGGTAGATCATGCTACTCGGTATCCAGAGGCGGCACCTTTGAAGAATATCGAGACCGTCACAGTGGCGGAAGCATTGGTTGGATTCTTCAGTCGCTTAGGTATACCGGAGAAGATACACAGCGACAGGGGGGCACAGTTCACCAGTGAGATGATGGCGGCTACTCATGTTGCAGTCATCATTCACCACACCTTATCATGCTATGGGAAATGGGTTGGTGGAACGGTTTAATGGTACCCTAAAGAGAATGCTCAGGAAGATGTGCATAGAGCAACCCAAGGAGTGGCCAAGGTACATTAACCCGGTACTGTTTGCCTACAGGGAAGTACCCCAGGCAAGTACCCGGTTCTCACCGTTCGAGCTCCTGTATGGTCGCACGGTAAAGGGACCGCTGCATGTGTTGAAGAATCTATGGGAGGAGGAAGACTGTACCCCAGAAACAAAGGCGACGTATGAGTACGTCATAGATTTGAGGAACTGTCTAGAAGAGACGTGTAAGTTGGCCAGGGAGGAACTCGCCAAGGCAAAGGAGTACCAGAAGAGCTTGTACGACCAGAAGGCCAGGGAGAGGAAGTTTAAAGTGGGAGATAAAGTACTCCTACTTCTCCCTACAAGCAGGAACAAGAATATCGAGTCCCTTCGACTGCTACAGTCGAAGGGACCCTTCACCATCACTGAGTGCAGTCACTCATTGACGTACGTCGTATGCGTAAAGGGGGTCAATAAGAAGTACCATGTTAACATGTTAAAACGTTATGAGGAACGTGATGATGCGTCATCAAGTTCAGAGGAGAGTGAAGATAGTGCCTCTCCGTGTAGTCCATACTAGTGTGTGGGTGTTGCTAGTGTGTCCGGTATGACACAGACTGAAGCCGGAGCTGCAGAGCTTGGGGTCCAGCCTAGCTTCGAGGCGTCGAGCTGGCTAGAGCCTGGCCCTGGAGCCGAGCACCACTCTGTGCCAAAGTCAAGTAATACTACCCAGGACAAACCGGAGGAGTCAACCCCAAGTCTCTCAGAGCGACGACCCATAGAAAACCGAGTCTCCACCCACTACCACCCAGCTGGAAGTGAGCCGTCAAAGCATCCTGTCCTCTTAAAAATAACGTCACTTTTGGCTCGTATGCGTGCTATGGCCAAATTTGGACGTAATTTGAAATGAAATCGACTCACAAAAGTGACGTACTGTTCCGTTTTCTGTTTGAGTCGTCGGGCTTACTCGGCAAGCTTAGAAAAGGAAACTTTCCATTAACGTTTTTCATACCGTTTTGAAACTTTAGGTGGGCAGGAAATTCTCATAACTTATCAGAGTACCCTTAACTTACTGTTGTTGAAAAAAAATCCCAAATTTATGATCATTTTTTTTTCATTGTCAAATTACGTCCATATTCGGCCATACGGGTAAACGGCCAAAAGCGACGTTCTTTTTAAGAGGACAGATTGCTCTTGTGATAGCTCGTGCACAGTGCACCCTCAAGCTGGTAAAATGGTGGGGTGTATTTCACTTTCAGTGAAATAAACCCTTAGTTGAAGGTTGATGTCCGGAGACAGATTTTTCCTGCTCTCTCGTGCACTGGATGAAGTACGAAATTGCATAGTTCACCAGTGATATGCACCATGATTCAACTTTCTGAATATAACTTTTCCACAGTCGGGTTGGGTGTCGTTAGACAGCCAGTGACATTTGGTAGTCATTGACGTCATTCTGATCGCTGTATCAGGTCTGTGAAGGAAATTACAGGAGGGAGTTGATTTCAGGGAAATTTTTGTATAAGTTAGATGTAGAGAGGGAGGTATGGGGGGTTAACTGCCGTAGACCACCCATCCCCCCCCCATCACGTGTCCACCTCGTGAGAGAGGGGGCAACGTCGTGAGGCAGGTACGCCATTGGCCAAGGCACTTGGGCCTCAGGAATGCTGAACCGTGATTGGTCAAGATGCTTAGGGGTACCGCATGTTATTCCTAGGCCGTCTTAGCGGCAAAATTTTTCTTACCAAGAAAGTTGCTAGTGCAGGACGTGCTTTCTCTTGCTAAGGCCAAGCACCGGGAAATACCACCTGCAACGTTACTGAAGTCACGCTCATCATCTTGCAATCTTTCTGGGTGCCGTATGTAAGAATCCAGTATCGCGAAGGGGTGTATTCAATGATTTAGCAGTGTGAACTTTGTCATCTAAGCCACGTGATCGTGAGACGCCATCTCAGAGCATCTGGAGTGAGTGAGGCTGTTATCGTCATGTGTTAGTGAAATCCGCCGTCTGTCATATCTTGGCTTGAAGGTACCGCAGTGAGACGAGCTAGAGAAGGTTTCAGTGTTATGAAAAAACTTAAATTCATAATTCCGAGGAATTAGCAGTGAACAGTGAAGGACTCCGTCTCGTGTACCATCGTGCCGTGTAACACTGTGTACTGTCGTATCCTAGGGTACCGTGTCAAGTGGGCATGGTACCACACTCCAGCTGTGTCTGTGTGATCTGTTTTGCGCTCACTCCTGGCTGCCTTAAGCCGGCGTGTCTGCGCCACCTGGTCTCTGTGTGTGGAGCTATCCCCGTGGTCTAGGACCCCGTGTTCCAACCGACCACATATACGAAGTGAGGACACCTACGTCATCATCCAGCAGCAGCAGTGGGAGTGAGGTTGTCGTGTATGTGTGTGTGTATGGCGGGCCCGCGAGATTGATGTAAGTACACTGTTTCCGTTTGGGTAATAAAACTCTGAAGCTGGTTTTGTACCCAGCGTTCCGTCTGTCCTCTGTCCCTGTTGATCACCTGATGAGGTGAATGGGAATTGGAGACGAGTGAGTTACCCTGTTTGCTATCATCAAGTTGAGGTGAAGCCCAACTGTGAGGTTGACGTGTGTGAGGACACATTCAGTGGTGGAGTAAAGTGATCTTTAGTTGTTTCCATTTTCTCTATGTGCCGTGTATGTAATTCACTGTAATTTGATTCCCTTTTTCCAGCAGTTTAAGTGTTAACGGAGGATTCCCTTGTTATAAATAATTATATTGGCCAGCGTTTATTTTACTGTTGTGTTGTGGATAAGTTATGAATTATTGGTAGATAATTTACTGGGGAAGTCAATTACATGTTTTGCCGTGAGTGGCAAGGATGTACTGTGATGTACCGTGTTGTACCGTGTGTAAACTGTAGACAATTTTTTTTTTTTTTACATGCATAGCATGAAAATGAAATAGAATAAAAAAAAAATCAAGAACATAGAAAACATAAAACAAGAAGCCACCGTCCAGAAGGGCCGAAGGCACAGTACAACTTATTACAAACATGGTAAATCCACGAGAAATTTAGCATACACCAAGACACAAAAAACAAAACAATGGCAAACAAGCAAGCACGGTAACAATACAAAACAAAACATCACAAAACAAATCAAACATCAAGAGTAACAATATAAAATGTAACAAGAAAATCGCAATATACAAAAAAAAAAAAAAATAACAAGTACAACTTGTAATGCAAGCAGAAAACACCAGTGCAAATGTACATTACAGAAAAAAAGACATGAATAAAAACACACCACACCAACCGCCTCGCAACAAACAAAGGAAGAGGCCCAAAATATACAATAACAACAAATTAGCACTCCATGCAATCAAGAAACGAAACATAGTAACATATTCAACTAACAAGCATCGGCCTGAAAGACCGGGAACAAAAACACAACATAAAGGCCATCATGAAAAAAGATACAAGAAAAACTCACAGCACACAACAAGCCAAAAATAAAAACAAAAAACAACACAATCTAGCAATGCATAAGTAGAACACACATGGCAAAATAACAATACAAAAGCAAATACAGGAATAAAAACGCCCTCATCAAAACACCTGCCTCGCAACAAATAAGGGATTGGCATGGGTACAAAGGACAATAGGGCAAGCAAAAAGGCCATAGGGGCACACAACTCTACAGTAACATTGAATCAGCTGACATATTTGCCCGGGAACAAGACCCGGGGGAACCGCACATTGAACGCCTCCCAAATCAGCCAATTCCCCCAAGTGGTCTGACCCTCCACCGGGGGCGCCATATTATCCGAAATCCGGGGCAACAAACACCTGCATACAGGGAACCCAGACGGTGTCACACCGGAGGCGAGTAACCGCCACCCTATGCCATACATCGGGAACCCGCCCATCATTAAAGTCCTCCAGTACTTCAGACCGCAGGAACTCGGCAACCACGTCCTCCAGAGCCTCAAGTCGCAACCCCACAGGAAAGGGCTGGGCAATGGGCACCACCACAGGGGCACCAGCGGCCACAGGGACACCACCAGACGATCGCAGGGAACCAGGGCGGCGCGCATCCTTCCGTAAAGTCACCACCAGACCACGCCCAGCACCAGCATCCGCACCATCCCTGGCAGCGGAAGCCACCTCACCCCACTGCAGAGAGCCCCTTGGCGGGGAAGGAACAGAAGGCACACCCGAGACACGGGCATCAGCACCAGCAGGCACATGAACCACCGCCACCTGTGGAGACAACGACGCATCCGGATCCACGCCGTCAACACCTGAAGACCCACAGTCACTGAAGTCCCCAACATCAACCCAGGCAGTAGACGAACGCCTGGAACGTTTGAGCTCCAGCCGGATATCATCAGAGCCGGAAGCGGACCCAGAAATATGGGCACCACTAGCAGGGAGACCCGCGGGAGCAGCAGGGCCAGAGACAGGAGCAGGAGTAACATCCGACGGCACCGCAACATCCTGAGGAGGGCCGGCGACAACCGGGGGAACAACGGGCGATGCTGGGGGATCCTCAGCAGCGAACGGGGCGCTCACCTCCTCACCCCCGGAGTCCTCCTCCAGAGGGAGCGGTGGGAAATCCTCTTCATGGAACAAATTCACGGGAGCGACCAGATCAGCAGTACACCCGGCAGCCTGATGCCCCAACAAGCCACACCGGAAACAAGTACAGGGTTGTCGGGCATAAAACACCCGCACGTAGTACCTTAACAGCCGGTCAGATGACGGAATGTCCGACCTCAGTCGCATCCCGAGGGTCCGAATGTTGGTCTTCACACCCGAATACGTTTCAGACGATAGCAAGTTCATCCGCACACTGACGATGGAGCCGTACCTCTGAAAGAAACGCCGGAGGAGAGCCTCAGGAAACTCCATGGGAGGCGCCATGGACACTTATATATGTCACAGCACCTCTACAGTCCGAAATGGTCACAGACCCGGTGCCGTCCTGCAGCTGCAAAGTACGCCCTTCGTACCTCCGGAGAAAATCACGGTACACTGCCTCACCCACAAACTTGATGACACAGCGAGCAGTGACCAGCTCGACACCATATACGTCCTGGACCGGCACCCTGAGCATGTCACTCAAGACCAAGTCCACAAGCGGGTAACCAGCACAGCCAGTAAACTCCAAACCTATGGAGTTTACCCTCACGACAGCTGGAATAGGGCTGCCCATCGCAAACACGCCACGTCCCCACCACCAGGAACAGCAGGAAGGGTAGTGACACCCACACCCCTTGCCGGCAAAAACAGCAACTACCCGGGCAAAGTGAGCAAACAACACGTCTACACCGCACGGCAGCTCATGTGAGACTCCAACTGTAGACAAATTGTGTGCTTGGTGGAATGCGTTGTGTACTGTGAAGGATTCCGTGAGAATTAAAGTCATTTAACGTCACCGGGGGTCACGATTTACTTAACGAGGTCATTATTGTTTTGTTGAACATTGTTGTGATTAACGAAGAGACGTGTAAAGGCAACAGTCACAGTGAAGTTCACGCAGTGGAGGAATTGTCAAGTGAAGACTAACGTAGTGTTAAAGATTTAACGAGCTGTCGTTAATTGATTAACATAAGGGGTTGACCGGTCTGTTATGATCGGAGTCAATTGCGCTGTAATTAAGCTGTTGTAATTCATTGGACTGATCAGACCTGTCTGCAGGCAGGGGGATTAAGCACTCGTAGCTAATTAAGGAGAATTAGTACCCGCCACTTAGTAAATTCACAAGGTGTTGATGTTTACACGGAGTGTCTTGTAACCTTGTGTGGCACAGTAGTCTACCCTCGTTAAGGTAATCTTGTCGTAAGACCGGATGTGAACTGTCAGTTGAGAGACATTAGGCGTTATCAATACTCGTCTGAATTAATAGGCTGTTGTATTCATTAATTAATTGCGAATTACTCACCGAATGTTCGACTTTCAAGTTGATGTAATTAATTGATTTACAAGTTATTGCTGCCATTTATGTGTCGTTGAGACACGTGTGTGTTAACATAATTGTTTAAATTCAATTAGAGTAACTTTTGTTTTGATTGTCCTGAGAGACAAGTGTTAACGTAAGATTTTTTTATAAGGGGTTATCATTCTTGGATTAATCGCCTTGTTACTTGGTACCTCGTTGTGGGCAGCGAGCGCCAGTCAAGTCTTTGTGATTATAGTATTTGTTCACCGTGAAGCCGTGACAATATTGATTGCAAGCT
Organism: Procambarus clarkii; assembly: GCF_040958095.1. NCBI lineage: Eukaryota > Metazoa > Arthropoda > Malacostraca > Decapoda > Cambaridae > Procambarus > Procambarus clarkii. The sequence goes on from NC_091209.1 coordinate 33,822,571, forward strand.
TGCGTCACCAGTGGGCACCACTTTGTTCAGTTAGTGTCATTGTTCAGTTAGCGACGACGGGATAAGGATACCGTGGGTCCATCAGGCTGTTGAATAGCTGTTCTTGAATGCGCCACTGGAGTGACAGTAAAGTAACGTAAATTCTTTGTTGTAGTAGTCTTAGTTTTTTGTGAATAAATTGTTATATTATAGAAAACGGTCATTTACGTCAAACCTTCCAATATTACTGCCCACATTTCATGTTCTGCAACGCTTTACCTGCTTATGTTCATATTAAGTCTGTATCTAAAGCTCTATTCCATTGCACAGCACCACACTTCTATAAATAATGAAGTGAGAGTCCGTCGGTTACCCTTTATTAGTTGTTAACTAGGAGGAGCCAGCGACCTAAGTGACAGGTGTTACCCGTGTGGTGTAACCTGGCGGTTTGCTCCCGCGGTCCTATGATCTTAGGCTTTAAGATTAAATATCTGCCACTGACAGCTCTTGCTGTTTAAGGTCTGCCTCTCTTGCCAGGTAGTTACCATTAACGTAACATCAATAGGAATTAATTCTTTTGATAATTGTCAAAGAAAAAAATCTCACAAAAGCAAGTTGTAACAACGTTCTAATACGTCATAAACACGTTAAGCCAAGATTTAACAACTTTATTACAAGTTGTAACAAGCGGGAAATAGAGACAGTTTCGGTTTTTGTTTCCAGGGCAGTGTGCAGGTTCGAATCATCATAATGGCTTTTACTGATCTTTTCACTGATTCATCACTTTAATGTGATTTGTTAGTGTATACTGTAAGTAATTTCAGATTAAATGAAATGTAAAATTTAGGAACGGAATTTTGACTTAAACGTCGCTCTACGCTGTTGATAGCGTGGATATGTTGTATTAGTCCTTAAGGGGGATTCTCGCTGCAATTTACAGCCTCACAATTTAAAGTTGCAATTTTTAAAATCAGTAGAGGAGTAAGCAATAATTTAGATTTTTTTATTTTTGGTTTTAAAATCATCCATCAGCCAAAGTTTTTCTAAAGCTTTTTGGTATATTACAATGAACAGTCCCATTTCCAATTTGACTTGGCTAAAGCATAATGAAAACTAAATTAAAGATATTCTTTAATTAATTAATTCCTTATGAGTAATGCTTAAAAATTATACCACTCAGAAAATCTCATCATAATAACTCTGTGCATACAACTACACTGTCCTATGAAACTGGTTCATAGGAGAGTAAACCATAAATGAGTAAAGTGTAAAGGTACCTATAATGATGGTTAAGGAGGCACACGATGTCTAATCACTTTGGACGTAACGATACAAACGACGCAACAACTGAACGGGTACAAACCCTGAACGACAGTATATCGCGCAGATACATGGCTTGGAAAGGCCAGATTTGTGAAATTTTCTTATTACATATTATTACTAAAACAGCTGTCAATGATTGTATTTGTCTTTGATATCACTCGACTTAGTAAAAGTGTATTTTATTATGTTAAAATATACCAACTCAGCAAAGACGTTTGATATTTATTTGCTTAAAGTGAGCCGTAGTTTCATGTCCCAGAAAAAAAGGAACTGGGATGCCACATTAGACACGTGTGCCAAAGACTGCCCATCCCTGCCTTAAGCTGTCCATAGTCCTCTGTAAGACAATTACCATTTATCTTTGAATCATGACAATTTCTTCCTACGCTGTATCTTGAAGGATTTATCTGCTCTATTGTGTACCAACCTCAAAGCCTCCAATTAACTTACCTTTGTACCTGGAGATCTGCTCTTCTCTCTCACGAGCCTATCTAAAGGTTTACACTTTTCCCACTTTTGTCCATTACGTTGTAACTCCAATCTTACCCATTCCACCAGCGAGTCCCAATGTTTAAGGTTCCTTACCGAGCCTTGAACCCAGGCCCAGACTTTATCAAGCGCTTCTCCATTGTTCACTGACGAGTGCACGTCTCTCAACACTCACCAGCAGTGACAGTCACCTCTGCTCTCCTCAACACCCTCACCAGTCACTACACCAACCAGCAGTGACAGTCACCTCTGCTCTCCTCAACACCCTCACCAGTCACTACACCCACCAGCAGCAACAGTCACCTCTGCTCTCCTCAACACCCTCACCAGTCACTACACCCACCAGCAGCAATAGTCACCTCTGCTCTCCTCAACACCCTCACCAGTCAATACACCCACCAACAGTGACAGTCACCTCTGCTCTCCTCAACACCCTCACCAGTCACTACACCCACCAACAGTGACAGTCACCTCTGCTCTCCTCAACACCCTCACCAGTCACTACACCCACCAACAGTGACAGTCACCTCTGCTCTCCTCAACACCCTCACCAGTCACTACACCCACCAGCAGTAGCAGTCACCTCTGCTCTCCTCAACACCCTCACCAGTCACTACACCCACCAGCAGCAATAGTCACCTCTGCTCTCCTCAACACCCTCACCAGTCACTACACCCACCAACAGTCACAGTCACCTCTGCTCTCCTCAACACCCTCACCAGTCACTACACCCACCAGCAGCAATAGTCACCTCTGCTCTCCTCAACACCTTCACCAGTCACTACACCCACCAGCAGTAACAGTCACCTCTGCTCTCCTCAACACCCTCACCAGTCACTACACCCACCAGCAGTAACAGTCACCTCTGCTCTCCTCAACACCCTCACCAGTCACTACACGACAGTCACCTCTGCTCTCCTCAACACCCTCACCAGTCAATACACCCACCAACAGTGACAGTCACCTCTGCTCTCCTCAACACCCTCACCAGTCACTACACCCACCAGCAGTAACAGTCACCTCTGCTCTCCTCAACACCCTCACCAGTCAATACATCCACCAGCAGCAATAGTCACCTCTGCTCTCCTCAACACCCTCACCAGTCACTACACCCACCAGCAGTAACAGTCACCTCTGCTCTCCTCAACACCCTCACCAGTCACTACACCACGACAGTCACCTCTGCTCTCCTCAACACCCTCACCAGTCAATACACCCACCAACAGTGACAGTCACCTCTGCTCTCCTCAACACCCTCACCAGTCACTACACCCACCAGCAGTAACAGTCACCTCTGCTCTCCTCAACACCCTCACCAGTCACTACATCCACCAGCAGCAATAGTCACCTCTGCTCTCCTCAACACCCTCACCAGTCACTACACCCACCAGCAATGACAGTCACCTCTGCTCTCCTCAACACCCTCACCAGTCACTACACCCACCAGCAGCAACAGTCACCTCTGCTCTCCTCAACACCCTCACCAGTCACTACACCCACCAGCAACGACAGTCACCTCTGCTCTCCTCAACACCCTCACCAGTCGGTACACCCACCAGCAGCACCAGTCACCTCTGCTCTCCTCAACACCCTCACCAGTCAATACACTCACCAACAGTGACAGTCACCTCTGCTCTCCTCAACACCCTCACCAGTCAATACACTCACCAACAGTGACAGTCACCTCTGCTCTCCTCAACACCCTCACCAGTCAATACACTCACCAACAGTGACAGTTACCTCTGCTCTCCTCAACACCCTCACCAGTCACTACACCCACCAGCAGAGACAGTCACCTCTGCTCTCCTCAACACCCTCACCAGTCACTACACCCACCAGCAGTAACAGTCACCTCTGCTCTCCTCAACACCCTCACCAGTCACTACACCCACCAGCAGCGACAGTCACCTCTGCTCTCCTCAACACCCTCACCAGCAGCAACAGTCACCTCTGCTCTCCTCAACACCCTCACCAGTCACTACACCCACCAGCAGCAACAGTCACCTCTGGAAAAACTGTAGCCTTAGAGAACTTCGCAGTTTGCTACATCTCCTTCAGTGTATATAATTGCCGCAGTTTTGGTGTTATACAATTAGGAGAATTTATCCACTGTTCCACATTGTGTTCCTCTGAGAACAAGTTTACAGTTAGTTCTTACTTTACACTTAGAAGCTTTTAACAAAGTAACTCAATACTTCAGATTCCTGAGAGACCAAACAAATTAACAGGTGGTCGGTCAACAGAGGTTTACCCTGTTGTGTGTGTTGGTGTTCCCTTCACCAGACTGGTCTACAGGGACCTCCGGCTCAGTCCTTCACGAAAACTGTCCGACCAGTTCACTGCTAGTTGGCCAGGCAGCTTGTCACTGCCTGCTGGACGTAGTTCAGGTGACAAGTGCGCCTCCACACACCCAGTACACAGGACTGTACCCCAGGAATCATTCACTCTGGGGCCCCTTTACCCCATACAACTACGATTTCTGGGACTCAACGCTTGGCGACCCTCCCTTTACCCCCCTGATAAGTCCAGCTTACACTGACACTTTAGTGACCAGAGACATTGTCTCTGGTGACGTTGTCCCCCGGACGGTCACCCTCGACGTCACAGTCTTGTCTTTGTTTATGAAGTGACTTTGTTGTCCGACTTTCCTTAAGGTGTGGCTAATTACCACACATCATAATATGGCAACAATGGAAACTGAAGGAAGTTGTTACATACCTTCAAGATTGGTGGATGTCTGTCCCTCGATGACTTACCTGAAATGTCACGAGAATTATTTATATTCTTTTTGGCAAGTTTTTATACATTAAAATTCTGATGTACCACATTAATAATTATATTTTAATCCACATATATAAGCAACACAGGTAAAGGTGATGTTTGATCATCAAGGTGTTGTTTACCTTGACGGACGAGACGCTGGAGTAGCTCGTCTTGACGGACGAGGCGCTGGAGTAGCTCGTCTTGACGGACGAGGCGCTGGAGTAGCTCGTCTTGACGGACGAGGCGCTGGAGTAGCTCGTCTTGACGGACGAGGCGCTGGAGTAGCTCGTCTTGACGGACGAGGCGCTGGAGTAGCTCGTCTTGACGGACGAGGCGCTGGAGTAGCTCGTCTTGACGGACGAGGCGCTGGAGTAGCTCGTCTTGACGGACGAGGCGCTGGAGTAGCTCGTCTTGACGGACGAGGCGCTGGAGTAGCTCGTCTTGACGGACGAGGCGCTGGAGTAGCTCGTCTTGACGGACGAGGCGCTGGAGTAGCTCGTCTTGACGGACGAGGCGCTGGAGTAGCTCGTCTTGACGGACGAGGCGCTGGAGTAGCTCGTCTTGACGGACGAGGCGCTGGAGTAGCTCGTCTTGACGGACGAGGCGCTGGAGTAGCTCGTCTTGACGGACGAGGCGCTGGAGTAGCTCGTCTTGACGGACGAGGCGCTGGAGTAGCTCGTCTTGACGGACGAGGCGCTGGAGTAGCTCGTCTTGACGGACGAGGCGCTGGAGTAGCTCGTCTTGACGGACGAGGCGCTGGAGTAGCTCGTCTTGACGGACGAGGCGCTGGAGTAGCTCGTCTTGACGGACGAGGCGCTGGAGTAGCTCGTCTTGACGGACGAGGCGCTGGAGTAGCTCGTCTTGACGGACGAGGCGCTGGAGTAGCTCGTCTTGACGGACGAGGCGCTGGAGTAGCTCGTCTTGACGGACGAGGCGCTGGAGTAGCTCGTCTTGACGGACGAGGCGCTGGAGTAGCTCGTCTTGACGGACGAGGCGCTGGAGTAACTGGTGTAGTGAGGCGAGGCAGGACAAGTGGTTGACAGCGTTGCCAGCGACACACTCACACAAATATATCAAGCCGACGTAATATTTCAGCACAAGACGAGAAACACTGCACGAAAGAATTAAGAGGCACCGACACGCACGTAATTTTGCCACAGCGGTTATGGCTTACCTTCGTCTAATAGTTCCTGTAAATCACTAAACTATCCCGAGTAAGTCCTTCGCCGCGTACAGCAGTTACCGCGTGTTCTGCCCTGGTGTTTGCCTCACCGATATGCACAATACACTTCACGGATCTTGCTAAGCATAGAACAAATGTTTGAAGTACCCGCATCCATTATAAAACAAATTTAATGTCACGTCCACAGACTATAGACAACACGCCAAAAGCTTGCCAATATTTCAATATCTAGTCACACTAACTCTCTATAACTGAATACTTGTATCCCAGTTTTCCAGCAGTAATGTTTATATTCCTTATGACGCGTTTGGTGTCACACTCACCAGAGTATATCCGTCTGTCACCTTACTCAATACTAATACTGAACTGACGCGCGCAAGTTAAGGCCTCAACAACCCGTCCTCGACTCAAGTCCATTACATTCAGCGGTCAACCCCACAGACGCATTCATAAATTTTAACATGCTGTTCATTCAAAACGGGAATTTTCTCAAGTATAAATTAATATTATGATATATTAGCATATTGTGTATATATAGGTATAGGATAGGTTAGGTTAGGTGTTTAGGTTCTGTTCGCGATTATTTGTATTTGTAGTACGTGGGTGAAGCATTTATAACGTTGTGATTCGAACAAAATTCGTCAGTGAAGCACTTGCTCCGGATATGTTCGAACGTCAGCAGTTGTGAGTCGTATGTAAACCGCTTTTCATTCATAAACAGGGGGTTTGGCGGGTGCATGGAATCACTTTTGGATCTTTGTTTGGAGGACGGGCTGGACCTCAAAGTCTTCTTTACAACGCGCTCATACACCTGGTCATACGGCCCGTCCTCGCATACAAAGTTCCAAGCTCGTTAATCCAGCCGTCAAACCCCCTGTTTATGAATGAAAACGGTTTCCCACGACTCACAACTGATGACGTCCGAATACTTCCGAAACAAGTGCTTCACTGTTGAATTTTATTCAAACCACAACGCTGTAAATGCTTCACCCACGTACTACAAATACCAATAATCGCCAACAGAACCTAAACACCTAACCTAATCTATGCCTATATAAGCACAATATGCTAATATATTATAATATTAATTTATATTTCAGAAAATTCCCGTTTTCAATGAAGAACATGTTAAAATTTATGAATGTGTCTGTGGGGTCGACCGCTGGATGTAATGGACTTGAGGCGAGGACGGGTTGGAATACGACTCGAAGACGGTCACAGCTCAAAATTTCTTTAGGATGAATTGACAAAGGCTCCTCCCGCGTTCTGCAAATACGTATAATTACCTACAGAACTATAACGCCTGAACTAGCCTATCATAGTCCTAATTATTAAACAAATATTATTAATATACAAAGCGTTCATTTCTATTCGCGTAAACATCGTTTATTGCGTACACAGAACATACAAATAAACGAATGAGTCTTTGGGGTCGGTGGAAGGTTGGATGAGTTGTCCGTCGATGCTTATGAGGACGACCTTATGAGGACGAACTTTTGAGGACGAGCTTATGAGGACGTGTTTTATGAGGACGAACTTTTGAGGACGAGCTTATGAGGACGAGCTTATGAGGACGTGTTTTATGAGGACGAGCTTATGAAGACGAGCTTATGAGGACGAGCTTATGAGGACGTGTCTTATGAGGACGAGCTTATGAGGACGAGCTTATGAGGACGAGCTTATGAGGACGAGCTTATGAGGACGTGTCTTATGAGGACGAGCTTATGAAGACGTGTCTTATGAGGACGAGCTTATGAGGACGAGCTTATGAGGACGAGTTTATGAGGACGTGTCTTATGAGGACGAGCTTATGAGGACGTGTCTTATGAGGACGTGTCTTATGAGGACGTGTCTTATGAGGACGAGCTTATGAGGACGTGTCTTATGAGGACGAGCTTAAGAGGACGTGTCTTATGAGGACGAGCTTATGAGGACGTGTCTTATGAGGACGAGCTTATGAAGACGAGCTTATGAGGACGTGTCTTATGAGGACGAGCTTATGAGGACGTGTCTTATGAGGACGAGCTTATGAGGACGTGTTTTATGAGGACGAGCTTATGAGGACGAGCTTATGAGGACGTGTCTTATGAGGACGAGCTTATGAGGACGTGTCTTATGAGGACGAGCTTATGAGGACGTGTCTTATGAGGACGTGTCTTATGAGGACGTGTCTTATGAAGACGAGCTTATGAGGACGAGCTTATGAGGACGTGTCTTATGAGGACGAGCTTATGAGGACGTGCTTTTCAGGAAGGACTGAATTACATGCTTTAAAATTACGTGGGAGAAATCTTTAGGGAAGGTGCACATGGAAAACACAACACGAGTGGTGCGTTTGGCCGATGTTCTGAGGAGAAACAGTGATGAAACACCACCTCTCTTCCAATGGGTGGTTGAGTGTGTTTATTCGCATCTTGAGAGGAAGACCCGAGCCCTTTACTTCCGCGGGTCAAGTCACAGCCCGTCCCCATCAACAAAGGCCAAGTACTCATTAATCTTGCCGTTAAACTCCCTGTTTACGAACATAAAACACTTTACACGCGACTCACAACCCAAACCGTCGTCACACTACAACAACCCGTTCTCACACTAGGCTGGTTAAACCAGCGGCCGTCCTCTCAAGACGCATTCATCAAAGTACAAAACAAAATTCTTCATTCAGTAAAAGTATATACATAGAGGATGAGTTACAAACATAGTGTTGAATTGATAGATAGACTTAGTACATACAATACCTAAATCCACTAATACGCACAGCATTTCGGGGAACTACAATCAATTTTAACATACTGTGTATTAAAAATTGGTTTGTTCGCAAATATAAATTAATATTATAAACATAAAAATTCTATGAATAGTAAGGCGTAGGTTAGATGTTTAGGTTCTGTTGGCGATTATTTGTATCTTAAGTACATGGGTGTAGCATTTATGCAACCCGTCCTCGACTCAAGTCCATTACATTCAGCGGTCAACCCCACAGACGCATTCATAAATTTTAACATGCTGTTCATTCAAAACGGGAATTTTCTCAAGTATAAATAAATATTATAATATATTGGCATATTGTGTATATATAGGCATAGGATAGGTTAGGTGTTTAGGTTCTGTTGGCGATTATTTGCATTTGTAGTACATGGGTGAAGCATTTATAAAGTCGTCAGTGAAGCACTTGTTCCGGATATGTTCGAACGTCAGCAGTTGTGAGTCGTGTGTAAACTGCTTTTCATTCATAAACAGGGGGTTTGACGGGTGCATGGAATCACTTTTGGATCTTTGTTTGGAGGACGGGCTGCAACCTGTCCTCGACTCTAGTCCATTCCATTCAGCGGTCGACCCCACAGACGCATTCATAAATTTTTACAAGCTGTTCATTCAAAACTGGAATTTTCTCAAATATAAATTATTATAGTAGGCATCCTTCAGTCTCGGGAGACTATGGAGTTGCGCCCTAGTTGTCAATCCTGGTGCAGCGTCTGGTGTGACTGATGAGGCCAATCCGAGAGTGGCAGTCCATCCCACCCCGAGCACAAACGAAGTCCGATTCTGGTCTGTCTTCCTGGTTACCGGCTTTCCTTCTCTGTCTCTTTGCCTCCGATTCCTTGGCAAGTGACTCCTCGAACTTGGAGAGACCCCCGTTGAACAGACCGCCTCCAGGCTGAACGGTCTGCAGCCAGTGTCTCCCATATAGCAAGATCGACGTCCATGGCTTTCAGGTCCCTTTTGCATACGTCTTTGTACCGTAGCTGGGGCTTGCCTACTGGACGCTTTCCCTGCCTCAGCTCTCCATACAGGAGATCCTTGGGGATCCTGCCGTCGTCCATTCGCACAACGTGCCCGAGCCAGCGCATTCGTCTCTGTTTCAGCATTGTGTACATGCTGGTGATTCTTGCTCTCCCCAAGACGTTGTTGTTTGTCACCTTGTCCTGCCAGGTGATGTCCAAGATGTGTCTAAGGCAGCGCATGTGGTAGGCATTCAGCCGTCTTTCCTGACGGGCGCGGAGTGTCCAAGACTCACTGCCATAAAGGAGAGTGCTCAGGACACAGGATCTGTAAACCTGAATCTTAGTATACTCAGTCAGCCTATTGTTGGCCCACACTCTCTTTGTCAGTTTGGACATGGTAGTAGATGCCTTACCGATGCGTTTGTTTAGCTCCGTATCAAGAGAGAGGGAGTCAGAGATTGTGGAGCCCAGGTACACGAAGTCGTGAACAACTTCCAGTTTGGAATCAGAGATGCCGATGTCAGGTGGGGAGTCCACTCCTTGTCCCATGACTTGTGTTTTCTTCAGACTGATGGTGAGTCCGAAAGCCTGAGAGGCCTCGCTGAAGCGGGTTATGAGCCGTTGGAGGTCTTCAGCTGAGTGGGCAGTGACTGCTGCGTCGTCGGCAAAGAGGAAGTCGCGCAGACACCTCAGCCGAACCTTTGTCTTGGCTCTCAGCCTGGCGAGGTTAAAGAGCTTCCCATCCGACCTGGTCCGGAGGTAAATGCCTTCCGTGACAGATCCGAAGGCGTGCCGCAGCATAACTGCGAAGAAAATCCCGAATAGGGTTGGAGCCAGTACGCAGCCCTGCTTTACTCCACTTCGGATGTCAAAGGCGCCTGATGTTAGGCCATCAAAGACCACGGTGCCCCTCATGTTCTCATGGAAAGATCTGATGATGCTGAGGAGCCTGGGTGGGCATCCGATCTTGGGGAGGATCTTGAACAGGCCATCCCTGCTGACGAGGTCGAAGGCCTTCGTCAGGTCTATGAAGGCTACAAAGAGTGGCTGCTTCTGTTCCCTGCATTTCTCCTGCAGTTGTCTGAGGGAAAAGACCATGTCGATGGTAGACCTGCCAGCTCTGAATCCACATTGTGATTCTGGATAAACTCTCTCTGCAAGTACTTGGAGCCTCTTCAATGCGACTCGAGCAAACAGCTTTCCGACAATACTGAGGAGGGAGATTCCACGGTAGTTGTTGCAGTCGCCCCTGTCACCTTTATTCTTATACAGTGTGACGATGTTGGCATCCCTCATGTCCTGTGGCACCTCTCCTTCTTCCCAGCAGAGGCAGAGAATTTCGTGCAGCTCCATGAGCAGGCTACCTCTGCAGCACTTCAAGGTCTCAGCAGGAATGCCATCTTTGCCAGGAGCTTTACCAGAAGCAAGGGAGTCTAGGGCATCGCTGAGTTCTTCCAGGGTCGGTTCACTGTCGAGCTCCATTAACACAGGCAGACACTCAATGGCGCTCAGGGCATCTTCGGTGACCACATTGTCCCTGGCGTATAGCTCAGAGTAGTGCTCGACCCAGCGCTTCAGCTGCAGTGTCTGGTCCTGAATCACCTCGCCAGTGGCAGATTTCAGAGGAGCGGTCTTCCTCTGGATTGGGCCAAGGGCCTGCTTGATGCCGTCATACATTCCCCTTACATTGCCTGTATCCGCTGCAGTCTGTATCTGGGAGCAGAGCTGGAGCCAATAGTTGTTGGCACATCGCCTGGCGCTCTGCTGCACTTTGCAGCGGACGGCCCGAAGGATCTGTAAGTTGCGCCGACTTGGGCAGGCTTTGTAGGCTGCCAAGGCGTTTCTCTTCTCTTCGATTACAGGTGTCATCTCTTCCGAGTGAGCCTCGAACCAGTCTGCCGACCTGCTGGTCTTCTTGCCAAAGGTGGAAATGGCAGCGTTGAACACAGCGTCTCTGAAGTGCTCCCATCTTTTACAGGCAGTGACCCCAGCTGGGCCAGGAAGAGCTTCCTCGAGCACGTGTGCAAAATCTTCCACCTTGTCCTGGTTGCGGGTCTTGGTGGTGTCGATGCGAGGTCTGCCCGCCTTTTTCGAATGATGAATCTTCTTTGGTTGCATCTTGACCCTGCTACATACCAGGGAGTGGTCGGTGTCACAGACAGCACTCTGGTAGCTACGCGTAATCTTGACGCTGGGTAGACTTGCACGCCTGGTAAGAATCAGGTCAAGCTGGTGCCAGTGCTTGGATCTGGGGTGTCTCCAAGATACTCGGTGTTGAGGCTTTGTGCCGAAGAACGTGTTGGTGACACAAAGACCATGAAGGCAGCAGAGTTCTAGCAGACGTTGCCCGTTCTCATTCATCCTTCCTATGCCGAATTGACCCAAGCAAGTGGGCCAAATGTTGTGCTCGGCACCCACTCTGGCGTTGAAGTCGCCGAGGATGAACAGTGGCTCCTTTACAGGGATTCTCGCTATGACTCTGTTGAGGTCATCGTAGAATTTTTCCTTTGCCTCTGCTGGAGAAGTCAGGGTTGGTGCATATGCACTAATTACATTGACTGGTCCTGTTTGGGAGTACAGTTGCAGAGACAGAATTCGTTCGGTTTCCCCCATCGGTGGCATAATGTGTCCCAACAGTGCATTCCTGACGGCAAATCCCACACCATGTTCTCTGGTCTCATCTGGAGGTTTTCCTTGCCAGAAGAAAGAGAAGGTCCTCTCTCTCACAGATCCTGATCCTGGGAGCCTGGTCTCTTGGAGAGCAACAATATCCATCTGCAGCTTGCTCAGCTCCCTATCGATGATTGCTGTTTTTCGGGCGTCATTGATTTCTTGCAGGTCGTCAGAGAAACCTGGTGTCAGTGTCCTGACGTTCCATGTGCCCAGCTTTAGGGCAGTTGATATTTTCTTCTTTGGTTTGGTATTGCTTGGTGCAAAGTTGTCGGGCCGCTTGTCAATTTTCACCCTAAACCCCACGCACCCAGTGAAGTTAACGGACCGTGGCGAGGCAACACCTTATTGGCTGGGGTTTGCCCAGCTTGAGGCGGGCGGTAGCTGCCCAGTGGGACGCGATGACCCCTCCCACCGTCGGAAGCAACCCCTGGCGTCACACTCTTCGCCAATCGAGCAGAAGACTTAAAACCGGTAGACTGTCGCTTCCCGTGTTGGTTCGACGCTGTGAGGCGAAGCTGGAGTGTCCTCTCCAGGGCGCAAAGCCAGGGTAGGTAGATATGGAGGAGAAGCTGTTACCCATGCAGCAGGTCCCCCCTCTCCACGTTGCTGAAATTATCCAATAGAGAGGCAAATGCCAATACGCATGGTTCCAGCAACGTCGCAGGAGCTGCCAGAACGAGGTCGACGTCAACAACGAACTGCCTTAGGGGCTCCAACTCCGGATTTTTCCTCGAGGTTGACTCCTGAAGCCTTCCCAAAAACAAGGGTATGGCCGCAAGGCAGCGGAGGTTTAAAATCAGGGTTTTCCTTCCCCTAGATGGGCTGCCTTCCCAGGCTATCGAGTCCCATCTACCCGGAGCAGCTGGTTTTAAGGCGCCAGAGGCACGCCCTCGCCCCTTCTCCTGTCGGTAAAAGCAGTTCCGCCGGACTTAGACTAAGCCACCCGTGCAGGCCAGGAGTTGGACTTGGTTGTCAGAGGCTATTTGAGACGCATGCCGTATAGGAGCATTTTATAGGTCATGGGAGCTCGTCCCCCATTACCACCCCCTGGCTATGACAACCCCTTGGAACCTGAATAAATTATTATTGAATAAATTATAAATAATAAAAAGAGACAGAGAAGGAAAGCCGGTAACCAGGAAGACAGACCAGAATCGGACTTCGTTTGTGCTCGGTGTGGGATGGACTGCCACTCTCGGATTGGCCTCATCAGTCACACCAGACGCTGCACCAGGACTTTTTGACTATAAATTATTATAATATAGTAGCATATTATACATATATAGGCATAGGTTAGGTTAGGTTAAGTGTTTAGGTTCTGTTAACGATTATTTGTAATACATGGGTGAAGCATTTACAGTGTTGTTGTTCGAACAAAATTCGTCAGTGGAGCACTTGTTACGGAAGTGTTCTAACGAAATCAGGTCTGAGTCGTGTGTAAACCGTTTTTCATTTATAAACAGCGGGTAAGGCGGGTGCATGGAATTACTTTTGGGTCTTTGTTTGGAGGACGGGCTGCTGTTGTGACAACCCGTCCTCTAAATTAAGACCCAAAGTCAAGTCAATGCACCCGCTGAACCCCATGTTTATGAATGAAAAGCAGTTTACACACGACTCACAACTGCTGACGTTCGAACATATCCGGAACAAGTGCTTCACTGACGAATTTTGTTCGAATCACAACGCTATAAATGCAGCCCGTCCTCCAAACAAAGATCCAAAAGTGATTCCATGCACCCGCCTTACCCATGTTTATAAATGAAAAACGGCTTACACACGACTCAGACCTGATTTCGTTAGAACACTTCCGTAACAAGTGCTCCACTGACGAATTTTGTTCGAACAACAACACTGTAAATGCTTCACCCACGTATTACAAATAATCGTTAACAGAACCTAAACACTTAACCTAACCTAACCTATGCCTATATATGTATAATATGCTACTATATTATAATAATTTATATTTGAGAAAATTCCAGTTTTGAATGAACAGCTTGTAAATATTTATGAATGCGTCTGTGGGGTCGACCGCTGAATGGAATGGACTAGAGTCGAGGACAGGTTGCTCAACAGATGTCGTTCGCCCGCTTCTCTACCAGTGCTTTGCTGACGTAATCTGTTCGAATCACACCTATAAATGCTTCCCGACAACAATTTCCAGTAGAACCTAAACAGCACAACGTAACCTGACCCAGAATTAACTATTCACCAAGTTCTAGTATATATATTACTATAAATTTATATTTGAGAAAAGGCCGATTTTCAGTACAAGACACGTTAAAATGATAAATGTGTTTACGTGGTGGGCGGCCGCTTGAACCAGGAAGGCTGAGTTGTTGGAGCAGTGAGTCATTAGATATAGTGAGTGCTGTGCTGTGCTGTGCTGTGCTGTGCTGTGCTGTGCTGTGCTGTGCTGTGCTGTGCTGTGCTGTGCTGTGCTGTGCTGTGCTGTGCTGTGCTGTGCTGTGGGGAATGTGAGGGAAATACGAAAAGTTTATCTGGAAAATTTCACCGCTTTTGATGGATAATTGAAACAAGTGTTTAGTCAAAGTGACATACTGAGACCGGATGGTCATATTAACACCTAATTGTCAACAGTACAGTTATAATGTTTTTAAAAGGTGCAGGTACCGTAATTACTCCACCGTTGTTAGGACATGTGCTAAGAGTGAACTAAAGTTTCATTAAGTAATGTGTGAGGCAAACACCAGGGCAGAACACGCGGTAACTGCTGTACGCGGCGAAGGACTTACTCGGGATAGTTTAGTGATTTACAGGAAATATTAGACGAAGGTAAGCCATAACCGCTGTGGCAAAATTACGTGCGTGTCGGTGCCTCTTAATTCTTTCGTGCAGTGTTTCTCGTCTTGTGCTGAAATATTACGTCGGCTTGATATATTTGTGTGAGTGTGTCGCTGGCAACGCTGTCAACCACTTGTCCTGCCTCGCCTCACTACACCAGTTACTCCAGCGCCTCGTCCGTCAAGACGAGCTACTCCAGCGCCTCGTCGGTCAAGACGAGCTACTCCAGCGCCTCGTCCGTCAAGACGAGCTACTCCAGCGCCTCGTCCGTCAAGACGAGCTACTCCAGCGCCTCGTCCGTCATGACGAGCTACTCCAGCGCCTCGTCCGTCATGACGAGCTACTCCAGCGCCTCGTCCGTCAAGACGAGCTACTCCAGCGCCTCGTCCGTCAAGACGAGCTACTCCAGCGCCTCGTCCGTCAAGACGAACTACTCCAGCGTCTCGTCCGTCAAGACGAACTACTCCAGCGTCTCGTCCGTCAAGACGAGCTACTCCAGCGTCTCGTCCGTCAAGACGAGCTACTCCAGCGTCTCGTCCGTCAAGGTAAACAACACCTTGATGATCAAACATCACCTTTACCTGCGTTGCTTATATATGTGGATTAAAATATTATTATTATTGTGGTACATCAGAATTTTAATGTATAAAAACTTGCCAAAAAGAATATAAATAATTCTCGTGACATTTCAGGTAAGTCATCGAGGGACAGACATCCACCAATCTTGAAGGTATGTAACAATTTCCTTAAGTTTCCATTGTTGCCATATTATGATGTGTGGTAATTAGCCACACCTTAAGGAAAGTTGAACAACAAAGTCACTTCATAAACAAAGACAAGACTGTGACGTCGAGGGTGACCGTCCGGGGGACAACGTCACCAGAGACACAATGTCTCTGGTCATTATAGTGTCAGTGTAAGCTGGGCTTATTAGGAGGAAATGGGAGGGTCGCCAAGTGTAGAGTCCTAGAAATCGTAGTTATATGGGGTAAAGGGGCCCCAGAGTGAATGATTCCTGGGGTACAGTCCTGTGTACTGGGTGTGTGGAGGCGCACTTGTCACCTGAACTACGTCCAGCAGGGAGTGACAAGCTGCCTGGCCAACCAGCAGTGAGCTGGCCGGACAGTTTTCGTGAAGGACTGAGCCGGAGGTCCCTGTAGACCAGTCTGGTGAAGGGAACACCAACACACACAACAGGGTAAACCTCTGTTGACCGACCACCTGTTAATTTGTTTGGTCTCTCAGGAATCTGAAGTATTGAGTTACTTTGTTATAAGTTTCTAAGTGTAAAGTAAGAACTAACTGTAAACTTGTTCTCAGAGGAACACAATGTGGAACAGTGGATAAGTTCTCCTAATTGTATAACACCAAAACTGCGGCAATTATATACACTGAAGGAGATGTAGCAAACTGCGAAGTTCTCTAAGGCTACAGTTTTTCCAGAGGTGACTGTCACTGTTGGTGAGTGTATTGACTGGTGAGGGTGTTGAGGAGAGCAGAGGTGACTGTTACTGCTGATGGGTGTAGTGACTGGTGAGGGTGTTGAGGAGAGCAGAGGTGACTGGTGCTGCTGGTGGGTGTAGTGACTGGTGAGGGTGTTGAGGAGAGCAGAGGTGACTGTCACTGTTGGTGAGTGTATTGACTGGTGAGGGTGTTGAGGAGAGCAGTGGTGACTGTTACTGCTGGTGGGTGTAGTGACTGGTGAGGGTGTTGAGGAGAGCAGAGGTGACTGGTGCAGCTGGTGGGTGTAGTGACTGGTGAGGGTGTTGAGGAGAGCAGAGGTGACTGTCACTGCTGGTGGGTGTAGTGACTGGTGAGGGTGTTGAGGAGAGCAGAGGTGACTGTCACTGCTAGTGGGTGTAGTGACTGGTGAGGGTGTTGAGGAGAGCAGAGGTGACTGTCACTGCTGGTGAGTGTTGAGAGACGTGCACTCGTCAGTGAACAATGGAGAAGCGCTTGATAAAGTCTGGGCCTGGGTTCAAGGCTCGGTAAGGAACCTTAAACATTGGGACTCGCTGGTGGAATGGGTAAGATTGGAGTTACAACGTAATGGACAAAAGTGGGAAAAGTGTAAACCTTTAGATAGGCTCGTGAGAGAGAAGAGCAGATCTCCAGGTACAAAGGTAAGTTAATTGGAGGCTTTGAGGTTGGTACACAATAGAGCAGATAAATCCTTCAAGATACAGCGTAGGAAGAAATTGTCATGATTCAAAGATAAATGGTAATTGTGTCTTACAGAGGACTATGGACAGCTTAAGGCAGGGATGGGCAGTCTTTGGCACACGTGTCTAATGTGGCATCCCAGTTCCTTTTTTTCTGGGACATGAAACTACGGCTCACTTTAAGCAAATAAATATCAAACGTCTTTGCTGAGTTGGTATATTTTAACATAATAAAATACACTTTTACTAAGTCGAGTGATATCAAAGACAAATACAATCATTGACAGCTGTTTTAGTAATAATATGTAATAAGAAAATTAAACACACCTTGCCTTTCCAAGCCATGTATCTGCGCGGTATACTGTCGTTCAGGGTTTGTACCCGTTCAGTTGTTGCGTCGTTTGTATCGTTACGTCCAAAGTGATTAGACATCGTGTGCCTCCTTAATCATCATTATAGGTACGTTTACACTTGTACTCATTTATGGTTTACTCGCCTATGAACCAGTTTTATAGAACATTGTAGTTGTATGCACAGAGTTATGATGAGATTTTCTGAGTGGTATAATTTTTAAGCATTACTTATAAGGAATTAATAATTAATTGAAGAATATCTTTAGTTTTCATTATGCTCTAGCCAAGTAAAATTGGAAATGGGACTGTCCATTGTAATATACAAAAAAGCTTTAGGAATACTTTGGCTGATGGATGATTTTAAATCCAAAAAGGAAAAAATCTAAATTATTGCTTACTCCTCTACTGATTTTAAAAATTGCAACTTTAAATCGTGAGGCTGTAAATTGCAGCGAGAATCCCCCTTAAGGACTAATACAACATATCCACGCTATCAACAGCGTAGAGCGACGTTTAAGTCAAAATTCCGTTACTAAATTTTACATTTCATTTAATCTGAAATGACTTACGGTATTCACTAACAAATCACATTAAAGTGATGAATCAGTGAAAAGATCAATAGAAGCCATTATGATGATTAGAACCTGCACACTGCCCTGGAAACACAAACCGAAACTCTCTGTTTCCAGCTTGTTACAACTTGTAATAAAGTTGTTAAATCTTGGCTTAACGTGTTTATGACGTATTAGAACGTTGTTACAACTTGCTTTTGTGAGATTTTTTTCTTTGACAATTATCAAAAGAATTAATTCCTATTGATGTTACGTTAATGGTAACTACCTGGCAAGAGAGGCAGACCTTAAACAGCAAGAGCTGTCAGTGGCAGATATTTAATCTTAAAGCCTAAGATCATAGGACCGCGGGAGCAAACCGCCAGGTTACACCACACGGGTAACACCTGTCACTTAGGTCGCTGGCTCCTCCTAGTTAACAAAGTAATAAAGGGTAGTCGACAGATTCTCACTTCTTATTTATAGAAGTGTGGTGCTGTGCAATGGACTGAAGCTTTAGATACAGACTTGATATGAACATAAGCAGGCAAAGCGTTGCAGAACATAAAATGTGGGGCAGTAATATTGGAAGGTTTGACGTACACGACCGTTTTCTATAATATATCCCCCTGCCCGTTCAGCTCGTTGTTGTCGTGAGTTGGGCTTGGTGGGCGGCTGCCGGAGTGTAATGCTCCTTGGGACAGTCCTCTGTCTTTCTGTAGCCTTGTGCTCCTGCTGCTGTTCTCTCTAATTGTGCTGAACGACTTTTCCTTTTCCTTCTGTTTCGTTTTTCTCCCCCCCTCTTCTCCTATCTACTTGTCGTTTCCTACCGACCTTGCTTGTTTGGTTATTCCTTTGGACTTCTTCTATTTTGACAACGTCTCGAGCGAGGGGAACCTTTTATTGTCAATCCCCCTTTCGTCACTGAACCCGATCTCGACGGACTGTCGGTTCTTTAAGGTGGCGTTTGTGGGGCGTATACTCACGACGCACCCCTAGGGGGCCCCGGCATGATCGGCGATAGCTTCTTGTGGCTCCATGCAACCCGTTCTCGCACTTTCTTACAGTCAATATTGACTTATTAAATACGTGCATACGAGACATACTAAAATACTAGTTTATCTTGAAAAACTTCATAAAAAACACCGACCTTACCTAACCTTCTTAGTATGTTAAGATAAGCATCTTATTGCTTCATAATTACAATTATTACTTAACCTATACCTATAATAGGTTAAGTAATAATTGTAATTACGAAGCAATAAGATGCTTATCTTAACATACTAAGAAGGTTAGGTAAGGTCGGTGTTTTTCTATGAAGCTTTTTAAGGTAAACTAGTATGTTTAGTATGTCACCTATGCACGTATTCAATAAGTCAATATTAACTGAACGAAAGTGCGAGAACGGTTTGCTCCATGGTGGGTATGAGGGAACATTCATAGATGAATTTGTGACTCTTCGTATTTATGTCATTGAATGTTCCTCTTTTACCCTCTCAGGCTCGTGGGGTGGGCGACCAAGCCCCCGAGTCGGCCTGTATTGGAAGACTGGGCTCTGTAGCCTGCCGCTGCGTTGGGCCCCGACCTTGCTCCTCCTTTCATCCTCCTGACTTCTTCCCCCAGCTCCCCTCCCTCCTCTGTGGTTCGGTCGAGCCTCAAGCCCCCAGTGGTGTTCACTTCGTCCCCTGGCATGGCTAAGTCTCTCGTTTTGACTACTGCGCCTTTTAACCCCTCTGGGGGTTCTCAACGTCGTCCGCACCACGGCTGCACTCGCTCGATTCCTTCCCGTACTGATGCTTATCAGGCCTTGTTTGGTCCCACTTCATGGGCCAAGTACTTTGATCTCCTTCCTCTTGATTCTGCGCCTCCTGACGATTTCTCTCTCCATCGGCATCTTGTTGATTCCGTGGATGCCTCTGTTACCTTCAACCCCACTCGTCTCGCTACATGTGTCGTTGCTGCTCCTTCTCAGGATGCAGCTTCCCGCTTGGCTGCCTTATCCTACCTTGGCGAGATCCCTGTTTGGGTCTCAAAGAACGCTCGGTTGAATGCCAGTGTTGGCACTGTTCTCCTCCCGCCCCATGATGCGACCGGTGTTCAGAATCTGCAGGACTGCCACGATGATATTCGGCATATCCTTGATGGCCAAGGCCATTCTGTCCTCCAGGTAGACTCGTTTACTCGTCCCCCTCGTGGTCGTCGCCGTCAATCCCTTCGCGTTGTGAAGATTACCTTTGATGGTAGGACCCTTCCACCCTCTGTCACTCTTGCTGGTGCCAGGTGCTCTGTCCAGGAGTATATTCCTTCTCCTAGGCTCTGTAACAAGCGCTGGAGGTTTGGGCATGGTGCCCTCTGCTGCTCTGGGACTGTCTCTCTCTCTGTCCTTTGTGTGGTGGCGCAGGTCACTCTAAGTCGGAGTGCACTTCTTCCCAGGCTCGTTGCCTCAACTGCGGTGAGGCCCATCCTACCTTCTCCCGTCCGTGTATCCATTACAAGCTTGAGGCAGCCGTCCTCAACTTGAAGCACCGGGAGCGTTTGTCTTTTCCTGAGGCGAGGCGCCAGGTTCGCTGGTTCCCGCCTTATACTAACGTCTCTTATGCTAACGTGTTGCGCTCTTCCTCTCCTCGTCCTTCCCACCTTCCTCAGACTCACAACCATTTCCGGGCCTTGGACCCTGATACGCCCACTGCCCCCTCCTCTGTTCCTTTGAGTTCTGTCACGAAGGGTCCCCCTCCTGGTCCTCTGTCTAGGGTTCCTCTTCTTTCTACCCGGTCTGTCATGTCTCCTGTGTCGTCTTCCTTATCTCCCTCTGCTCCTCCTTCCCATCCTTCTCCTCCGTCTATTAACTCTCCCCGCCGCCTGTCAGTGCGGGCTGATGTCCATTGCTCTCCTACTGGCCGTTGTGTGTGCTCTCGTTCAGCTTCTGTTGAGACGCTGAAATCTTTTGCCCAGTACGTAGTTGCTGGGACACCTGTCTCTTTAAGTCAGAAGCGTAAGCCTGGCTCCTCTCCTTCCTCCTCCCCAGCGGGTAAAAAAGCTTCGCTTTCTTCCTTGCCCCCTACTTCTGCCTTTATCACTCCTTCCCCTCCCATTTCGGTGGTTGCGCCCCCTGTTCCTGCTATGGAGGTTTCTTTGGCCCCCGCTTCCCTCTCGGTTGCTGCCCTTGCTGAGGTGCTCTCTCTGACCTCTCCCTCGCTTTCTCCTCCATTTTCATGACACTGTCTTTGAAGGTGCCCTCCGCTCTCTTCCTCGCTCTTCCTCTCGGGGTCCACGGAAGTGCGTTCCCTGGTGGAATGCAGACTGTGCTCGGGCTGTCCCCTGTAAGTGTGCAACCTGGAAAAGACAACGCCGTCGACAGACGGCCGATTTTTTTATTTTCTTTCGGAAGGCAAGTGCGGTGGCCCGTAGGGCCATCTGTATGGCTAAACATGCGTGTTGGGCATCTATGTCTCCACCATTACGTCCGAAACTCCTCTGCCACAGATCTGGAAGCGTATC
Organism: Procambarus clarkii; assembly: GCF_040958095.1. NCBI lineage: Eukaryota > Metazoa > Arthropoda > Malacostraca > Decapoda > Cambaridae > Procambarus > Procambarus clarkii. Next base: position 33,844,072 of record NC_091209.1, read on the forward strand.
CGCAAGATAGCGGTAAGTTTGTTCCTTGGAGTTTTGGAGCCTCGTAGCCTGGTGGATAGCGCGCAGGACTCGTAATTCTGTGGCGCGGGTTCGATTCCCGCACGAGGCAGAAACAAATGGGCAAAGTTTCTTTCACCCTGAATGCCCCTGTTACCTAGCAGTAAATAGGTACCTGGGAGTTAGTCAGCTGTCACGAGCTGCTTCCTGGGGGTGGAGGCCTGGTCGAGGACTGGGCCGCGGGGACACTAAAAAGCCCCGAAATCATCTCAAGATAACCTCAAGATAGAAGATGATGTTTCACCGGTCCTTCACCTCCATGGTACTCTTGTGGCGGACCCGTTGCAGGTCGCTACCGAACTGGGTTCCCACTTTTCTTCTGTTAGCTCTGGTCTTCATCTTCTCCAATCTTTCCTTCTTCGTAAACCTGTCCTTGAATCTCGTCCTTTAGATTTCTGCACTCGTCTTCGACTTCCCTATAACGATCCCTTCTCTCTCTCTGAACTTCGTTCTGCCCTGGCCCTCTGCGGCTCTACGGCGGCGGGCTCCGATGGTATTCATTATGAAATGCTTCGCCATCTCCCTCCGTGCACGTCTCAGTATTTACTGAGTCTGTATAATCGGATCTGGGAGTCGTCGTCAGTCCCTGAGGACTGGCTCGATGCCTTTGTCCTCCCTGTTCGTAAACTAGGGTCACTGGGAACATCCCCTAAAGACTTTCGCCCTATTGCCCTCACAAGTTGTGTATGCAAACTCTTTGAACTTATGGTTAACATTCGTCTGATGTGGTTCCTGAAACATCACCTCCTCTCCTTTTCTCAATTTGGGTTGTAAGTGCCGCAGCACGACAGATGTCCTGGTGAACTTGGAGGTCTATATTCGTACTGCTTTTGCAGCGAAGACCTCCGTTGTTGCCGTTCTTTTTGACCTGGAAAAGGCTTACGACACCACTTGGCGATATCATATTCTATCCCAGCTTCATTCTGTTGGCCTTCGTGGTCATCTCCCTCTCTTTCTCCACAGCATCCTCTCCCGTCGTTCCTTTCGGGTGCGCCTTGGTACCGCGCTCTCTGCCTCTTTTCAGCAATACGAAGGTGTGCCCCAGAGTAGTGTTCTGAGCACTACTCTTTTTCTGGTTGCCCTCAATGGTCTTCTTTCCTCTCTTCCTTCAGGTGTCTTCTCCGCTCTCTATGTCGATGATCTTACCCTTTGCTGTCAGGGTGATGATTCGCCTCTCCTTCAGCGCCGGCTTCAACTTGCAATTGATGCCGTGTCATCTTGGGCCACCGATCATGGCTTAAAGTTCTCTACTACTAAGACTTGTGCCATGACTTTTACTCAGAAGCGGGTCGTTCTTCGTCCCTCTTTGTCACTTTATGGTCATCTCATGGACAGTAGCGGTGATCGCTACTGTCTTCGCTGTCTTGCGCGGTCCTTGCAACATCCTTCCTCTCGCTTCTGTCGTGCTTTAACTTTTACCCCTCCTGCGGTTCCTGTTCCTCTTCACCACCTCCCTCTTTCTGTCCGGTTATCTCGCTTATAGGATTCTCTTTCCATTCGTATTTCTATTATTTCTCCTTGTGTTGTTTCTTCTTTGCCTCTGTGAAGAGTCTCCCTTCCGCAGTTTTGTACATCCTTGATCCGCATCCCTAATGCTTTTACCCCTCCTACGGTTCTAAAACGCCTTTTCCTTGAGCACTTTTCTTCTCGCTCCCACTCCGTTTCCGTCTTCACCGATGGGTCTAAGTCTGCGGACGGTGTTGACAACTCTGCTGTTTTTCCTGATCACACTTATATGTGTCGCTTACCTCCGGAGACTAGCATCTTCACAGCGGAGCTTTATGCTATTCTTTATGCTCTTCGTCTCCTGCTTTCTCGTTGTCAATCTTCCTTTGTGGTTGTTGTTGACTCTCGTAGTGCCCTCACTGTAGCAGGAGCTTGTTCCTGCTTGTAGGGAGGAGTAGGAGTACTTTATCTCCCACCTTAAACTTCCTCTCCCTGGCCTTCTGGTCGTACCTGCTCTTCTGGTACTCCTTAGCCTTGGCGAGTTCCTCCCTGGCCAACTTACACGTCTCTTCTAGACGGTTCCTCAAATCTATGACGTACTCATACGTCGTCTTGGTTTCTGGGGTACAGTCTTCCTCCTCCCATAGATTCTTCAACACATGCAGCGGTCCCTTTACCGTGCGACCATACAGGAGCTCGAACGGTGAGAACCGGGTACTTGCCTGGGGTACTTCCCTGTAGGCAAACAGTACCGGGTTAATGTACCTTGGCCACTCCTTGGGTTGCTCTATGCACATCTTCCTGAGCATTCTCTTTAGGGTACCATTAAACCGTTCCACCAACCCATTTCCCATAGCATGATAAGGTGTGGTGAATGATGACTGCAACATGAGTAGCCTAGCTACTTCCGCCATCATCTCACTGGTGAACTGTGCCCCCCTGTCGCTGTGTATCTTCTCCGGTATACCTAAGCGACTGAAGAACCCAACCAATGCTTCCGCCACTGTGACGGTCTCGATATTCTTCAAAGGTGCCGCCTCTGGATACCGAGTAGCATGATCTACCATGTTCAGGATATATCTGCTGCCGTCTGATGCCCTCGGCTCAATCGGGCCAATTATATCTACACTGACCATCTTAAATGGTTGATCGATGATGGGGAAAGGCTGCAGCTTCCCTGGCTGCACCTTACCTCTGTCAGCAGTGCGTTGACAGGCGTCACACGACCGAGTGTACCGCTGTATGTCCCCAGTCATCCCTGGCCAATAGAACGATGACTGAATTCGTTCACTGGTCTTAGCATGTCCCATGTGACCCCCATTACTCCCTCATGACCGAGAGTAAACACTGCTAGGCGGTGCTCTTTGGGGACCAGTAATTGTTCCCAAGTGTCCTGGGGTGTTTCCACCCTGCGCACTAGCTAACCCTTAACCTCCAAGTACTTATACTTGCGCTTATTCATGGTGAAGACCCTACCCTCTGCGGCATGCTCTCTCATCTTCCTGAGTGTGGAGTCTTTCCTTTGAGCTTCCTGGAACTCTTTAGCGCTTACTCCTTTCAAAGAATGTAGTTTCAGCGGCTTGACCACTTTGGTGGGTTGCGCACTCATTGCGCGTGTGGTCACCGCGGCTACTAAAGCCTTGTTCCCCCTGGGAGCAGCAGTGACACCTTCAGTCACCAGGGGTCTTCCCCCTCTCCTCTTATCTACCTCCGAGGCGGTGACCCTTGCCCACCCCCGGGGTTGGCGGGACCTGGGTGGATCAGCTGATCGAGCCCCCACCCACCTCCTTGGGTTTCTTCCCGTTTTCTGTTGGCGGAAAGGAGCAGGCTTGCCCCGTTTTCCTTGCGCCTGCTGCTTCTGTTCCTTAGCTGGGGGGGAGCGCGGCTATGGCTTGGCTACCAGCTGACTGGCGCGTGACGTCACCTCCAGCTGGTGTGGGTCCCGTTTTCTGTGAGTCACTTCCATAGGATCGACTCTTACTTCTCGAAAATTTATTTTTTACATTTATATTTTTGATCTGATTCCTAAAAGCATTTCGTAAGGCTTCTTACATTTTCAAAGACTTGGTTTACACATACATCACGCTTTTATTTGTTTTGGGTGAGGTGATGTGACACAAAATTTTTGGTGAGGTGACAGAACACGAAACAATGGGTATAAACATAAGAATGGAAGTAACTACAGAAGGCCTATTGGCCCATACCTTCCTTGCTGCTAATATGTTGGTTCGGGGTCTTGAAATAGGTAGAATATAGTTATGCGTTAATTGGTTGTTGATTGCTGGTGTTGACTTTGATGTATAGTGCCTCGCTGATGTTGAGTCTCCTGCTATCGCCGTATCTATCGATGATTTCTGTGTTGCTTGTTAAGATTTCTCTGGTGATGGTCTGGTTGTGAGAAAAGATTATATGTTCCCTGATAGAGCGCTGTTGTTTGTGCATTGTTAATTGCCTAGAGACGTTGTTGTCTTGCCTATATACTGAGTTCTTTGGACCTTACAGTCCCCAAGTGGGCATGTGAAGGCATAGATGATGTTGATTTCCCTCAAGGCATTCTGTTTGGTGTCTGGGGGAGTTTTTCATGAGTAGGTTGGCCGGTTTTTTTTTTTTTTTTTTTTTTTTTTTTTTTTTTTTTTTGAAATTGTCAATTGTATTTTCTGATTTTTGTCTGTAGGGATAACGTTCCTATTAATAAAATCTTTCAGGACACTTTCCTCCGTTTTATGAGGCGTGGAAAAGAAATTCCTGTAAAACAGTCAAATAAGGGGTACAAGTGTTGTGTTAGTTGACTCTTCAGAGGTTGCATGACGTTTCACCTTTCTTTTTATGACGTCTTCAACATAACCGCCATGAAACCTCTGAAGAGTCAACTAACATAACACTTGTATCCCCTATTAGACTGTTTTACCGGATCTTCTGTTCGATTTACCTTCTTTCTTGTTCTTCATTGTGATAGCTGCCCATCCTTCTAGGGATGGGCAGTGGATTTAACCAGATGAATAAATCTAAATTGTTTTCAAGAAGGAAAACTGAGCTCCTGCCATTAAAATCATACAAGGAGAACCTTCACGGCCAGCGGTTAAGGCAGGTATATATGTTAACATAGTTGACCTCTGGGGGGGGGGGTCAATATCCTGGTTTAACAAGGGTGCAAATTATTACGAGACGTACACATAACTTGTAAGATCAATGGTCCAATTAGACATGTAGTGTTACAGCCTTGCCACGGGCGGCTGACCATTGTAACACTGTCATTACCCTCCAGGTTTAGGAGTTTGGCTGGATACCAATATTGTGTGTTAGTCTGTGTCATATATTGTTCTGTTCTGCCTACACCTCTACTCTCTACTCCACGGCTGCCTCCACACTCTTAACCTTTAACACACACACATTATATATATATATATAATGCACTGATGTGCTTAAACCATAAGTTTAAAGCATACAAGTTTTAGACACACCCACCAGCAGAGTTGAACCCTGGCCATCAAGATGGCAGGTACACACCATACTCAGAGCCCTAAAAGAGGAAAGAGTTCCGAGGTATTCAACCCCGAGCTACCCCCCCCCCCCACCCCTCCAAGGCTAGAGACAGTGAGGGATCACTCACGTTTTTTGTCAAACTCTGTTATATGGGAGAAGATGGTGTCCATGCTTAATGCACCAACTTGCTTAAACCACACGTTTGAAGTATACAACTTTTAGACACATCCACCAGGAGACTTGAACCCTGTCCATCAAGATGGCAGGTGTGCACTTAATATAAGAAGGAAGTTGTCGGTGAACGACCAAGTGACAGGACTAAGGAAAACAGAGGGGGCATATATTGAAAGTGACAAGGAATTCTGAGAGGCACTGAATGCCAGTTTCCATGAAGTGTTCACAACTGAGTCTTCTAACTCCCATTGTTAGAAGAGATTACCCTAGATGAAAGTCTATCAGACATAGAGGGGAAAGCAAAGGAGGTAATAAAACAGTTGACAACACTGGACATAACTAAACGGTTGGACCAGACAAAGTATCACCGTGGATACTAAAAGAGACAGCACAGGCCTTCAGCGTGCCTCTGGCAATGATCTTTAATGAGTCACTTATGATAGGAGAGTTGCCCAGTTGCTGGAAGAAGGCAAATGTGGTACTAATTTTCAAAAAAGTAGATAGGGAGGAGGCACTTAACTACAGACCTGTATCACTGACAAGCATCCCCTTGTAAAATACTTGAAATAATAAAAAGGACACTTCACCACCAAACTTGCCCAGGAAAATGAGAGAGCAATTGTCTCCAGCACCTCCCTAATACATTCTCAATGTGGAACAACTCTTAATAACTTCTTAATAAAATTCTCCCAGGATCAACTTCCACCAAACTGTTTCCTGGTGAAGGTTAGTTGCTGAGGAGAGGGTTAGTTGCTGAGGAGAGTGTTAGTTGCTGAGGAGAGTGTTAGTTGCTGAGGAGAGGGTTAGTTGCTGAGGAGAGTGTTAGTTGCTGAGGAGAGTGTTAGTTGCTGAGGATATGGTTAGTTGCTGAGGAGAGGGTTAGTTGCTGAGGAGAGGGTTAGTTGCTGAGGAGAGTGTTAGTTGCTGAGAAGACGGTTAGTTGCTGAGGAGAGGGTTAGTTGCTGAGGAGAGGGTTAGTTGCTGAGGAGGTTAGTTGCTGAGGAGAGTGTTTGTTGCAGAGGAGAGGGTTAGTTGCTGAGGAGAGGGTTAGTTGCTGAGGAGAGGGTTAGTTGCTGAGGAGAGGGTTAGTTGCTGAGGAGAGTGTTAGTTGCTGAGGAGAGTGTTAGTTGCTGAGGAGAGGGTTAGTTGCTGAGGAGAGGGTTAGTTGCTGAGGAGAGGGTTAGTTGCTGAGGAGAGGGTTAGTTGCTGAGGAGAGTGTTAGTTGCTGAGGAGAGTGTTAGTTGCTGAGGAGAGTGTTAGTTGCTGAGGAGAGTGTTAGTTGCTGAGGAGAGTGTTAGTTGCTGAGGAGAGTGTTAGTTGCTGAGGAGACGGTTAGTTGCTGAGGAGAGTGTTAGTTGCTGAGGAGAGTGTTAGTTGCTGAGGAGAGTGTTAGTTGCTGAGGAGAGTGTTAGTTGCTGAGGAGAGGTCTAGTTGCTGAGGAGAGGTCTAGTTGCTGAGGAGAGGTCTAGTTGCTGAGGAGAGGGTTAGTTCCTGAGGAGAGGGTTAGTTGCTGAGGAGAGTGTTAGTTGCTGAAGAGAGGGATAGTTGCTGAAGAGAGGGTTAGTTTCTGAGGAGAGTGTTAGTTGCTGAAGAGAGTGTTAGTTGCTGAGGAGACGATTAGTTGCTGAGGAGAGTGTTAGTTGGTGAGGAGACGGTTAGTTGCTGAGGAGGTTAGTTGCTGAGGAGAGTGTTAGTTGCTGAGGAGAGTGTTAGTTGCTGAGGAGAGTGTTAGTTGCTGAGGAGAGGGTTAGTTGCTGAGAGGGCTAGTTGCTGAGGAGAGGGTTAGTTGCTGAGGAGAGGGTTAGTTGCTGAGGAGAGTGTTAGTTGCTGAAGAGAAGGTTAGTTGCTAAGGAGAGTGTTAGTTGCTGAGGAGACGGTTAGTTGCTGAGGAGAGTGTTAGTTGGTGAGGAGAGTGTTAGTTGGTGAGGAGACGGTTAGTTGCTGAGGAGAGTGTTACTTGCTGAGGAGAGTGTTAGTTGCTGAGGAGAGGGTTAGTTGCTGAGGAGAGGGTTAGTTGCTGAAGAGATGGTTAGTTGCTGAGTAGACGGTTAGTTGCTGAGGAGGTTAGTTGCTGAGGAGAGGGTTAGTTGCTGAGGAGAGTGTTAGTTGCTGAGGAGAGTGTTAGTTGCTGAGGAGAGTATTAGTTGCTGAGGAGAGTGTTAGTTGCTGAGGAGAGGGTTAGTTGCTGAAGAGAGTGTTAGTTGCTGAGGAGACGATTAGTTGCTGAGGAGAGTGTTTGTTGCTGAGGAGAGTGTTAGTTGCTGAGGAGAGTGCTAGTTGCTGAGGAGAGTGCTAGTTGCTGAGGAGAGTGTTAGTTGCTGAGGAGAGTGTTAGTTGCTGAGGAGAGTGTTAGTTGCTTAGGAGAGGGGTAGTTGCTGAGGAGAGGTCTAGTTGCTGAGGAGAGGGTTAGTTGCTGAGGAGAGGGCTAGTTGCTGAGGAGAGGGCTAGTTGCTGAGGAGAGGGCTAGTTGCTGAGGAGAGGGTTAGTTGCTGAGGAGAGGGGACAGTTGCTGAGGTGAGGGTTAGTTACTGAGGAGAGGGCTAGATGCTGAGGAGAGTGTTAGTTGCTGAGGAGAGTGTTAGTTGCTGAGGAGAGTGTTAGTTGCTGAGGAGAGTGTTGCTGAGGAGAGTGTTAGTTGCTGAGGAGAGTGTTAGTTGCAGAGGAGATGGTTAGTTGCAGAGGAGATGGTTAGTTGCAGAGGAGATGGTTAGTTGCTGAGGAGAGTGTTAGTTGCTGAGGAGAGTGTTAGTTGCTGAGGAGAGTGTTAGTTGCTGAGGAGAGTGTTAGTTGCTGAGGAGAGTGTTAGTTGCTGAGGAGAGGGTTAGTTGCTGAGGAGAGGTCTAGTTGCTGAGGAGAGGTCTAGTTGCTGAGGAGAGGGTTAGTTCCTGAGGAGAGGGTTAGTTGCTGAGGAGAGTGTTAGTTGCTGAAGAGAGGGATAGTTGCTGATGAGAGGGCTAGTTTCTGAGGAGAGTGTTAGTTGCTGAAGAGAGTGTTAGTTGCTGAGGAGACGATTAGTTGCTGAGGAGAGTGTTAGTTGGTGAGGAGACGGTTAGTTGCTGAGGAGGTTAGTTGCTGAGGAGAGTGTTAGTTGCTGAGGAGAGTGTTAGTTGCTGAGGAGAGGGTTAGTTGCTGAGAGGGCTAGTTGCTGCGGAGAGGGTTAGTTGCTGAGGAGAGGGTTAGTTGCTGAGGAGAGTGTTAGTTGCTGAAGAGAAGGTTAGTTGCTGAGGAGAGTGTTAGTTGCTGAGGAGACGGTTAGTTGCTGAGGAGAGTGTTAGTTGGTGAGGAGAGTGTTAGTTGGTGAGGAGACGGTTAGTTGCTGAGGAGAGTGTTACTTGCTGAGGAGAGTGTTAGTTGCTGAGGAGAGGGTTAGTTGCTGAGGAGAGGGTTAGTTGCTGAAGAGATGGTTAGTTGCTGAGTAGACGGTTAGTTGCTGAGGAGGTTAGTTGCTGAGGAGAGGGTTAGTTGCTGAGGAGAGTGTTAGTTGCTGAGGAGAGTGTTAGTTGCTGAAAAGAGTATTAGTTGCTGAGGAGAGTGTTAGTTGCTGAGGAGAGGGTTAGTTGCTGAAGAGAGTGTTAGTTGCTGAGGAGAGTGTTAGTTGCTGAGGAGAGTGTTTGTTGCTGAGGAGAGTGTTAGTTGCTGAGGAGAGTGCTAGTTGCTGAGGAGAGTGCTAGTTGCTGAGGAGAGTGCTAGTTGCTGAGGAGAGTGTTAGTTGCTGAGGAGAGTGTTAGTTGCTGAGGAGAGTGTTAGTTGCTGAGGAGAGTGTTAGTTGCTTAGGAGAGGGGTAGTTGCTGAGGAGAGGTCTAGTTGCTGAGGAGAGGGTTAGTTGCTGAGGAGAGGGCTAGTTGCTGAGGAGAGGGCTAGTTGCTGAGGAGAGGGCTAGTTGCTGAGGAGAGGGTTAGTTGCTGAGGAGAGGGGACAGTTGCTGAGGAGAGGGTTAGTTACTGAGGAGAGGGCTAGATGCTGAGGAGAGTGTTAGTTGCTGAGGAGAGTGTTAGTTGCTGAAGAGAGTGTTAGTTGCTGAGGAGAGTGTTAGTTGCTGAGGAGAGTGTTAGTTGCTGAGGAGAGTGTTAGTTGCTGAGGAGAGTGTTAGTTGCTGAGGAGAGTGTTAGTTGCAGAGGAGAGTGTTAGTTGCAGAGGAGATGGTTAGTTGCAGAGGAGATGGTTAGTTGCAGAGGAGATGGTTAGTTGCTGAGGAGAGTGTTAGTTGCTGAGGAGAGTGTTAGTTGCTGAGGAGAGTGTTAGTTGCTGAGGAGAGTGTTAGTTGCTGAGGAGAGTGTTAGTTGCTGAGGAGAGTGTTAGTTGCTGAGGAGAGGGTTAGTTGCTGAGGAGAGTGTTAGTTGCTGAGGAGAGTGTTAGTTGCTGAGAAGAGTGTTAGTTGCTGAGAAGAGTGTTAGTTGCTGAGGAGAGTGTTAGTTGCTGAGGAGAGTGTTAGTTGCTGAGGAGAGTGTTAGTTGCTGAGGAGAGGGTTAGTTGCTGAGTAGACGGTTAGTTGCTGAGGAGGTTAGTTGCTGAGGAGAGGGTTAGTTGCTGAGGAGAGTGTTAGTTGCTGAGGAGAGTGTTAGTTGCTGAGGAGAGTGTTAGTTGCTGAGGAGAGTGTTAGTTGCTGAGGAGAGTGTTAGTTGCTGAGGAGAGGGTTAGTTGCTGAGGAGAGTGTTAGTTGCTGAGGAGAGGGTTAGTTGCTGAGGAGAGGGTTAGTTGCTGAGGAGAGTGTTAGTTGTTGAGCAGAGTGTTAGTTGCTGAGGAGGGTGTTAGTTGCCGAGGAGAGTTTTATTTGCCGAGGAGAGTGTTAGTTGCTGCGGAGAGTGTTAGTTGCTGCGGAGAGTGTTAGTTGCTGCGGAGAGTGTTGCTGAGGAGAGTGTTAGATGCTGAGGAGAGTGTTAGATGCTGAGGAGAGTGTTAGATGCTGAGGAGAGTGTTAGATGCTGAGGAGAGTGTTAGATGCTGAGGAGAGTGTTAGTTGCTGAGGAGAGTGTTAGTTGCTGAGGAGAGTGTTAGTTGCTGAGGAGAGTGTTGGTTGCTGAGGAGAGGATTAGTTGCAGAGAAGAGGGCTAGTTGCTGAGGAGAGGGTTCGTTGCTGAGGAGAGTGTTAGTTGCTGAGGAGAGTGTTAGTTGCTGAGGAGACGGTTAGTTGCTGAGGAGAGGGTTAGTTGCTGAGGAGAGGGTTAGTTGCTGAGGAGAGTGTTAGTTGCTGAAGAGAAGGTTAGTTGCTGAGGAGAGTGTTAGTTGCTGAGGAGACGGTTAGTTGCTGAGGAGAGTGTTAGTTGGTGAGGAGAGTGTTAGTTGGTGAGGAGACGGTTAGTTGCTGAGGAGAGTGTTAGTTGCTGAGGAGAGGGTTAGTTGCTGAGGAGAGGGTTAGTTGCTGAAGAGATGGTTAGTTGCTGAGTAGACGGTTAGTTGCTGAGGAGGTTAGTTGCTGAGGAGAGGGTTAGTTGCTGAGGAGAGTGTTAGTTGCTGAGGAGAGTGTTAGTTGCTGAAAAGAGTATTAGTTGCTGAGGAGAGTGTTAGTTGCTGAGGAGAGGGTTAGTTGCTGAAGAGAGTGTTAGTTGCTGAGGAGAGTGTTAGTTGCTGAGGAGAGTGTTTGTTGCTGAGGAGAGTGTTAGTTGCTGAGGAGAGTGCTAGTTGCTGAGGAGAGTGCTAGTTGCTGAGGAGAGTGCTAGTTGCTGAGGAGAGTGTTAGTTGCTGAGGAGAGTGTTAGTTGCTGAGGAGAGTGTTAGTTGCTGAGGAGAGTGTTAGTTGCTTAGGAGAGGGGTAGTTGCTGAGGAGAGGTCTAGTTGCTGAGGAGAGGGTTAGTTGCTGAGGAGAGGGCTAGTTGCTGAGGAGAGGGCTAGTTGCTGAGGAGAGGGCTAGTTGCTGAGGAGAGGGTTAGTTGCTGAGGAGAGGGGACAGTTGCTGAGGAGAGGGTTAGTTACTGAGGAGAGGGCTAGATGCTGAGGAGAGTGTTAGTTGCTGAGGAGAGTGTTAGTTGCTGAAGAGAGTGTTAGTTGCTGAGGAGAGTGTTAGTTGCTGAGGAGAGTGTTAGTTGCTGAGGAGAGTGTTAGTTGCTGAGGAGAGTGTTAGTTGCTGAGGAGAGTGTTAGTTGCTGAGGAGATGGTTAGTTGCAGAGGAGATGGTTAGTTGCAGAGGAGATGGTTAGTTGCTGAGGAGAGTGTTAGTTGCTGAGGAGAGTGTTAGTTGCTGAGGAGAGTGTTAGTTGCTGAGGAGAGTGTTAGTTGCTGAGGAGAGGGTTAGTTGCTGAGGAGAGTGTTAGTTGCTGAGGAGAGTGTTAGTTGCTGAGAAGAGTGTTAGTTGCTGAGAAGAGTGTTAGTTGCTGAGGAGAGTGTTAGTTGCTGAGGAGAGTGTTAGTTGCTGAGGAGAGTGTTAGTTGCTGAGGAGAGGGTTAGTTGCTGAGTAGACGGTTAGTTGCTGAGGAGGTTAGTTGCTGAGGAGAGGGTTAGTTGCTGAGGAGAGTGTTAGTTGCTGAGGAGAGTGTTAGTTGCTGAGGAGAGTGTTAGTTGCTGAGGAGAGTGTTAGTTGCTGAGGAGAGTGTTAGTTGCTGAGGAGAGGGTTAGTTGCTGAGGAGAGTGTTAGTTGCTGAGGAGAGGGTTAGTTGCTGAGGAGAGGGTTAGTTGCTGAGGAGAGTGTTAGTTGTTGAGCAGAGTGTTAGTTGCTGAGGAGGGTGTTAGTTGCCGAGGAGAGTTTTATTTGCCGAGGAGAGTGTTAGTTGCTGCGGAGAGTGTTAGTTGCTGCGGAGAGTGTTAGTTGCTGCGGAGAGTGTTGCTGAGGAGAGTGTTAGATGCTGAGGAGAGTGTTAGATGCTGAGGAGAGTGTTAGATGCTGAGGAGAGTGTTAGATGCTGAGGAGAGTGTTAGATGCTGAGGAGAGTGTTAGTTGCTGAGGAGAGTGTTAGTTGCTGAGGAGAGTGTTAGTTGCTGAGGAGAGTGTTGGTTGCTGAGGAGAGGATTAGTTGCAGAGAAGAGGGCTAGTTGCTGAGGAGAGGGTTCGTTGCTGAGGAGAGTGTTAGTTGCTGAGGAGAGTGTTAGTTGCTGAGGAGACGGTTAGTTGCTGAGGAGAGGGTTAGTTGCTGAGGAGAGGGTTAGTTGCTGAGGAGAGTGTTAGTGGCTGAGGAGAGGGTTAGTTGCTGAGGAGAGAGTTAGTTGTTGAAGAGAGTGTTAGTTGCTGAGGAGAGTGTTAGTTGCTGAGGAGAGTGTTAATTGCTGAGGAGAGTGTTAGTTGCTGAGGAGAGTGTTAGTTGCCGAGGAGAGTGTTAGTTGCTGAGGAGAGTGTTAGTTGCTGAGAAGAGGGTTAGTTGCTGAGGAGAGGGTTAGTTGCTGAGGAGAGGTCTAGTTGCTGAGGAGAGGGTTAGTTGCTGAGGAGAGGGTTAGTTGCTGAGGAGAGTGTTAGTTGCTGAGGAGAGGGTTAGTTGAAGAGAGGGTTAGTTGCTGAGGAGAGTTTTAGTTGCTGAAGAGAGTGTTAGTTGCTGAGGAGAAGATTATTTGCTGAGGAGAGTGTTAGTTGGTGAGGAGACGGTTAGTTGCTGAGGAGGTTAGTTGCTGAGGAGAGTGTTAGTTGGTGAGGAGACGGTTAGTTGCTGAGGAGAGTGTTAGTTGGTGAGGAGACGGTTAGTTGCTGAGGAGGTTAGTTGCTGAGGAGAGTGTTAGTTGCTGAGGAGAGGGTTAGTTGCTGAGGAGAGTGTTAGTTGCTGCGGAGAGTGTTAGTTGCTGCGGAGAGTGTTGCTGAGGAGAGTGTTAGTTGCAGAGGACAGTGTTAGATGCTGAGGAGAGTGTTAGATGCTGAGGAGAGTGTTAGATGCTGAGGAGAGTGTTAGATGCTGAGGAGAGTGTTAGATGCTGAGGAGAGTGTTAGTTGCTGAGGAGAGTGTTAGTTGCTGAGGAGAGTGTTAGTAGCTGAGGAGAGTGTTAGTTGCTGAGGAGAGTGTTAGTTGCTGAGGAGAGTGTTGGTTGCTGAGGAGAGGATTAGTTGCAGAGGAGAGTGTTGGTTGCTGAGGAGAGGATTAGTTGCAGAGGAGAGGGCTAGTTGCTGAGGAGAGGGTTAGTTGCTGACGAGAGTGTTAGTTGCTGAGGAGAGGGTTAGTTGCTGAGGAGAGTGTTAGTTGCTGAGGAGACGGTTAGTTAGTGAGGAGAGTGTTAGTTGGTGAGGAGAGTGTTAGTTGCTGAGGAGAGTGTTAGTTGCTGAGGAGACGGTTAGTTGCTGAGGAGGTTAGTTGCTGAGGAGAGTGTTAGTTGCTGAGGAGAGGGTTAGTTGCTGAGGAGAGTGTTAGTTGCTGAAGAGAGGGTTAGTTGCTGAGGAGAGTGTTAGTTGCTGAGGAGACGGTTAGTTGGTGAGGAGAGTGTTAGTTGGTGAGGAGAGTGTTAGTTGGTGAGGAGAGTGTTAGTTGGTGAGGAGACGGTTAGTTGCTGAGGAGAGTGTTAGTTGTGAGGAGATGGTTAGTTGGTGAGGAGAGTGTTAGTTGGTGAGGAGAGTGTTAGTTGGTGAGGAGACGGTTAGTTGCTGAGAAGAGTGTTAGTTGCTGAAGAGAGGGTTAGTTGCTGAGGAGAGTGTTAGTTGCTGAGGAGAGTGTTAGTTGCTGAGGAGAGTTTTATTTGCTGAGGAGAGTGTTAGTTGCTGAGGAGAGTGTTAGTTGCTGCGGAGAGTGTTAGTTGCAGAGGACAGTGTTAGATGCTGAGGAGAGTGTTAGATGCTGAGGAGAGTGTTAGATGCTGAGGAGAGTGTTAGATGCTGAGGAGAGTGTTAGATGCTGAGGAGAGTGTTAGATGCTGAGGAGAGTGTTAGATGCTGAGGAGAGTGTTAGTTGCTGAGGAGAGTGTTAGTTGCTGAGGAGAGTGTTAGTTGCTGAGGAGAGTGTTAGTTGCTGAGGAGAGTGTTAGTTGCTGAGGAGAGTGTTGGTTGCTGAGGAGAGGATTAGTTGCAGAGGAGAGGGCTAGTTGCTGAGGAGAGGGTTAGTTGCTGACGAGAGTGTTAGTTGCTGAGGAGAGGGTTAGTTGCTGAGGAGAGTGTTAGTTGCTGAGGAGACGGTTAGTTAGTGAGGAGAGTGTTAGTTGGTGAGGAGAGTGTTAGTTGGTGAGGAGACGGTTAGTTGCTGAGGAGAGGGTTAGTTGCTGAGGAGAGGGTTAGTTGCTGAGGAGAGTGTTAGTGGCTGAGGAGAGGGTTAGTTGCTGAGGAGAGAGTTAGTTGTTGAAGAGAGTGTTAGTTGCTGAGGAGAGTGTTAGTTGCCGAGGAGAGTGTTAGTTGCCGAGGAGAGTGTTAGTTGCTGAGGAGAGTGTTAGTTGCTGAGGAGAGTGTTAGTTGCTGAGGAGAGTGTTAGTTGCTTAGGAGAGTGTTAGTTGCTGAGGAGAGGTCTAGTTGCTGAGGTGAGGTCTAGTTGCTGAGGAGAGGGTTAGTTGCTGAGGAGAGGGTTAGTTGCTGAGGAGAGGGTTAGTTGCTGAGGAGAGGGTTAGTTGCTGAGGAGAGTGTTAGTTGCTGAGGAGAGTGTTAGTTGGTGAGGAGACGGTTAGTTGCTGAGGAGAGTGTTAGTTGGTGAGGAGACGGTTAGTTGCTGAGGAGGTTAGTTGCTGAGGAGAGTGTTAGTTGCTGAGGAGAGGGTTAGTTGCTGAGGAGAGTGTTAGTTGCTGAGGAGAGGGTTAGTTGCTGAGGAGGTTAGTTGCTGAGGAGAGTGTTAGTTGCTGAGGAGAGGGTTAGTTGCTGAGGAGTGTGTTAGTTGCTGAAGAGAGGGTTAGTTGCTGAGGAGAGTGTTAGTTGCTGAGGAGACGGTTAGTTGCTGAGGAGAGTGTTAGTTGGTGAGGAGAGTGTTAGTTGGTGAGGAGACGGTTAGTTGCTGAGGAGAGTGTTAGTTGGTGAGGAGACGGTTAGTTGGTGAGGAGAGTGTTAGTTGGTGAGGAGAGTGTTAGTTAGTGAGGAGACGGTTAGTTGCTGAGGAGAGTGTTAGTTGCTGAGGAGAGGGTTAGTTGCTGAGGAGAGAGTTAGTGGCTGAGGAGAGGGTTAGTTGCTGAGGAGAGGGTTAGTTGCTGAGGAGAGGGTTAGTTGCTGAAGAGAGTGTTAGTTGCTGAGGAGAGTGTTAGTTGCTGAGGAGAGTGTTAGTTGCTGAGGAGAGTGTTAGTTGCTGAGGAGAGTGTTAGTTGCTGAGGAGAGTGTTAGTTGCTGAGGAGAGTGTTAGTTGCTGAGGAGAGTGTTAGTTGCTGAGGAGAGGGTTAAACGCTGAGGAAAGGGCTAGTTGCTGAGGAGAGGTCTAGTTGCTGAGGAGAGGGTTAGTTGCTGAGGAGAGGGTTAGTTGCTGAGGAGAGGGTTAGTTGCTGAGGAGAGGGTTTGTTGCTGAGGAGAGTGTTAGTTGCTGAGGAGAGTGTTAGTTGCTGAGGAGAGTGTTAGTTGCTGAGGAGAGGGTTATGTTGCTGAGGAGAGTGTTAGTTGCTGAGGAGAAGGTTAGTTGCTGAGGAGAGGGTTAGTTGCAGAGGAGAGTGTTAGTTGCTGAAGAGAAGGTTAGTTGCTGAGGAGAGTGTTAGTTGCTGAGGAGAGTGTTAGTTGCTGAGGAGAGTGTTAGTTGGTGAGGAGAGTGTTAGTTGGTGAGGAGAGTGTTAGTTGCTGAGGAGAGTGTTAGTTGCTGAGGAGAGGGTTAGTTGCTGAGGAGAGTGTTAGTTGCTGAGGAGAGGGTTAGTTGCTGAGGAGAGTGTTAGTTGCTGAGGAGAGGGTTAGTTGCTGAGTAGACGGTTAGTTGCTGACGAGGTTAGTTGCTGAGGAGAGGGTTAGTTGCTGAGGAGAGTGTTAGTTGCTGAGGAGAGGGTTAGTTGCTGAGGAGAGGGTTAGTTGCTGAGGAGAGTGTTAGTTGCTGAGGAGAGGGTTAGTTGCTGAAGAGAGTGTTAGTTGCTGAGGAGAGTGTTAGTTGCTGAGGAGAGTGTTAGTTGCTGAGGAGAGTGTTGGTTGCTGAGGAGAGGATTAGTTGCAGAGAAGAGGGCTAGTTGCTGAGGAGAGGGTTCGTTGCTGAGGAGAGTGTTAGTTGCTGAGGAGAGTGTTAGTTGGTGAGGAGAGTGTTAGTTGCTGAGGAGACGGTTAGTTGCTGAGGAGAGGGTTAGTTGCTGAGGAGAGGGTTAGTTGCTGAGGAGAGTGTTAGTGGCTGAGGAGAGGGTTAGTTGCTGAGGAGAGAGTTAGTTGTTGAAGAGTGTGTTAGTTGCTGAGGAGAGTGTTAGTTGCTGAGGAGAGTGTTAATTGCTGAGGAGAGTGTTAGTTGCTGAGGAGAGTGTTAGTTGCCGAGGAGAGTGTTAGTTGCTGAGGAGAGTGTTAGTTGCTGAGAAGAGGGTTAGTTGCTGAGGAGAGGGTTAGTTGCTGAGGAGAGGTCTAGTTGCTGAGGAGAGGGTTAGTTGCTGAGGAGAGGGTTAGTTGCTGAGGAGAGTGTTAGTTGCTGAGGAGAGGGTTAGTTGAAGAGAGGGTTAGTTGCTGAGGAGAGTTTTAGTTGCTGAAGAGAGTGTTAGTTGCTGAGGAGAAGATTATTTGCTGAGGAGAGTGTTAGTTGGTGAGGAGACGGTTAGTTGCTGAGGAGGTTAGTTGCTGAGGAGAGTGTTAGTTGGTGAGGAGACGGTTAGTTGCTGAGGAGAGTGTTAGTTGGTGAGGAGACGGTTAGTTGCTGAGGAGGTTAGTTGCTGAGGAGAGTGTTAGTTGCTGAGGAGAGGGTTAGTTGCTGAGGAGAGTGTTAGTTGCTGCGGAGAGTGTTAGTTGCTGCGGAGAGTGTTGCTGAGGAGAGTGTTAGTTGCAGAGGACAGTGTTAGATGCTGAGGAGAGTGTTAGATGCTGAGGAGAGTGTTAGATGCTGAGGAGAGTGTTAGATGCTGAGGAGAGTGTTAGATGCTGAGGAGAGTGTTAGTTGCTGAGGAGAGTGTTAGTTGCTGAGGAGAGTGTTAGTAGCTGAGGAGAGTGTTAGTTGCTGAGGAGAGTGTTAGTTGCTGAGGAGAGTGTTGGTTGCTGAGGAGAGGATTAGTTGCAGAGGAGAGGGCTAGTTGCTGAGGAGAGGGTTAGTTGCTGAGGAGAGTGTTAATTGCTGAGGAGAGTGTTAGTTGGTGAGGAGAGTGTTAGTTGCTGAGGAGACGGTTAGTTGCTGAGGAGAGGGTTAGTTGCTGAGGAGAGGGTTAGTTGCTGAGGAGAGCGTTAGTGGCTGAGGAGAGGGTTAGTTGCTGAGGAGAGAGTTAGTTGTTGAAAAGAGTGTTAGTTGCTGAGGAGAGTGTTAGTTGCTGAGGAGAGTGTTAGTTGCTGAGGAGAGTGTTAGTTGCTGAGGAGAGTGTTAGTTGCTGAGGAGAGGGTTAGTGGATGAGGAGAGGGTTAGTTGCTGAGGAGATGTCTAGTTGCTGAGGAGAGGGTTAGTTGCTGAGAGGGTTAGTTGCTGAGGAGAGTGTTAGTTGCTGAGGAGAGGGTTAGTTGCTGAAGAGAGGGTTAGTTGCTGAGGAGAGTGTTAGTTGCTGAAGAGTGTTAGTTGCTGAGGAGACGATTATTTGCTGAGGAGAGTGTTAGTTGGTGAGGAGACGGTTAGTTGCTGAGGAGGTTAGTTGCTGAGGAGAGTGTTAGTTGGTGAGGAGACGGTTAGTTGCTGAGGAGAGTGTTAGTTGGTGAGGAGACGGTTAGTTGCTGAGGAGGTTAGTTGCTGAGGAGAGTGTTAGTTGCTGAGGAGAGTGTTAGTTGCTGAGGAGAGTGTTAGTTGCTGAGGAGACGGTTAGTTGCTGAGGAGGTTAGTTGCTGAGGAGAGTGTTAGTTGCTGAGGAGAGGGTTAGTTGCTGAGGAGAGTGTTAGTTGCTGAAGAGAGGGTTAGTTGCTGAGGAGAGTGTTAGTTGCTGAGGAGACGGTTAGTTGGTGAGGAGAGTGTTAGTTGGTGAGGAGAGTGTTAGTTGGTGAGGAGACGGTTAGTTGCTGAGGAGAGTGTTAGTTGCTGAGGAGATGGTTAGTTGGTGAGGAGAGTGTTAGTTGGTGAGGAGAGTGTTAGTTGGTGAGGAGACGGTTAGTTGCTGAGAAGAGTGTTAGTTGCTGAAGAGAGGGTTAGTTGCTGAGGAGAGTGTTAGTTGCTGAGGAGAGTGTTAGTTGCTGAGGAGAGTTTTATTTGCTGAGGAGAGTGTTAGTTGCTGAGGAGAGTGTTAGTTGCTGCGGAGAGTGTTAGTTGCAGAGGACAGTGTTAGATGCTGAGGAGAGTGTTAGATGCTGAGGAGAGTGTTAGATGCTGAGGAGAGTGTTAGATGCTGAGGAGAGTGTTAGATGCTGAGGAGAGTGTTAGATGCTGAGGAGAGTGTTAGATGCTGAGGAGAGTGTTAGATGCTGAGGAGAGTGTTAGTTGCTGAGGAGAGTGTTAGTTGCTGAGGAGAGTGTTAGTTGCTGAGGAGAGTGTTAGTTGCTGAGGAGAGTGTTAGTTGCTGAGGAGAGTGTTAGTTGCTGAGGAGAGTGTTGGTTGCTGAGGAGAGGATTAGTTGCAGAGGAGAGGGCTAGTTGCTGAGGAGAGGGTTAGTTGCTGACGAGAGTGTTAGTTGCTGAGGAGAGGGTTAGTTGCTGAGGAGAGTGTTAGTTGCTGAGGAGACGGTTAGTTAGTGAGGAGAGTGTTAGTTGGTGAGGAGAGTGTTAGTTCGTGAGGAGACGGTTAGTTGCTGAGGAGAGGGTTAGTTGCTGAGGAGAGGGTTAGTTGCTGAGGAGAGTGTTAGTGGCTGAGGAGAGGGTTAGTTGCTGAGGAGAGAGTTAGTTGTTGAAGAGAGTGTTAGTTGCTGAGGAGAGTGTTAGTTGCCGAGGAGAGTGTTAGTTGCTGAGGAGAGTGTTAGTTGCTGAGGAGAGTGTTAGTTGCTGAGGAGAGTGTTAGTTGCTTAGGAGAGTGTTAGTTGCTGAGGAGAGGTCTAGTTGCTGAGGTGAGGTCTAGTTGCTGAGGAGAGGGTTAGTTGCTGAGGAGAGGGTTAGTTGCTGAGGAGAGGGTTAGTTGCTGAGGAGAGTGTTAGTTGCTGAGGAGAGTGTTAGTTGGTGAGGAGACGGTTAGTTGCTGAGGAGAGTGTTAGTTGGTGAGGAGACGGTTAGTTGCTGAGGAGGTTAGTTGCTGAGGAGAGTGTTAGTTGCTGAGGAGAGGGTTAGTTGCTGAGGAGAGTGTTAGTTGCTGAGGAGAGGGTTAGTTGCTGAGGAGGTTAGTTGCTGAGGAGAGTGTTAGTTGCTGAGGAGAGGGTTAGTTGCTGAGGAGTGTGTTAGTTGCTGAAGAGAGGGTTAGTTGCTGAGGAGAGTGTTAGTTGCTGAGGAGACGGTTAGTTGCTGAGGAGAGTGTTAGTTGGTGAGGAGAGTGTTAGTTGGTGAGGAGACGGTTAGTTGCTGAGGAGAGTGTTAGTTGCTGAGGAGACGGTTAGTTGGTGAGGAGAGTGTTAGTTGGTGAGGAGAGTGTTAGTTAGTGAGGAGACGGTTAGTTGCTGAGGAGAGTGTTAGTTGCTGAGGAGAGGGTTAGTTGCTGAGGAGAGAGTTAGTGGCTGAGGAGAGGGTTAGTTGCTGAGGAGAGGGTTAGTTGCTGAGGAGAGGGTTAGTTGCTGAAGAGAGTGTTAGTTGCTGAGGAGAGTGTTAGTTGCTGAGGAGAGTGTTAGTTGCTGAGGAGAGTGTTAGTTGCTGAGGAGAGTGTTAGTTGCTGAGGAGAGTGTTAGTTGCTGAGGAGAGTGTTAGTTGCTGAGGAGAGGGTTAGTTGCTGAGGAAAGGGCTAGTTGCTGAGGAGAGGTCTAGTTGCTGAGGAGAGGGTTAGTTGCTGAGGAGAGGGTTAGTTGCTGAGGAGAGGGTTTGTTGCTGAGGAGAGTGTTAGTTGCTGAGGAGAGTGTTAGTTGCTGAGGAGAGTGTTAGTTGCTGAGGAGAGGGTTATGTTGCTGAGGAGAGTGTTAGTTGCTGAGGAGAAGGTTAGTTGCTGAGGAGAGGGTTAGTTGCAGAGGAGAGTGTTAGTTGCTGAAGAGAAGGTTAGTTGCTGAGGAGAGTGTTAGTTGCTGAGGAGAGTGTTAGTTGCTGAGGAGAGTGTTAGTTGGTGAGGAGAGTGTTAGTTGGTGAGGAGAGTGTTAGTTGCTGAGGAGAGTGTTAGTTGCTGAGGAGAGGGTTAGTTGCTGAGGAGAGTGTTAGTTGCTGAGGAGAGGGTTAGTTGCTGAGGAGAGTGTTAGTTGCTGAGGAGAGGGCTAGTTGCTCAACCTGTCCTCTTAAAAAGAACGTCAACATTTGCCGTTTGACTCTACGGCTGTTTTTGGACGTTATTTTGTGTAAAACTACGTCTATTTTCGCTTCCATGGACTATCTCTTGTTATACAATGAAATACCACACTCTTATTATTCTATAACTCACTGACTATGCTCTGATATTTGTTCTTCAAGTAAAAATATATATATTTTTGCCTTAATTAGGCCATAATCCAGAAAATTCCAGCCTATCGATCTTTATATTTAGGAAAACATCTAATAAATTTGGAAATGAATTTTTCGTTCGCCGACAGTTGCCTGTTACTATTTAACCCTCTATGCTTTAATGTCGCTGGTCATTGTGACTTTCGCAGGATTTATATATGTTTTGTAGTAGCATTTAGTCAGACTACAGTAATTTAACTAATGGGAAACCTCTATAGTTGTCGTAAATTAATAATAATCATTTATCAAATAATAAATTAGCAAACATATGCAACATTTTATGTTACGACTTTTCGGGTAGGCCGTTCTGTTTGTTTACAACCCCAATGGTTCAAAATACACAATACTTTTAATATATAAGTGACTAAGTATGCTCTAATATATGGTCCTCAATGAAAATTATCGTTTTTTTTTGTTAATTTGTCCATAATGAATAAGATTCCTTACTGTTGATCTTTATATTAAGAAAAACATCTAAACAAATTGGTATTGTGTTTTCGTTCAGATAAAGTTTCCAGATACTATTTCCTAGTTATCAATTAATGTAGGTGGTTATTTTAATTCGCGGCTACCAGGGGCTTTCTCCCATTATACAATATAAATGTACTCACTAACTATTCTCTGGTATCTGTTCTTCAAGTAAAATTACCTATTTTTTTGTTTAATTAGTCCATAATTCATAAAATTCCTTCAGGTCGATCTTTATATTTAGAAAAACATCTAATCAATTTGGAATTTAATTTTTCGTTCACCTACAGTTACCAGCTACTATTTCATTGTTATATTTTATGTCGCTGGTCATTACAATTTTCCAAGAATTTAAACAGCTAAACAGCAAGTAGCATCTTGTTAGAGTACAGGAATTTACCTATGGAGAACCTCGATAGCTGCCGAAAATTATTAATGATTATATATGTAATTTAAAATAATGAATTATATACCATTTCTTATGTTACGTCTTTGGCGGGTAGGCAGTTCTGCGGGTTTACAACCGAATTGTTTAAAAATCACACTATTTTAAATGTATGAGTCACTAGTATGCTCTGATATATGTTCTGCAATGAAAATAAAGATTGTTTTGTTGTTAATTACTCCATAAATGTGTAATGTGTTAATTCAATCTAAAATCTTTTTGCAACGTTTATATGCGATATACGTAGCTGGAAACTACCTAATATTTAAAAATAATAGTTACAACATTCTATTAATATATAATGTTGAAATAAATATCACACAAAGTCTGTATATCTGTTTTTAGATGTCTTAAAAATCTTCTTTGAAAACAGTATTAATGATTTTTATGAATCTTGAGTAAAAATTATGTTAATTATTATTAATCTAATTGTTATTATTTTAAGTAAAAGAATTGCAAGTATTCGCATAACCACGGGATCTCTGTTTGTGTATGAATGCACGGATTTGTTTTTGTTATGAGAGGGACGCCTTAGAAAGCATGGTGTAGGCCACCTGTGGCTCGCATCCGATCCCACGATCGTCGTCGCCCCTAAATCAACACAACAGGTATTTAGTATTTACGATTATAATAAGTAATATTTCTTTTATAATAATATTGCAGCAGGTGGTGTAGTGGTAGGACACTCGCCTGGCGTTCCGCGAGCGCTATGTCATGGGTTCGTATCCTGGCCGGGGAGGATTTACTGGGCGCAATTCCTTAACTGTAGCATCTGTTTAACGCAACAGTAAAATGTGTACTTGGATGAAAAAACGATTCTTCGCGGCGGGGATCGTATTCCAGGGACCTGCCCGAAACGCTACTCGTACTAGTGGCTGTACAAGAATGTAACAACTCTTGTATATATCTCAGGTTAGGGGCTAGGCATTTACACTCTTAGGTCAGCAAACTAGCTAGAAGGTTAGACTATTAGACTCCACTGGTCAATCGGGGCCCTGCATGACTCAGCTTATCCTAACCTAGCCCAGCTTAAACCATCTTAGCATAGTTCATTCTAGCTGTGCATAGTGCTTGCACAGCCTTGCTTATCCTAGTTTACCTCTTCCTAGCCTACCGTAGCCAAGCCTATCCCAGTATACCCTTACCTAGTCTTGCCTAGCCTAACCCTGCCTTGCTTTTAAACATGACCAGTCCTTCCTACCCTAGCCAAGCCCTGACCAGCTTAGCCAAGCCAATCCCTGCCAAGATTTAGCATAGCCTTGCCTTTTTATTAATATATAGAGGGTACCACCTCTGGTTGAGTTTGTAGGAACCCTCCACTTATAGGGTTGAGGGTTCCATATATATATGTATATATATATATATATATATATATATATATATATATAGATATATATATATATAGATATATATATATATAGATATATATATATATAATATATATATATATATATATATATATATATATATATATATATATATATATATATATATATATATATATATATATGCAAACTATATATATATGCCTACTATGCAAAGCCCGATTTGCCTAATAAGCCAAGTTTTTATGAATTAATGGTTTTTCGACTACCTAACCTACCTAACCTAACCTAACCTAACGTTTTCGGCTACCTAACCTAACCTAACCTATAAAGATAGGTTAGGTTAGGTTAGGTAGGGTTGGTTAGGTTCGGTCATATATCTACGTTAATTTTAACTCCAATAAAAAAATATTGACCTCATACATAATGAAATGGGTAGCTTTATCATCTCATAAGAAAAAAAATTGAGAAAATATAATAATTCAGGAAAACTTGGCTTATTAGGCAAATCAGGCCTTGCCGTGTAGGCCGAGAAGTGCGTTCTGGCTACTAGGTACGACATATATATATATATATATATATATATATATATATATATATATATATATATATATGTCGTACATATATATATATATATATATGTCGTACATATATATATATATATATATATATATATATATGTCGTACCTAGTAGCCAGAACGCCCTTCTGAGCCTACTATGCAAAGCCCGATTTGCCTAATAAGCCAAGTTTTTATGAATTAATGGTTTTTCGACTACCTAACCTACCTAACCTAACCTAACCTAACGTTTTCGGCTACCTAACCTAACCTAACCTATAAAGATAGGTTAGGTTAGGTTAGGTAGGGTTGGTTAGGTTCGGTCATATATCTACGTTAATTTTAACTCCAATAAAAAAATATTCACCTCATACATAATGAAATGGGTAGCTTTATCATCTCATAAGAAAAAAAATTGAGAAAATATAATAATTCAGGAAAACTTGGCTTATTAGGCAAATCAGGCCTTGCCGTGTAGGCCGAGAAGTGCGTTCTGGCTACTAGGTACGACATATATATATATATATATATATATATATATATATATATATATATATATGTCGTACATATATATATATATATATGTCGTACATATATATATATATATATATATATATATGTCGTACATATATATATATATATATATGTCGTACATATATATATATATATATATATATATATATATAATATATATATATATATATATATATATATATATATATATATATATATATATATATATATGTACGACATATATATATATATATATATGTACGACATATATATATATATATATATATATATATATATGTACGACATATATATATATATATATATATGTACGACATATATATATATATATATATATATATATATATATATATATATATATATATATATATATGTCGTACCTAGTAGCCAGAACGCACTTCTCGGCCTACACTGCAAGGCCTGATTTGCCTAATAAGCCAAGTTTTCCTGAATTATTATATTTTCTCAATTTTTTTTCTTATGAGATGATAAAGCTACCCATTTCATTATGTATGAGGTCAGTATTTTTTTATTGGAGTTAAAATTAACGTAAATATATGACCAAACCAAACCAACCCTACCTAACCTAACCTAACCTAACCTATCTTTTTAGGTTAGGTTAGGTTAGGTTAGGTAGCTGAAAAAGTTAGGTTACGTTTGGTTAGGTAGGTTAGGTAGTCGAAAAACAATTAATTCATGAAAACTTGGCTTATTAGGCAAATCGGGCCTTGCATAGTAGGCAGAGAAGTGCGTTCTGGCTATTAGGTACGACATATATATATATATAGACATATATATATATATATATATATATATATATATATATATATATATATATATATATATATATATATTAGTATATTTTTGTAGCAGTCTTTCCTGTAGACATATATTATTAAATATGACCGAAAAAGTAAGATTAATAATTCTAACACGAATTTTCTCAATCTTTCGTACATTACGCTTCACTGTTGGAGGTAAATCAAAAATCACTTCTCCAAAATTCATTTTTTTTTTATATAAAATAAAAATGAATTTTGGAGAAGTGATTTTTGATTTACCTCCAACAGTGAAGCGTAATGTACAAAAGATTGAGAAAATTCGTGTTAGAATTATTAATCTTACTTTTTCGGTCATATTTAATAATATATATATATATATATATATATATATATATATATAAATATATATATATATATATATATATATATATATATATATATATATATATATATAAATATATATATATATATATATATATATATATATATATATATATATATATATATATATATATAATATAAATAATGTGTGTGTAAACATGCCACGTGTGTGTAAATCACAAAAATTAACACTTGATGAAAAATGTGACAGTGTCAGACCACGGAGGAAGAATTGAAACAGGAATTTCCTTAAGTACTTTCATATATTAATACATCTTCAGAAGGAATAATTTTTTATATAAATTAAATTAAAAAAAATCATTCCTCCATCGTCTGACACTCATATATATATATATATATATATATATATATATATATATATATATATATATATATATATATATATATATATATATATATATATATATAATGTGTGTGTGTGTGTACTCACCTAGTTGTGCTTGCGGTGGTTGAGCTCTGGCTCTTTGTCCCGTATGTATGTATTCATATATATATATATATATATATATATATATATATATATATATATATATATATATATATATATATATATGCGAACAAGCCTGAATGGTCCCCAGGACAATATGCAACTGAAAACTCACACCCCAGAAGTGACTCGAACCCATACTGCCAGGAGCAACGCAACTGGTATGTACAGGGACGCCTTAATCCGCTTGACCATCACGACCAGACATAAGGAAGTGATAGCCGAGGCTATTTGACCCACTTCCCCGCCGGCACTCGGATGGTAATCTTGGGCATAGCATTTTATCAAATCACCACATTTTTGGGGCAACACGTGAGGAACACAAATGCGAACAAGCCTGAATGGTCCCCAGGACAATATGCAACTGAAAACTCACACCCCAGAAGTGACTCGAACCCAATACTGCCAGGAGCAACGCAACTGGTATGTACAGGGACTCCTTAATCCGCTTGACCATCACGACCAGACATAAGGAAGTGATAGTCGAGGCTATTTGACCCACTTCCCCGCTGGCACTCGGATGGTAATCTTGGGCATAGCATATGGGTTCGAGTCACTTCTGGGGTGTGAGTTTTCAGTTATATATATATATATATATATATATATATATATATATATATATATATATATATATATATATATATATATATATATAATATTAATATTATATATCCTGCCTGAAATGCTGCGTGTACTAGTGGCTTTACAAGATTTTGTGGTTATTCTCTATATCTGGTTCACCTAACAGTAAATAAGTACCTGGGAGTTAGATAGCTGCTATGGGCTGCTTCCTAGGGATGTGTGTGTGTGTTTGTATTCATGTTGAATTTTACAAAGTAGGAAGAGATGTTTGTAAAAAAAAAAATCAAATATTTTTGAAAGTATAAGTAGATTTGATATTTTTCTCTAATTGTTTATTTCTGCTGTCTCGCCTCCTTTATAAAATGGCATCATTCTTGCTTTTTTAAGGATATCAGGAAAAGTAAGGCACTCCAGAGATTTGTTGACTCCTTCCTAGTGTTGCCTAGCCCAGCCCAGCCTAGACAAGGCAGGCTGGGCATCCTAGCCTCACGCAGCTTAGCCCCAACCTACATGTAGCATCCCAGTCCATCCTAAGTGATCATTACCTTACTGGCTGTGTTTTCTCTTCAGCCCTGAATGTAATGTGGTGGAACATAAGCAGATACATATCAGGTCTTAGAGAATCTGTACTTCATACATTTCTTAATAATGTCTCACAAATATTTAAATAATTAAACAAAAATTGTATAATAACTTCATATTATTCTTGCAATTTATTTTTGCATATTTTTTTATACAAAATTTACATTTTAAAAGATTACCTCTATTTTTAGATTGATGACTTGAAGACTACAGTGCCATCCACAGCAAATCATGGTCTTAAAATATCTCCTAGCAATGACGAGACCAATTTTCACAGAGATCAAATTTTTGCTAAGCAGTAGTCACAGGTAAATATATATTATATATATAAAATTAACTACTTCATTGCTCAAAGCACCTTCAGACATTCTGAGAGTTGTGCTATTTTATTAAAAAATTAATTAGGCTATATTTTAATGTTTTGTAATGTTTTCATTACTTTTTTTGTTTTGAAATATAAATTGTTGAGTTTTGAAACATTTTGACATTAACTATACCTGAATATTTATAAACAAAAAAATACCAGAACTATGTCCTTGACAATTGCACTAAGAAGTCTTTGCCAAAATCAGGTGCTCAGTGCAGTAGTTAAAAACTTAAAAGTTGTACCACCTCTGGTGCAAGATTAGGGACCCATAGCCTCAGAGAAGAAAATAGAGAGTACTCAGAGAAGGCCATGAATAATAGGCAGGCTGTTTGTGTGTGTTTCGACGGTAAGCTTGCTGACACCAAATGTAGTTACCTAAGTGTAGTTACAGGATTAGAGCTACGCTCGTGGTGTCCCGTCTACCCAGCAATCTTTGTCACATAATGCTTTGAAACTACTGACGGTCTTGGCCGCCACCACCTTCTCACTTAACTTGTTCCAACCGTGTACCACTCTGTATGCGAAAGGAAATTTTTTTATATTTCTTTGGCATCTTTGTTTAGTTAGTTTAAATCTATGACCTTTTGTTCTTGAAGTTCCAGGTCTAGGGAAATCTTCCCTATTGATTTTATCAATTCCTGTTACTATTTTGTACATAGTGATTTTATCACCTCTTTTTGTTGTCTTCTAGTTTTGGCATATTTAATGCCTCTGACCTCTCCACATAGCTCTTGCCCTTTAGTTCTGGGAGCCACTTAGTAGCATGTCTTTGCACCTTTTCCAGTTTGTTGATGTGCTTCTTAAGATATGGGCACCAAACAACCGCTGCATATTCTAGCCTTGGCCGAACAAAACTCGTGAACGATTTCTTTAGTATTTCGCCATCCATGTATTTAAACAAAATTCTGAAGTTAGAAAGCGTGGCATAGGCTCCTCACACAACGTTCTTTATGTGGGCCTCAAGTGATAGTTTTCTATCTAGAATCAACCCTAGACCTCTTTCTTTTATCAGAATTATATAAAGATTTCTCACATAATATGTAGGTTGTGTGGGATCTATGTTCTATTCCACATTCCATAACATGGCATTTATTCACATTAAATTTTATTTGCCAAGTGGTGCTCCATATACTTATTTTGTCCAGGTCTTCTTGAAGGGCATGACAATCATCTAAATTTCTTATCCATCCCATTATCTTAGCATCATCAGCAAACATGTTTATATAATTCTGTATTCCTACTGGTAGATCATTTATGTAGACAATGAACATTTCTGGTGCATGTACTGTGGTACTCCACTTGTGACACTTCTCCAGTCCGATTGCCTCTGATTACTGCCCTCATTTTTCTATCAGTCAGAAAATTTTTCATCCATGTTAGAAGCTTACCTGTCACCCATCCAAAATTTTCTAGTTTCCAGAACAACCTCTTATGTGGAACTCTGTCGAAAGCCTTTTTTATGTCTAGATAGATGCAGTCAACCCAACTACCTTTTTCCTTTAAAATCTCTGTGGCTCAATCATAGAAACTGAGTAAATTCGATACACAGGATCTTCCAGATCGAAAACAATACTGTCTGTGTGATATTATATAATTTCTCTCAAGGTGTTCTACCCATTTAGTTTTTATTATTTTTTTTTTTTTCAATCCTTTCACTGTTACACTTGTCAATGACTCAGGTCTATAACTGAGAGAGGTGGGGTCTTCCCTGTTGCCACTTTTGTAGATTGGAACTATGTTAGCCTTTTTCCACATGTTTGTTATGACTCCTATACACAGGGATGCCTGAAAGATCAGGTGAAGTGGAAGGCTGAGCTCAGATGCACATTCTCTCAGAACCCATGGTGAAACTCCATCTGGACCAACTGCTTTGTTCTTACTTAGCTACTTTAGCATATTTTCCACTTCATCTCTAGACACCTCTATACGCTCTATGATGTTCTCAGAAATTCTTATTGTGTCTGGTTCTCTTAAGATTTCATTTTGTATAAACACACTTTGGAACTTTTGGTTTAATGTTTCACACGTTGCATTATCATTTTCTGTGAATCTGTTTCCTATTTTCAACCTCTGGATATTATCCTTTACCTGCAATTTGTTGTTTATGAATTTGTAGAATAGGCCCAGTTCTGTTTTACATTTATCCATTATCCCTTTTTAAAAATTTCTTTCTGCCTCTTCCCTTACTGCTGTATTGTTGTTTCTCGCATCTTTGTATCGCTGGTATGATTGGGGGTTTGGCTTCTTTCTATTTTGATACCTGCTTGATGGGGTTCTGCTCTTCTACTCCCCAAGCCCGGCCCGAGGCCAGGCTCGACTTGTGAGAGTTTGGTCCACCAGGCTGTTGCTTGGAGCGGCCCGCAGGGCCACATACCCACAACATCCCGGCTGATCCGGAACTTCTCTTAGAAAACAGTCCAGTTTTCTCCTGAAGATGTCCACGGTTGTTCCGGCAGGAACAACCGTGCAACCGTGCTCTGAAGGGGAAAGTGAATACTGAGCAGTACTCGAGACGGGACAACATAAGTGACTTGAAGAGTACAACCATTGTGATGGGATCCCTGGATTTGAAAGTTCTCATAATCCATCCGATCATTTTTCTGGCCGACGCAATATTTGCTTGGTTATGCTCCCTAAACATTAGATCGTCGGACATCATTATTCCCAAATCCTTGACATGCTGTTTTTCTACTATGGGAAGATTCGATTGTGTTTTGTACCCTGTATTATGTTTCAGATCCTCATTTTTGCCATGCCTGAAATTTATCACTGTTAAACATCATGTTATTTTCTGCTGCCCAATCGAAAACTTTGTTGACATCTGCTTGTAGTTTTTCAATGTCTTTCATTCCATTTTTGTGTCTTTTGGTCTGTGGCCCTCTCTCAATTTCTGTTGAACCAATCCTGTTTTCTGGCCCTGCATCTCTGTTTTGGTATGAATGTTTGTGTGCCTTCATTGTATATTTTGCCAAATTTGGCATACATTTAATTTAATTCCCTGTCTAGCAACAAGTCTGCCTAATTACTTAGTAAAATAATTTGAAGTTCCCCATAGTGACCTCTCTCTCTTGAAATCAAGTTTATCAACTGTTTCAATGTCCCCATTTTCTGTGTGTGTGTGTTTGGAGGCTAAGCTTGCTGATACCATGTGTGTGTGTGTGTGTGTGTGTTTGGAGGCTAAGCTTGCTGATACCATGTGTGTGTGTGTGTTTGGAGGCTAAGCTTGCTGATACCGTGTGTGTCTGTGTTTGGAGGCTAAGCTTGCTGATACCATGTATGTGTGTGTGTGTTTGGAGGCTAAGCTTGCTGATACTGTTTGTGTGTGTGTGTGTGTGTTTAGAGGCTAAGCTTGATGATACCATGTGTGTATTTGGAGGCTAAGCTTGCTGATACCATGTGTGTGTGTGTTTGGAGGCTAAGCTTGCTGATACCATGTGTGTGTGTGTGTTTGGAGGCTAAGTTTGCTGATACCATGTGTGTGTGTGTGTGTGTTTGGAGGCTAAGCTTGCTGATACCATGTGTGTGTGTGTGTTTGGAGGCTAAGTTTGCTGATACCATGTGTGTGTGTGTGTTTGGAGGCTAAGTTTGCTGATACCATGTGTGTGTGTGTGTTTGGAGGCTAAGTTTGCTAACACCGTGTGTGTACTCACCTGTTTAAATAATAATAGGGGTGTGTACCACCTCTGGTGCAATTGTAGGGACCCACAGCCTTGAAGTAAATAGAGTATTCAGAGAAGACCTTGTGGATTCTCACTGAACACTAATCTTTTCTTCTCCTATCACCCCTCTTATTTTGTTTTATGCTGTATTCTATTATATATCATATAAATACATAGCCAAATGGCAATATTTATTATGTCTATACAAAAAGAAGACATCCACTTTATTTTTTTTCTCTCCTTTGTTTCTATGTGGATTTTGTTGTGACTAATGATTCTCCTCCTTCCCATCAACAGGTCTTCCTCACTGGGCTTGCTCGGCTTTTGTGTTACTGTGAGGGTGCCATCATCGTTTACCCTTCAAGACTGACTCATGCTGGCATTGCATTTGTGGACTTCCCTTCACAGTAAACAGTCCTTCTCCATATGGTGATTGTCCAGGGCAAGCAGGGTGTGACTGCCATCTTGGAGAAGCAGAGTCTTTTAATATGAAGAATCTTCCGTCTTCTCTACTTACGCCAGCTTGTGCCGGCCTTGCATTCTTGTTACTTCATGGCCCTTGGGCCTTTTTTATTTATTTTACATAATAAATTTTTTTATTAATACCCGTGTTTCACAAGAGATCCTTAACATTTTAAGCACCAATTGTATTGACTAATGTACGTCTTGTAACCTTTAAGACATAAATAGACAAGACATAGATAAATGAGTGAATAATACTGAGTGACTAGGTTAGGGCGAGGAACATAGTACAGTGTCTGGCTTTGGAAGAATGCCTACTGTTTTAGAAACCTTATTGCCATGATCATAATCGTATGGGTTAAAAAGCATTTGTTGTCACTCCTACACTGTGGCTTGTTGAGCTTGAAACCTTTGCTCCTTGTTCGTGTTACATCTGACCTT
Organism: Procambarus clarkii; assembly: GCF_040958095.1. NCBI lineage: Eukaryota > Metazoa > Arthropoda > Malacostraca > Decapoda > Cambaridae > Procambarus > Procambarus clarkii. Next base: position 33,875,674 of record NC_091209.1, read on the forward strand.
TTGAAGAAATTGTATGAATCAATATCCTCCAAATTGTTCAGTATTTTAAAGGTTTCGCTCTATTACTCTCTCATTTGCATATATCTAAGCATATAGATTAGATATAGATTTAGATTAGATTTTTTAGTCAGGTAAAGGTACATACATTGCAGATGAGTTACAAAGGGAAAGACAATGACTAGAGTTCACTAGCTCTATTGGAAGAGAAACGTCTGCAAGACAAGTGTGGGCAAAAATTAAGGTAGCTAAGGGGAGCAGAGCCCGGCCTGCGGCTCACAACGACCCCCAGGGTAAGGCTGAAGAACTAATTCACAAGTGGAGTGATGCAGCATCATCCTCCTCCCTCCCTGCAGAAGTAAGCAGGGAACAGCTCCTCCGACATAATGACAGAAGGATTAGGATAACAAGAGCACAATCTAGTGATGACGAGTATGGGGAACCAATTACAGCCAAGGAAGTAAAGGGGGCTATGAAAAGGGTAAAAGTACAGCACCTGGTGAAGATGGCGTCACCTACGACATACTCGGTGCACTGTGTGAAGTGTCTGGCAATCCACTACTCCACCTGTTTAACAAGTCATTCCTATGTGGAGTGTTGCCCACACAATGGAAACATGCAATAATGGTCCCAATACCGAAACCCAATGACCCTGGCAATTATAGACCTATCAGTCTCATGTAATGCACTTGGAAGATGCTTGAAAGGATCATCCTAAACCGACTATTGCACAAAATAGGCAGGTTAGGGGAGGGGTCAATGGATTTGTTAAAGGACGGAGGACAGCAAACTATAGTTAATTACCTTGCTAATGATACAGCTAAGTACTCCCAATAAACTCGCACCTCGGGGCAAAATTTTAAAATTTAAAATACAATACCTAAAGCCACTAATACGCATAGCGTTTCGGGCAAGTATATACGAAGTAAAACCCAAACAAAGAACTGACTCCGTAGGACCCATAAAAGATGAGACTAACAATTTTAAGTTGCATGATAAAAGGGCGGCAAACACTCTCAATGAATACCTAACATCAGTGTTCACACTAGAAAGCTTGAATGACATCCCATCACCAACACAAATGTTTGTCGGAGGTAAGGAGAATGAATTAAGAGAAATACCAATTACACGCGACACAATCAGGAAGAGCATTGACAAACTAAAAGACTCAGAAGCCCAAAGTGTAAATGGATTTAAGTCCCAAGTCGTAAAGGAACTGGCAAATTAATTGGGTGGTTGTAGGTAGGAGCTGCCTCGTATGGGCCGGTGGGCCTTCTGCAGTTGCCTTTGTTCTTGTGTTCTTGTGTTCTTATGTTGAGTAGCAACATTTGCAAATTTGCAGATGATACAAAAATAGGTAGGGAAATTAACACGGAAGAAGACTCACTATCACTTCAAGTTGATCTAAATAGGGTTTTGAAATGGTCAAAAGATTGACAGATGCAGTTTAATGCTGATAAATGTAAAGTTTTGAGACTAGGTAATGATGATAGTTACAAGATACGAGCTAGATGGTGTTGAGATTGCGAAGTCGGATTGTGAAAGGGATCTGGGAGTTATGATTAGCAAGAATTTAAAACAAAAGGATCAATGCATGAATGCTCGTAATAAGGCAAATAGGACACTGGGATTTATTAATCGAAGTGTTAGTAACAAGACACCTGGTGTGGTTCTTCAGCTATATCTTGCTCTGGTTGGGCCCCATTTACATTATGCAGTTCAGTTTTGGTCGCCATATTATAGAATGAATATAAATTCACTTGAACGTGTCTAGAGTAGGGTGACTAAGTTAATTCCCCAAAATAGAAATCTTTTATATGAAGAAAGATTAACAAAGCTTAAATTGCATTCACTGGAAAAGCGAAGAGTTAGGGGTGACATGATAGAGGTTTACAAGTGGATGAATGGACATAACAAAGGGGATATTAGTAGGGTATTAAAAGTATCAACACATGACAGAACACAAAACAATGGGTATAAATTGGATAAGTTTAGATTTAGGAAAGACTTGGGTAAATACTGGTTTGGCAACAGGGTTGTTGATTTGTGGAACCAATTACCGCGTAACGTGGTGGAGGTTGGGTCCCTCGATTGTTTCAAGCGTGGGTTGGACATGTATATGAGTGGGTTTGGGTGGTTATAGATAGGAGCTGCCTCGTATGGGCCAATAGGCCTTCTGCAGTTACCTTTATTCTTATGCTCTTAATTCACTATGCTTGCCAGTGAAAGTCCTTTTCAGAAAATCGCTGGACCATGGAATAGTTCCCCTAGTAATAGTTGAAGGTGATGTAGTGATGGAGTAATCCTTATATTCCATTATCTCATCATCATAATGGCATAACTAATTACACAAGCATTAATCCTATCCCTATTTACAGGTAACGGTTTTCCACCCTTCTATATCTTACTGTGAGGTGTCGTCACCGTACATAAGCAAGCGACTTGAGAATAGCACATTACGGGCTATTCATGCCCGTGCCACCTCTTGGGTGGCTTAATCTTTATAAATAAATCAAAATAGCACACACCACACTGTTTACGGGCTATTCATGCCCGTGCCACCTTTTTGGGTGGCTTAATCTTTATCAATCACACACCACACGGGAGACATCTCCCGTCACGCAGGGTGCAGTCGCACCTCCACAGATCTCCAGTATCAGCTCTTGATATTGGTAATGGCTCAAAAGGGCCACCACTTACGGGGTATTCATGCCCGTGTCACCTCTTGGGTGGCTTAATCTTCATCAATCAATCGAATAGCACACAGTACAATCTCCAGTCAAGAATGTAGCACTCGGCGTGTACAGTTCTAATCGACCCAAGACGATATATACAGCCTCGACACAGAGCAGACATGTAGCAGACTACGACCGTTGTTCAGGTCCATGTAAACTACATCTACCCGAAGTCCTTTGTCTGAATAGCCAGTTACCAGTTACAGGAGATACTTTTTCACCCACAGAGTTATTAACTCATGGAACCGCCTACCCACCGAAGCGGTACGTGGCAAAACGATGCTGATTTTCAAAATATACCTGGAAAAGATCATTCCTCCCTACACCTGGGGGGTACCTTCGTTAAAGTAAAAAGGTATACAGAAATAACAAAGAAAATAGATATGAATACTATTACCTTCGATGTTAGTAGTAGTTGTGCAAGTGAGGAGAAAGAAAAAATATTACGGAGTTCATGGATGAAAGTAGATTGATAATATTATCTTGGAACGTTAATGGATTAAAAACTAGAGCGGTGGATGTACACTATTATACTCTTAGAGAGAATATTAACATAGCAGCACTCCAGGAAACTGGGGATAGGGATGGTAACATTCTGAACATGAAGATGAACATGTTGAACATGAAGATGTTCAGCTGCTGGGCGAGCCCTCTCCTACTCATCTGAGGGGAGGGAGATTAGATTATGCTTGTTTGATAAATGCTGAGGGCATAGAGGAGAATTGTCTTACTGTGGATGAAATGCTAAGAGATTTTGCATTACAAATACAGCTTAAACTAGATAAAAAGCATGCCTGCCTTCAGAGGAAAAGCTTAAAGTTTAATAAGGGAGAATTAAGGGGTCTTGTTGGTCATATTAAGTCTTGGTATGATACTTATAAGCCAGTTTCGGCAGAAGCATTTTATTAAGATTTAATTAAGGAGGTAGATGTATTTAATGCAACATTGAACCGGAAAACATCTGGTATAGAAAAGCATCCCCCCAGAAAAGTGTGCGGAGAAGAGAAAGGAAATTTGGAGCAAGTATTGGCAGGAGTTTGCAGAGAAAGTTGGGAGTAACAAACTTGAAGGAAATCTGGCAAGACATAAATGAAATAAGGGGTAAAAAGCATAATTTTGTTGCACATCCTGACCCGTAAGGAATTGCAAAAGGTCTCGTAAATAAATGGGCGGAAGCTGCCAAACTTAGTTCATTTAATTACCCGCTGTAACGAGAGAGTCGTTTGATTCTTGGAAAGATCTAAGAAAGGATTTTATACTTACAGCAGGTAACAGTGGTGATGTCACTTGCACAGGTATTACCAGAGAAGAACTAATAACGGCGATTAAAGTTGGGAAATCTACCGCCCCCTGGGGAGGATGGAGTAACTTATGAAATACTTAATGAACTTGCCATTATGACGAAAAGCCCGCTGTTAGACCTCTTTAATATTAGTTATAAAGAGGGCAGAATTCCCAGTAAATGAAAAAGAACTATGATCATCCTTATCCCTAAAGCCAATGGAGAGTACAGACCTGTGTCTTTAACCTCGTGTTTTTGTAAAATGATGGAGAGGATCATTTTAAATAAACTTTTGTATATAATAGGTGATCAGCTGTCTAGTAATTTTTCGGGTTCCTCAGAGGAAAAAGTACCTCTGACTGTATTATTAAATGTCTAGCTAATGGTAATGATTATTATAGAATTTTTATTGATTTATAAGGAGCTTTTGATAAAGCCAACAAAGAGGTTATTTTATATGAATTAGCTGGTCTTGGTGTTGAAGGGAGATTATTGCGCTGGATAGGGGATTATCTTCAGGAAAGGAAGGCTCAGGTGTGGTATCAAGGTTGTATGGTTCAAGGTTCAAGGTATCAAGGTCAAGAACTCTGCACACCTCAGGGAGGAGTGTTGAGTCTCACCCTGTTTAATGTACTAATGAATAAGATAGCATCTGAGAAATACTCAAATTGGGTAACTCCAATCATATATGCTGATGATATTTTGTTTCAGGGCAAAGATATTTCAAAGATTCAAACAGTGTTGGACAATTTCGGAAACCAGTGTCACCACATGGGACTAGTGGTTAATGAAGACAAAACTAAAGTTTGAATGTAGAAGTCGGAGGCCCATTATATTGGAAATAAACGGTAAAAATATAGAGTTAATATATATAAATATTTAGGCATATATGTTGGATATACCTATGAGAGTTTGGAAACTGAGATGAACAGACTGTTGAGTCAATGTCGGAAGAGATTACGACCTCTGAAGGCCTTGGCATGCTGTGGAAAGGAGTGGGAGTCCAAGTGCTACGAATGATGTACTTGAGTACTGTAAGATTTCTTATTGATTATGCTGCACCTGTCATTTCTTGTTTTGGTAAAGGTAGGATGGGCAAGTTGGAGAAGATACAAAATGAAGCCGTTGGGGGTCGTTGTGAGCCGCTGCTACCTTAATTTTTGCCCACACTTGTCTTGCAGACGTTTCTCTTCCAATAGAGCTAGTGAACTCTAGTCAATGTCTTTCCCTTTGTAACTCATCTGCAATGTATGTACCTTTACCTGACTAAAAAATCTAATCTAAATCTATATCTAATCTATATGCTTAGATATATGCAAATGAGAGAGTAATAGAGCGAAACCTTTAAAATACTGAACAATTTGGAGGATATTGATTCATACAATTTCTTCAAAAGGTCAGATGTAACACGAACAAGGAGCAAAGGTTTCAAGCTCAACAAGCCACAGTGTAGGAGTGACAACAAATGCTTTTTAACCCATACGATTATGATCATGGCAATAAGGTTTCTAAAACAGTAGGCATTCTTCCAAAGCCAGACACTGAACTATGTTCCTCGCCCTAACCTAGTCACTCAGTATTACTCACTCATTTATCTATGTCTTGTCTATTTATGTCTTAAAGGTTACAAGACGTACATTAGTCAATACAATTGGTGCTTAAAATGTTAAGGATCTCTTGTGAAACACGGGTATTAATAAAAAAATTTATTATGTAAAATAAATAAAAAAGGCCCAAGGGCCATGAAGTAACAAGAATGCAAGGCCGGCACAAGCTGGCGTAAGTAGAGAAGACGGAAGATTCTTCATATTAAAAGACTCTGCTTCTCCAAGATGGCAGTCACACCCTGCTTGCCCTGGACAATCACCATATGGAGAAGGACTGTTTACTGTGAAGGGAAGTCCACAAATGCAATGCCAGCATGAGTCAGTCTTGAAGGGTAAACGATGATGGCACCCTCACAGTAACACAAAAGCCGAGCAAGCCCAGTGAGGAAGACCTGTTGATGGGAAGGAGGAGAATCATTAGTCACAACAAAATCCACATAGAAACAAAGGAGAGAAAAAAATAAAGTGGATGTCTTCTTTTTGTATAGACATAATAAATATTGCCATTTGGCTATGTATTTATATGATATATAATAGAATACAGCATAAAACAAAATAAGAGGGGTGATAGGAGAAGAAAAGATTAGTGTTCAGTGAGAATCCACAAGGTCTTCTCTGAATACTCTATTTTCTTCAAGGCTGTGGGTCCCTACAATTGCACCAGAGGTGGTACACACCCCTATTATTATTTAAACAGGTGAGTACACACACGGTGTTAGCAAACTTAGCCTCCAAACACACACACACACATGGTATCAGCAAACTTAGCCTCCAAACACACACACACACATGGTATCAGCAAGCTTAGCCTCCAAACACACACACACATGGTATCAGCAAGCTTAGCCTCCAAATACACACATGGTATCATCAAGCTTAGCCTCTAAACACACACACACACACACAAACAGTATCAGCAAGCTTAGCCTCCAAACACACACACACATACATGGTATCAGCAAGCTTAGCCTCCAAACACAGACACACACGGTATCAGCAAGCTTAGCCTCCAAACACACACACACACAGGGTATCAGCAAGTTTAGCCTTCAAACACACACACACACACACACACATGGTATCAGCAAGCTTAGCCTCCAAACACACACACACATGGTATCAGCAAGCTTAGCCTCCAAACACACACACACAGAAAATGGGGACATTGAAACAGTTGATAAACTTGATTTCAAGAGAGAGAGGTCACTATGGGGAACTTCAAATTTTTTTTAATAAGTAATTAGGCAGACTTGTTGCTAGACAGGGAAGTAAATTAAATGTATGCCAAATTTTGCAAAATATACAATATTTTGCAAATATTTATGCACACAAACATTCATACCAAAACAGAGATGCAGGGCCAGAAAACAGGATTGGTTCAACAGAAATTGAGAGAGGGCCACAGACCAAAAGACACAAAAATGGAATGAAAGACATTGAAAAACTACAAGCAGATGTCAACAAAGTTTTCGATTGGGCAGCAGAAAATAACATGATGTTTAACAGTGATAAATTTCAGGCATGGCAAAAATGAGGATCTGAAACATAATACAGGGTACAAAACACAATCGAATCTTCCCATAGTAGAAAAACAGCATGTCAAGGATTTGGGAATAATGATGTCCGACGATCTAATGTTTAGGGAGCATAACCAAGCAAATATTGCGTCAGCCAGAAAAATGATCGGATGGATTATGAGAACTTTCAAATCCAGGGATCCCATCACAATGGTTGTACTCTTCAAGTCACTTATGTTGTCCCGTCTCGAGTACTGCTCAGTATTCACTTCCCCCTTCAGAGCAGGAGAGATTGCTGAAATAGAGGGAATACAGAGAACATATACGGCACGCATAGACGAGATAAAACACCTAAATTATTGGGATCGTCTCAAAGCTCTCCAAATGTACTCTCTAGAAAGGAGACGAGAGAGATACCAAATAATATACACATCGAAGATACTGGAGGGCCAGGTCCCAAATCTACACAGTAAAATAACAACGTACTGGAGTGAACGATATGGAAAAAAATGCAAGATTGAACCAGTGAAGAGCAGAGGTGGCTCAGGCACAATCAGAGAGCACTGTATAAACATCAGAGGTCCGCGGTTGTTCAACGTCCTCCCAGCGACTATAAGAAATATTGCCGGAACAACCGTGGACATCTTCAGGAGAAAACTGGACTGTTTTCTAAGAGAAGTTCCGGATCAGCCGGGCTGTGGTGGGTATGTGGCCCTGCGGGCCGCTCCAAGCAACAGCCTGGTGGACCAAACTCTCACAAGTCGAGCCTGGCCTCGGGCCGGGCTTGGGGAGTAGAAGAGCAGAACCCCATCAAGCAGGTATCAACATAGAAAGAAGCCAAACCCCCAATCATACCAGCGATACAAAGATGCGAGAAACAACTATACAGCAGTAAGGGGAGAGGCAGAAAGAAATTTTTAAAAAGGGATAATGGATAAATGTAAAACAGAACTGGGCCTATTCTACAAATTCATAAACAACAAATTGCAGGTAAAGGATAATATCCAGAGGTTGAAAATAGGAAACAGATTCACAGAAAATGATAATGCAACGTGTGAAACATTAAACCAAAAGTTCCAAAGTGTGTTTATACAAAATGAAATCTTAAGAGAACCAGACACAATAAGAATTTCTGAGAACATCATAGAGCGTATAGAGGTGTCTAGAGATGAAGTGGAAAATATGCTAAAGTAGCTAAGTAAGAACAAAGCAGTTGGTCCAGATGGAGTTTCACCATGGGTTCTGAGAGAATGTGCATCTGAGCTCAGCCTTCCACTTCACCTGATCTTTCAGGCATCCCTGTGTACAAGAGTCATAGCAAAAATGTGGAAAAAGGCTAACATAGTTCCAATCTACAAAAGTGGCAACAGGGAAGACCCCACCCCTCTCAGTTATAGACCTGAATCATTGACAAGTGTAACAGTGAAAAGATTGAAAAAAAAATAATAAAAACTAAATGGGTAGAACACCTGGAGAGAAATTATATAATATCACACAGACAGTATTGTTTTCGATCTGGAAGATCCTGTGTATCGAATTTACTCAGTTTCTATGATTGAGCCACAGAGATTTTAAAGGAAAAAGGTAGTTGGGTCGAATGCATCTATCTAGACATAAAAAAGGCTTTCGACAGAGTTCCACATAAGAGGTTGTTCTGGAAACTAGAAAATTTTGGATGGGTGACAGGTAAGCTTCTAACATGGATGAAAAATTTTCTGACTGATAGAAAAATGAGGGCAGTAATCAGAGGCAATCGGACTGGAGAAGTGTCACAAGTGGAGTACCACAGTACATGCACCAGAAATGTTCATTGTCTACATAAATGATCTACCAGTTGGAATACAGAATTATATAAACATGTTTGCTGATGATGCTAAGATAATGGGATGGATAAGAAATTTAGATGATTGTCATGCCCTTCAAGAAAACCTGGACAAAATAAATATATGGAGCACCACTTGGCAAATGAAATTTAATGTGAATAAATGCCATGTTATGGAATGTGGAATAGAACATAGATCCCACACAACCTACAAATTATGTGAGAAATCTTTATATAATTCTGATAAAAGAAAGAGGTCTAGGGTTGATTCTAGATAGAAAACTATCACTTGAGGCCCACATAAAGAACGTTGTGTGAGGAGCCTATGCCACGCTTTCTAACTTCAGAATTTCGTTTAAATACATGGATGGCGAAATACTAAAGAAATTGTTCACGAGTTTTGTTCGGCCAAGGCTAGAATATGCAGCGGTTGTGTGGTGCCCATATCTTAAGAAGCACATCAACAAACTGGAAAAGGTGCAAAGACATGCTACTAAGTGGCTCCCAGAACTAAAGGGCAAGAGCTATGTGGAGAGGTCAGAGGCATTATATATGCCAAAACTAGAAGACAACAAAAAGAGGTGATAAAATCACTATGTACAAAATAGTAACAGGAATTGATAAAATCGATAGGGAAGAGTTCCCTAGACCTGGAACTTCAAGAACAAAAGGTCATAGATTTAAACTAACTAAACAAAGATGCCAAAGAAATATAAAAAAATTTCCTTTCGCATACAGAGTGGTACACGGTTGGAACAAGTTAAGTGAGAAGGTGGTGGCGGCCAAGACCGTCAGTAGTTTCAAAGCATTATGTGACAAAGAGTGCTGGGTAGACGGGACACCACGAGCGTAGCTCTAATCCTATAACTACACTTAGGTAACTACATTTGGTGTCAGCAAGCTTACCGTCGAAACACACACAAACAGCCTGCCTATTATTCAAGGCCTTCTCTGAGTACTCTCTATTTTCTTCTCTGAGGCTATGGGTCCCTAATCTTGCACCAGAGGTGGTACAACTTTTAAGTTTTTAACTACTGCACTGAGCACCTGATTTTGGCAAAGATTTCTTAGTGCAATTGTCAAGGACATAGTTCTGGTATTTTTTTGTTTATAAATATTCAGGTATAGTTAATGTCAAAATGTTTCAAAACTCAACAATTTATATTTCAAAACAAAAAAAGTAATGAAAACATTACAAAACATTAAAATATAGCCTAATTAATTTTTTAATAAAATAGCACAACTCTCAGAATGTCTGAAGGTGCTTTGAGCAATGAAGTAGTTAATTTTATATATATAATATATATTTACCTGTGACTACTGCTTAGCAAAAATTTGATCTCTGTGAAAATTGGTCTCGTCATTGCTAGGAGATATTTTAAGACCATGATTTGCTGTGGATGGCACTGTAGTCTTCAAGTCATCAATCTAAAAATAGAGGTAATCTTTTAAAATGTAAATTTTGTATAAAAAAAAAATGCAAAAATAAATTGCAAGAATAATATGAAGTTATTATACAATTTTTTTTTAATTATTTAAATATTTGTGAGACATTATTAAGAAATGTATGAAGTACAGATTCTCTAAGACCTGATATGTATCTGCTTATGTTCCACCACATTACATTCAGGGCTGAAGAGAAAACACAGCCAGTAAGGTAATGATCACTTAGGATGGACTGGGATGCTACATGTAGGTTGGGGCTAAGCTGCGTGAGGCTAGGATGCCCAGCCTGCCTTGTCTAGGCTGGGCTGGGCTAGGCAACACTAGGAAGGAGTCAACAAATCTCTGGAGTGCCTTACTTTTCCTGATATCTTTAAAAAAGCAAGAATGATGCCATTTTATAAAGGAGGCGAGACAGCAGACATAAACAATTAAAGAAAAATATCAAATCTACTTATACTTTCAAAAATATTTGATTTTTTTTTTTACAAACATCTCTTCCTACTTTGTAAAATTCAACATGAAAACAAACACACACACACATCCCTAGGAAGCAGCCCATAGCAGCTGTCTAACTCCCAGGTACTTATTTACTGTTAGGTGAACCAGATATAGAGAATAACCACAAAATGCTATCTTTATAAGAACTATCTTGTAAAGCCACTAGTACACGCAGCATTTCAGGCAGGATATATAAAATATTATATATATATATATTAGTATATTTTGGTAGCAGTCTTTCCTGTAGACATATATTATTAAATATGACCGAAAAAGTAAGATTAATAATTCTAACACAAATTTTCTCAATCTTTCGTACATTACCTTCAACAGTGAAGCGTAATGTACGAAAGATTGAGAAAATTCGTGTTAGAATTATTAATCTTACTTTTTCGGTCATATATATATATATATATATATATATATATATATATATATATATATATATATATATATATATATATATATATATATATATATATATGAATACATACATACGGGACAAAGAGCCAGAGCTCAACCACCGCAAGCACAACTAGGTGAGTACACACACACACACACACACATTATATATATATATGTCGTACCTAGTAGCCAGAACTCACTTCTCAGCCTACTATGCAAGGCCCGATTTGCCTAATAAGCCAAGTTTTCATGAATTAATGTTTTTTCGTCTACCTAACCTACCTAACCTAACCTAACCTAGCTTTTTTTGGCCACCTAACCTAACCTTACCTATATATATAGGTTAGGTTAGGTTAGATAGGGTTGGTTAGGTTCGGTCATATATCTACGTTAATTTTAACTCCAATAAAAAAAATTGACCTCATACATAGTGAAAAGGGTAGCTTTATCATTTCATAAGAAAAAAATTATAGTAAATATATTAATTCAGGAAAACTTGGCTTATTAGGCAAATCGGGCCTTGAATAGTAGGCTGAGAAGTGAGTTCTGGCTACTAGGTACGACATATATATATATATATATATATATATATATATATATATATATATATATATATATATATATATATATATATATATATATATATATATGAGTGTCAGACCATGGAGGAATGATTTTTTTTAATTTAATTTATATAAAAAATTATTCCTTCTGAAGATGTATTAATATATGAAAGTACTTAAGGAAATTCCTGTTTCAATTCTTCCTCCGTGATCTGACACTGTCACATTTTTCATCAAGTGTTAATTTTTGTGATTTACACACACATGGCATGTTTACACACACATTATTTATATTATATATATATATATATATATATATATATATATATATATATATATATATATGTATATATATATATATATATATATATATATATATATATATATATATATATATATATATATATATATATATATATATATATATATATGCAATTGACGATCACAAAACACTGATCATTTTATGCGGAAAATCCACAGAGAAATATGAAATGAGGTGAGCGTTTCGGCTTTGTTAAAGCCTTTGTCAACACCAGACTGACCTAACGCAACTGATCTAACTGATCCCGTGGTCAGTCTGGTGTTGACAAAGGCTTTAACAAAGCCGAAACGTTCACCTCATTGCATATTTCTCTGTGGATTTTCCGCATATATATATATATATATATATATATATATATATATATATATATATATATATATATATATATATATATATAGCGTGGCATAATGTCCTTCTGTTTGGCAATGTATGCCTCACCGTCCCTCCAAGGAGGGACAAATCACTTGCTTCCTCGGTCCTGAGGGCGATAAATGAATACCCAAGGGGGGACAACCTAGTTCGCCTGCCTCTCCGAGCAAAACACACCCACCGCAGAAATGGTAACAACAACATACCGGAAACGTACAAAATCAGAGCACAAATCACCAAGAAAATTGAAGAGGGAAATACCGCAAGTGCTATTAGAGTCCTCACCAGTGACGAGAAAATTGCTCCTCGAAACTCAGCCACAGCACGGGCCCTGCAAAGCAAGCACCCACCCAGAGCCCCTCAAGGCGACAACATCGTTCCGCCATCAGCCGACACCATTTCAGACCCATTAACAGTTGGTGAATCTGAGGTCTACAAAGCAGCCCTTTCTTTTCCACCTGGGTCAGCAGGCGGCTTTACAGGGTTAAAACCTCAACATATCAAGCAAATGTTAAATCCTGCGGTTGGTGATGCTGCACAAGATCTTCTTATGGAACTCACAAGGTTCGTCAACATGTGTCTGGCTGGTGAGATACCTGAGGTCATCAGGCCTCTCTTTTTTGGTGCCTCCCTCTGTGCTCTCAAAAAGAAGGACGAAGGAATCAGGCCAATCGCTGTTGGCAACACTCTCCGACGCCTGATTGCCAAGGCTGCTACGAGGGTTGTCAGCCAGCAAGCGGCTGAATTGCTGAAACCAATCCAGCTAGGATTTGGAATCCCCCAAGGCTGTGAAGCGGCTGCCCATGCAGCACGAGCATACATCACAAACATTTCTGATGAAAAGGCCCTGCTCAAACTGGACTTTAAGAATGCCTTCAACATGGTAAGAAGAGATGCAGTACTTTGTGCCGTACATCGCCATTTCCGGCCCCTCTACCCGTTCATACTATCGTGCTACAGTGGCGAGTCAAAACTGCTCTTTGGTGAACATGAAATCAGATCATGTGAAGGTGTTCAGCAAGGTGATCCTCTTGCTCCCCTTCTTTTCTGCTTAGTCTTAAAAGAAATCACCGAAAGCTTGTCCAGCGAGTTCAACATCTGGTTTTTGGATGATGGCACTATAGCTGGCACCGTAGACCACCTCTTGTCAGATATCAGGAAAATAAGGGAGCAAGAAGTAAGCCTGGGTCTCGTCCTGAACCCTTCCAAGTGTGAAGTAGTCTCCTCCAACCCAGACATCGTAGCTAGAATAAGGTCTGCCTTGCCTGGAGCCCATGTCATTAGGGCCGAGAACAGCACCCTCCTTGGAGCTCCCCTCGGGTCTAACGCCATTGAGGAGATCCTCGACAAGAAAATCGCAGACCTTAGGAGGATGGAAGACAGAATAGGTGACATCGATGCCCACGATGCTTTTTATCTCCTCACCAAATGCCTATCCCTTCCGAGGCTAACCTACTTTCTGAGGTGCGCCCCATCTTACAACAACCCAAAGCTTGACGAGTATGACCTCCTACTGAAGACCATGCTGGAAAAAGTTGTTAACCTCTCTCTCAACGAATGCCAGTGGAAACAAGCCACTCTTCCTGTCAGGCTCGGTGGCTTGGGTGTCCGCACCGCCACCCAAATTGCAGTCCCAGCCTTCCTGTCTTCCTCCTCAGCATCAGATGACCTGGTTAAGGAAATTCTACCTGACACCCTGAGTGATGTAGCGGGGATACAGGACCCCCACTACACGGAATGTGACACGAAATGGGGTGCCATGACAGACCCAGCACTCAGACCAGCCATGCCGAAAGCCAAGAAACAATCCAGTTGGGACAGCCCCATTGTAGACAAAGAAGCCACAGCTTTGCTGGAGGCAGCAACAACCCCCAGTGATCGTGCACGCCTCACAGCTGTGCAGGCTCCACATGCAGGGGACTTCCTTCTGGCAGTCCCTATGTCTGCGACAGGCACACGTCTTGATCCGCAGGAGCTCCGTATTGCAGTCGCTCTCCGCCTTGCTGCCCCTATCCACACTGTTCACAGGTGTATTTGCGGCGAGGCAGATGCTGACGAATATGGATTGCATGGCCTGCACTGTGGAAAATCGGGTGGTTGGCACATTAGACACGACGAAGTCAACGACATCATTAAAAGAAGCCTTGCCTCTGCTCAGTGTCCAGCGGAGAGAGAGCCCCGCAACCTACTGAACCGTGACTCTGTTAGCTTTGCCGGCCGACCAGACGGAATCACACTGCGTCCGTGGAAGGGTGGCAGGCAGTTAGCATGGGACTATACTTGCGTATCCACCCTGGCAACGACATACATCACCCTCTCTGCCGGCACGGCAGGAGCCGCAGCGACACACAGAGAAAAACAAAAGTCAGTCAAGTACAGGCAATTAGATCAAAGGTACAATTTCGTTCCAATAGGGTCTGAGACCCTAGGCCCATGGGGTGAGAGTGCAAGAAGGTTTCTTAAGGATCTTGGTTCCAAGCTCATTGACACCACAAGAGACCCTAGAGCAGCAAGTTTTCTCTTTCAGCGCCTCAGTGTCGCGATCCAGAGGGGAAATGCCCGCTGCATCCTCGGTTCCTGCCCGGCGTCGGAGGAGTTCGAGGAAATCTACAGCCTCTAGGAAGCGAACTTTTTCTTGTGTCCTCTTAATGTTCATTTTTTGTATGAAATCAGATATGTAACTGTATAACCTTGCATAATAAAGTGTACATCATAATAAAAAAAAAGGGGGGTGGTAGGAGAAGTGAACACTCTTTCGCATTCAGAGTTAAATGTCAAGTTTTTCCCTGAGTGCTCTGTGTTCCCTTCTCTGAGGCTGTGGGTCCCTATAATTACAATAGTGGTGGTACCCCCCTATATATATATATATATATATATATATATATATATATATATATATATATATATATATATATATATATATATATATATGGAACCCTCAACCCTATAAGTGGAGGGTTCCTACATACTCAACCAGAGGTGGTACCCTCTATATATTAATAAAAAGGTAAGGCTATGCTAAATCTTGGCAGGGATTGGCTTGGCTAAGCTGGTCAGGGCTTGGCTAGGATAGGAAGGACTGGTCATGTTTAAAAGCAAGGCAGGGTTAGGCTAGGCAAGACTAGGTAAGGGTATACTGGGATAGGCTTGGCTACGGTAGGCTAGGAAGAGGTAAACTAGGATAAGCAAGGCTGTGCAAGCACTATGCACAGCTAGAATGAACTATGCTAAGATGGTTTAAGCTGGGCTAGGTTAGGATAAGCTGAGTCATGCAGGGCCCCGATTGACCAGTGGAGTCTAATAGTCTAACCTTCTAGCTTGTTTGCTGACCTAAGAGTGTAAATGCCTAGCCCCTAACCTGAGATATATACAAGAGTTGTTACATTCTTGTACAGCCACTAGTACGAGTAGCGTTTCGGGCAGGTCCCTGGAATACGATCCCCGCCGCGAAGAATCGTTTTTTCATCCAAGTACACATTTTACTGTTGCGTTAAACAGAGGCTACAGTTAAGGAATTGCGCCCAGTAAATCCTCCCCGGCCAGGATACGAACCCATGACATAACGCTCGCGGAACGCCAGGCGAGTGTCCTACCACTACACCACCTGCTGCAATATTATTATAAAAGAAATATTACTTATTATAATCGTAAATACTAAATACCTGTTGTGTTGATTTAGGGGCGACGACGATCGTGGGATCGGATGCGAGCCACAGGTGGCCTACACCATGCTTTCTAAGGCGTCCCTCTCATAACAAAAACAAATCCGTGCATTCATACACAAACAGAGATCCCGTGGTTATGCGAATACTTGCAATTCTTTTACTTAAAATAATAACAATTAGATTAATAATAATTAACATAATTTTTACTCAAGATTCATAAAAATCATTAATACTGTTTTCAAAGAAGATTTTTAAGACATCTAAAAACAGATATACAGACTTTGTGTGATATTTATTTCAACATTATATATTAATAGAATGTTGTAACTATTATTTTTAAATATTAGGTAGTTTCCAGCTACGTATATCGCATATAAACGTTGCAAAAAGATTTTAGACTGAATTAACACATTACACATTTATGGAGTAATTAACAACAAAACAATCTTTATTTTCATTGCAGAACATATATCAGAGCATACTAGTGACTCATACATTTAAAATAGTGTGATTTTTAAACAATTCGGTTGTAAACCCGCAGAACCGCCTACCCGCCAAAGACGTAACATAAGAAATGGTATATAATTCATTATTTTAAATTACATATATAATCATTAATAATTTTCGGCAGCTATCGAGGTTCTCCATAGGTAAATTCCTGTACTCTAACAAGATGCTACTTGCTGTTTAGCTGTTTAAATTCTTGGAAAATTGTAATGACCAGCGACATAAAATATAACAATGAAATAGTAGCTGGTAACTGTAGGTGAACGAAAAATTAAATTCCAAATTGATTAGATGTTTTTCTAAATATAAAGATTTATATTTACACTGAGGAGAGTTTTAGTTGCTGAGGAGAGTGTTAGTTGCTGAGGAGAGTGTTAGTTGCTGAGGAGAGTGTTAGTTGCTGAGGAGAGTGTTAGTTGCTGAGGAGAGGGTTAGTTGCTGAGGAGAGGGTTAGTTGCTGAGGAGAGGTCTAGTTGCTGAGGAGAGGGTTAGTTGCTGAGGAGAGGGTTAGTTGCTGAGGGGAGTGTTAGTTGCTGAGGAGAGGGTTAGTTGCTGAAGAGAGGGTTAGGTGCTGAGGAGAGTGTTAGTTGCTGAAGAGAGTGTTAGTTGCTGAGGAGACGATAATTTGCTGAGGAGAGTGTTAGTTGGTGAGGAGACGGTTAGTTGTTGAGGAGGTTAGTTGCTGAGGAGGTTAGTTGCTGAGGAGAGTGTTAGTTGGTGAGGAGACGGTTAGTTGCTGAGGAGAGTGTTAGTTGGTGAGGAGACGGTTAGTTGCTGAGGAGGTTAGTTGCTGAGGAGAGTGTTAGTTGCTGAGGAGAGGGTTAGTTGCTGAGGAGAGTGTTAGTTGCTGAGGAGACGGTTAGTTGCTGAGGAGGTTAGTTGCTGAGGAGAGTGCTAGTTGCTGAGGAGAGGGTTAGTTGCTGAGGAGAGTGTTAGTTGCTGAAGAGAGGGTTAGTTGCTGAGGAGACGGTTAGTTGCTGAGGAGAGTGTTAGTTGGTGAGGAGAGTGTTAGTTGGTGAGGAGACGGTTAGTTGCTGAGGAGAGTGTTAGTTGCTGAGGAGACGGTTAGTTGGTGAGGAGAGTGTTAGTTGGTGAGGAGAGTGTTAGTTGGTGAGGAGACGGTTAGTTGCTGAGGAGAGTGTTAGTTGCTGAGGAGAGGGTTAGTTGCTGAGGAGAGTGTTAGTTGCTGAGCAGAGTGTTAGTTGCTGAGGAGAGTGTTAGTTGCTGAGGAGAGTTTTATTTGCTGAGGAGAGTGTTAGTTGCTGAGGAGAGTGTTAGTTGCTGCGGAGAGTGTTAGTTGCTGCGGAGAGTGTTGCTGAGGAGAGTGTTAGATGCTGAGGAGAGTGTTAGTTGCTGAGGAGAGTGTTAGTTGCTGAGGAGAGTGTTAATTGCTGAGGAGAGTGTTAGTTGCTGAGGAGAGTGTTAGTTGCTGAGGAGAGTGTTAGTTGCTGAGGAGAGTGTTAGTTGCTGAGGAGAGTGTTAGTTGCTGAGGAGAGTGTTAGTTGCTGAGGAGAGGGTTAGTTGCTGAGGAGAGGGCTAGTTACTGAGGAGAGGTCTAGTTGCTGAGGAGAGGGTTAGTTGCTGAGGAGAGGGTTTGTTGCTGAGGAGAGTGTTAGTTGCTGAGGAGAGGGTTAGTTGCTGAAGACAGTGTTAGTTGGTAAGGAGAGTGTTAGTTGGTGAGGAGAGTGTTAGTTGGTGAGGAGAGTGTTAGTTGGTGAGGAGACGGTTAGTTGCTGAGGAGAGGGTTAGTTGCTGAGGAGAGGGTTAGTTGCTGAAGAGAGTGTTAGTTGCTGAGGAGAGGGTTAGTTGCTGAGGAGAGGGTTAGTTGCTGAGGAGAGGGTTAGTTGCTGAGGAGAGGGTTAGTTGCTGAGGAGAGGGTTAGTTGCTGAAGAGAGGGTTAGTTGCTGAGGAGAGTGTAAGTTGCTGAAGAGAGTGTTAGTTGCTGAGGAGACGATTATTTGCTGAGGAGAGTGTTAGTTGGTGAGGAGACGGTTAGTTGCTGAGGAGGTTAGTTGCTGAGGAGAGTGTTATTTGCTGAGGAGAGTGTTAGTTGGTGAGGAGACGGTTAGTTGCTGAGGAGGTTAGTTGCTGAGGAGAGTGTTAGTTGCTGAGGAGAGGGTTAGTTGCTGAGGAGAGTGTTAGTTGCTGAGGAGACGGTTAGTTGCTGAGGAGGTTAGTTGCTGAGGAGAGTGTTAGTTGCTGAGGAGAGGGTTAGTTGCTGAGGAGAGTGTTAGTTGCTGAAGAGAGGGTTAGTTGCTGAGGAGAGTGTTAGTTGCTGAGGAGACGGTTAGTTGCTGAGGAGAGTGTTAGTTGGTGAGGAGAGTGTTAGTTGGTGAGGAGACGGTTAGTTGCTGAGGAGAGTGTTAGTTGCTGAGGAGACGGTTAGTTGGTGAGGAGAGTGTTAGTTGGTGAGGAGAGTGTTAGTTGGTGAGGAGACGGTTAGTTGCTGAGGAGAGTGTTAGTTGCTGAGGAGAGGGTTAGTTGCTGAGGCGAGTGTTAGTTGCTGAGCAGAGTGTTAGTTGCTGAGGAGAGTGTTAGTTGCTGAGGAGAGTGTTAGTTGCTGCGGAGAGTGTTAGTTGCTGCGGAGAGTGTTGCTGAGGAGAGTGTTAGTTGCAGAGGACAGTGTTAGATGCTGAGGAGAGTGTTAGATGCTGAGGAGAGTGTTAAATGCTGAGGAGAGTGTTAGATGCTGAGGAGAGTGTTAGATGCTGAGGAGAGTGTTAGATGCTGAGGAGAGTGTTAGATGCTGAGGAGAGTGTTAGTTGCTGAGGAGAGTGTTTGTTGCTGAGGAGAGTGTTAGTTGCTGAGGAGAGTGTTAGTTGCTGAGGAGAGTGTTAGTTGCTGAGGAGAGTGTTAGTTGCTGAGGAGAGTGTTGGTTGCTGAGGAGAGGATTAGTTGCAGAGGAGAGGGCTAGTTGCTGAGGAGAGGGTTACTTGCTGAGGAGAGTGTTAGTTGCTGAGGAGAGTGTTAGTTGCTGAGGAGAGGGTTAGTTGCTGAGCAGAGTGTTAGTTGCTGAGGAGAGTTTTTTTTGCTGAGGAGAGTGTTAGTTGCTGAGGAGAGTGTTAGTTGCTGCGGAGAGTGTTAGTTGCTGCGGAGAGTGTTGCTGAGGAGAGTGTTAGTTGCAGAGGACAGTGTTAGATGCTGAGGAGAGTGTTAGATGCTGAGGAGAGTGTTAGATGCTGAGGAGAGTGTTAGATGCTGAGGAGAGTGTTAGATGCTGAGGAGAGTGTTAGATGCTGAGGAGAGTGTTAGATGCTGAGGAGAGTGTTAGTTGCTGAGGAGAGTGTTTGTTGCTGAGGAGAGTGTTAGTTGCTGAGGAGAGTGTTAGTTGCTGAGGAGAGTGTTAGTTGCTGAGGAGAGTGTTAGTTGCTGAGGAGAGTGTTGGTTGCTGAGGAGAGGATTAGTTGCAGAGGAGAGGGCTAGTTGCTGAGGAGAGGGTTAGTTGCTGAGGAGAGTGTTAGTTGGTGAGGAGAGTGTTAGTTGGTGAGGAGACGGTTAGTTGCTGAGGAGAGGGTTAGTTGCTGAGGAGAGGGTTAGTTGCTGAGGAGAGGGTTAGTTGCTGAGGAGAGTGTTAGTGGCTGAGGAGAGGGTTAGTTGCTGAGGAGAGAGTTAGTTGTTGAAGAGAGTGTTAGTTGCTGAGGAGAGTGTTAGTTGCTGAGGAGAGTGTTAGTTGCTGAGGAGAGTGTTAGTTGCTGAGGAGAGTGTTAGTTGCTGAGGAGAGTGTTAGTTGCTGAGGAGAGTGTTAGTTGCTGAGGAGAGGGTTAGTTGCTGAGGAGAGGGTTAGTTGCTGAGGAGAGGTCTAGTTGCTGAGGAGAGGTCTAGTTGCTGAGGAGAGGGTTAGTTGCTGAGGAGAGGGTTAGTTGCTGAGGAGAGTGTTAGTTGCTGAGGAGAGTGTTAGTTGCTGAGGAGAGGGTTAGTTGCTGAAGAGAGGGTTAGTTGCTGAGGAGAGTGTTAGTTGCTGAAGAGAGTGTTATTTGCTGAGGAGACGATTATTTGCTGAGGAGAGTGTTAGTTGCTGAGGAGACGGTTAGTTGCTGAGGAGGTTAGTTGCTGAGGAGAGTGTTAGTTGGTGAGGAGACGGTTAGTTGCTGAGGAGAGTGTTAGTTGCTGAGGAGAGGGTTAGTTGCTGAGGAGAGTGTTAGTTGCTGAGGAGACGGTTAGTTGCTGGGGAGGTTAGTTGCTGAGGAGAGTGTTAGTTGCTGAGTAGAGGGTTAGTTGCTGAGGAGAGTGTTAGTTGCTGAAGAGAGGGTTAGTTGCTGAGGAGAGTGTTAGTTGCTGAGAAGACGGTTAGTTGCTGAGGAGAGTGTTAGTTGGTGAGGAGAGTGTTAGTTG
Source organism: Procambarus clarkii (assembly GCF_040958095.1). Taxonomy (NCBI): domain Eukaryota; kingdom Metazoa; phylum Arthropoda; class Malacostraca; order Decapoda; family Cambaridae; genus Procambarus; species Procambarus clarkii. The sequence continues at coordinate 33,896,741 of NC_091209.1, forward strand.
GTGAGGAGACGGTTAGTTGCTGAGGAGAGTGTTAGTTGCTGAGGAGACGGTTAGTTGGTGAGGAGAGTGTTAGTTGGTGAGGAGAGTGTTAGTTGGTGAGGAGAGTGTTAGTTGGTGAGGAGACGGTTAGTTGCTGAGGAGAGTGTTAGTTGCTGAGGAGAGTGTTAGTGACTGAGGAGAGGGTTAGTTGCTGAGGAGAGGGTTAGTTGCTGAAGAGAGGGTTAGTTGCTGAAGAGAGGGTTAGTTGCTGAGGAGAGTGTTAGTTGCTGAGGAGAGTGTTAGTTGCTGAGGAGAGTGTTAGTTGCTGAGGAGAGTGTTAGTTGCTGAGGCGAGTGTTAGTTGCTGAGGAGAGGGCTAGTTGCTGAGGAGAGGTCTAGTTGCTGAGGAGAGGGTTAGTTGCTGAGGAGAGGGTTTGTTGCTGAGGAGAGTGTTAGTTGCTGAGGAGAGGGTTAGTTGCTGAAGAGAGTGTTAGTTGGTGAGGAGAGTGTTAGTTGGTGAGGAGAGTGTTAGTTGGTGAGGAGAGTGTTAGTTGGTGAGGAGACGGTTAGTTGCTGAGGAGAGGGTTATGTTGCTGAGGAGAGGGTTAGTTGCTGAGGAGAGTGTTAGTTGCTGAGGAGAGTGTTAGTTGCTGAGGAGAGTGTTAGTTGCTGAGGAGAGGGTTAGTTGCTGAGGAGAGGGTTAGTTGCTGAGGAGAGGGTTAGTTGCTGAGGAGAGGGTTAGTTGCTGAGGAGAGTGTTAGTTGCTGAAGAGAAGGTTAGTTGCTGAGGAGAGTGTTAGTTGCTGAGGAGACGGTTAGTTGCTGAGGAGAGTGTTAGTTGGTGAGGAGAGTGTTAGTTGGTGAGGAGACGGTTAGTTGCTGAGGAGAGTGTTAGTTGCTGAGGAGAGTGTTAGTTGCTGAGGAGAGGGTTAGTTGCTGAGGAGAGTGTTAGTTGCTGAGGAGAGGGTTAGTTGCTGAGTAGACGGTTAGTTGCTGACGAGGTTTGTTGCTGAGGAGAGGGTTAGTTGCTGAGGAGAGTGTTAGTTGCTGAGGAGAGTGTTAGTTGCTGAGGAGAGTGTTAGTTGCTGAGGAGAGTGTTAGTTGCTGAGGAGTGTGTTAGTTGCTGAGGAGAGGGTTAGTTGCTGAAGAGAGGGTTAGTTGCTGAAGAGAGTGTTAGTTGCTGAGGAGAGTGTTAGTTGCTGAGGAGAGTGTTAGTTGCTGAGGAGAGTGTTAGTTGCTGAGGAGAGTGTTAGTTGCTGAGGAGAGTGTTTGTTGCTGAGGAGAGTGTTAGTTGCTGAGGAGAGTGTTAGTTGCTGAGGAGAGTGTTAGTTGCTGAGGAGAGTGTTAATTGCTGAGGAGAGGGTTAGTTGCTGAGGAGAGAGTTGTTGAGGAGAGTGTTAGTTGCTGAGGAGAGTGTTAGTTGCTGAGGAGAGTGTTAGTTGCTGAGGAGAGTGTTAGTTGCTGAGGAGAGTGTTAGTTGCTGAGGAGAGTGTTAGTTGCTGAGGAGAGTGTTAGTTGCTGAGGAGAGTGTTGGTTGCTGAGGAGAGGATTAGTTGCAGAAGAGAGGGCTAGTTGCTGAGGAGAGGGATAGTTGCTGAGGAGAGTGTTAGTTGCTGAGGAGAGTGTTAGTTGGTGAGGAGAGTGTTAGTTGCTGCGGAGACGGTTAGTTGCTGAGGAGAGGGTTAGTTGCTGAGGAGAGGGTTAGTTGCTGAGGAGAGTGTTAGTAACTGAGGAGAGGGTTAGTTGCTGAGGAGAGGGTTAGTTGCTGAGGAGAGTGTTAGTTGCTGAGGAGAGTGTTAGTTGCTGAGGAGAGTGTTAGTTGCTGAGGAGAGTGTTAGTTGCTGAGGAGAGGGTTAGTTGCTGAGGAGAGGGTTAGTTGCTGAGGAGAGGTCTAGTTGCTGAGGAGAGGGTTAGATGCTGAGGAGAGTGTTAGATGCTGAGGAGAGTGTTAGATGCTGAGGAGAGTGTTAGATGCTGAGGAGAGTGTTAGATGCTGAGGAGAGTGTTAGTTGCTGAGGAGAGTGTTAGTTGCTGAGGAGAGTGTTAGTTGCTGAGGAGAGTGTTAGTTGCTGAGGAGAGTGTTAGTTGCTGAGGAGAGGGTTTGTTGCTGAGGAGAGGGTTAGTTGCTGAAGAGATGGTTAGTTGCTGAGTAGACGGTTAGTTGCTGAGGAGGTTAGTTGCGGAGGAGAGGGTTAGTTGTTGAGGAGAGTGTTAGTTGCTGAGGAGAGTGTTAGTTGCTGAGAGTGTTAATTGCTGAGAAGAGTGTTAGTTGCAGAGTAGAGGGTTAGTTGCTGAGGAGAGGGTTATTTGCTGAGGAGAGGGTTAGTTGCTGAGGAGAGGGTTAGTTGCTGAGGAGAGTGTTAGTTGCTGAGGAGAGTGTTAGTTGCTGAGGAGAGTGTTAGTTGCTGAGGAGAGTGTTAGTTGCTGAGGAGAGTGTTAGTTGCTGAGGAGAGTTTTATTTGCTGAGGAGTGTGTTAGTTGCTGGGGAGAGTGTTAGTTGCTGCGGAGAGTGTTAGTTGCTGCGGAGAGTGTTGCTGAGGAGAGTGTTAGTTGCTGAGGAGAGTGTTAGTTGCAGAGGACAGTGTTAGATGCTGAGGAGAGTGTTAGATGCTGAGGAGAGTGTTAGATGCTGAGGAGAGTGTTAGATGCTGAGGAGAGTGTTAGATGCTGAGGAGAGTGTTAGTTGCTGAGAGTGTTAGTTGCTGAGGAGAGTGTTAGTTGCTGAGGAGAGTGTTAGTTGCTGAGGAGAGTGTTAGTTGCTGAGGAGAGTGTTAGTGGCTGAGGAGAGTGTTAGTTGCTGAGGAGAGGGCTAGTTGCTGAGGAGAGGGTTAGTTGCTGAGGAGAGGGTTAGTTGCTGAGGAGACGGTTAGTTCGTGAGGAGTGTTAGTTGGTGAGGAGAGGGTTAGTTGGTGAGGAGAGGGTTAGTTGGTGAGTAGAGGGTTAGTTGATGAGGAGAGTGTTAGTCGCTGAGGAGAGTGTTAGTCGCTGAGGAGAGTGTTAGTCGCTGAGGAGAGTGTTAGTTGCTGAGGAGAGGGTTAGTTGCTGAGAAGAGGGTTAGTTGCTGAGGAGAAGGTTAGTTGCTGAGGAGAGTGTTAGTTGCTGAGGAGAGAGTTAGTTGCTGAGGAGAGGTCTAGTTGCCGAGGAGAGGGTTAGTTGCTGAGGAGAGTGTTAGTTGCTGAAGAGAGGGTTAGTTGCTGAGGAGAGTGTTAGTTGCTGAGAAGACGGTTAGTTGATGAGGAGAGTGTTAGTTGGTGAGGAGAGTGTTAGTTGGTGAGGAGAGTGTTAGTTGCTGAGGAGAGGGTTAGTTGCTGAGGAGAGTGTTAGCTGCTGAAGAGAGGGTTAGTTGCTGAGGAGACGGTTAGTTGCTGAGGAGAGTGTTAGTTGGTGAGGAGAGTGTTAGTGGGTGAGGAGAGTGTTAGTGGGTAAGGAGAGTGTTAGTTGGTGAGGAGAGTGTTAGTTGGTGAGGAGACGGTAAGTTGCTGAGGAGAGTGTTAGTTGCTGAGGAGAGTGTTAGTTGCTGAGGAGAGTGTTAGTTGCTGAGGAGAGTGTTAGTTGCTGAGGAGAGTGTTAGTTGCTGAGGAGAGGGTTAGTTGCTGAGGAGAGGGTTAGTTGCTGAGGAGAGTGTTAGTTGCTGAGGAGAGTGTTAGTTGCTGAGGAGAGTGTTAGTTGCTGAGGAGAGTGTTAGTTGCTGAGGAGAGGTCTAGTTGCTGAGGAGAGGTCTAGTTGCTGAGGAGAGGTCTAGTTGCTGAGGAGAGGGTTAGTTGCTGAGGAGAGTGTTAGTTGCTGAAGAGAGGGATAGTTGCTGAAGAGAGGGTTAGTTTCTGAGGAGAGTGTTAGTTGCTGAAGAGAGTGTTAGTTGCTGAGGAGACGATTAGTTGCTGAGGAGAGTGTTAGTTGGTGAGGAGACGGTTAGTTGCTGAGGAGGTTAGTTGCTGAGGAGAGTGTTAGTTGCTGAGGAGAGTGTTAGTTGCTGAGGAGAGTGTAAGTTGCTGAGGAGAGGGTTAGTTGCTGAGAGGGCTAGTTGCTGAGGAGAGGGTTAGTTGCTGAGGAGAGGGTTAGTTGCTGAGGAGAGTGTTAGTTGCTGAAGAGAAGGTTAGTTGCTGAGGAGAGTGTTAGTTGCTGAGGAGACGGTTAGTTGCTGAGGAGAGTGTTAGTTGGTGAGGAGAGTGTTAGTTGGTGAGGAGACGGTTAGTTGCTGAGGAGAGTGTTAGTTGCTGAGGAGAGTGTTAGTTGCTGAGGAGAGGGTTAGTTGCTGAGGAGAGGGTTAGTTGCTGAAGAGATGGTTAGTTGCTGAGTAGACGGTTAGTTGCTGAGGAGGTTAGTTGCTGAGGAGAGTGTTAGTTGCTGAGGAGAGTGTTAGTTGCTGAGGAGAGTATTAGTTGCTGAGGAGAGTGTTAGTTGCTGAGGAGAGGGTAAGTTGCTGAAGAGAGTGTTATTTGCTGAAGAGAGTGTTAGTTGCTGAGGAGAGTGTTAGTTGCTGAGGAGAGTGTTAGTTGCTGAGGAGAGTGTTAGTTGCTGAGGAGAGTGTTAGTTGCTGAGGAGAGTGTTTGTTGCTGAGGAGAGTGTTTGTTGCTGAGGAGAGTGTTAGTTGCTGAGGAGAGTGCTAGTTGCTGAGGAGAGTGCTAGTTGCTGAGGAGAGTGTAAGTTGCTGAGGAGAGTGTTAGTTGCTGAGGAGAGTGTTAGTTGCTTAGGAGAGGGGTAGTTGCTGAGGAGAGGTCTAGTTGCTGAGGAGAGGGTTAGTTGCTGAGGAGAGGGCTAGTTGCTGAGGAGAGGGCTAGTTGCTGAGGAGAGGGATTAGTTGCTGAGGAGAGGGTTAGTTGCTGATGAGAGTGTTAGTTGCTGAGGAGACGGTTAGTTGCTGAGGAGAGTGTTAGTTGGTGAGGAGAGTGTTAGTGGGTGAGGAGAGTGTTAGTTGGTGAGGAGAGTGTTAGTTGGTGAGGAGAGTGTTAGTTGGTGAGGAGACACGGTTAGTTGCTGAGGAGGTTTGTTGCTGAGGAGGTTAGTTGCTGAGGAGAGTGTTAGTTGGTGAGGAGACGGTTAGTTGCTGAGGAGAGTGTTAGTTGGTGAGGAGATTGTTAGTTGGTGAGGAGAGTGTTAGTTGGTGAGGAGACGGTTAGTTGCTGAGGAGAGTGTTAGTTGCTGAGGAGAGTGTTAGTTGCTGAGGAGAGTGTTAGTTGCTGAGGAGAGTGTTAGTTGCTGAGGAGAGTGTTAGTTGCTGAGGAGAGGGTTAGTTGCTGAGGAGAGGGTTAGTTGCTGAGGAGAGGGTTAGTTGCTGAGGAGAGGGTTAGTTGCTGAGGAGAGGGTTAGTTGCTGAGGAGAGTGTTAGTTGCTGAAGAGAGGGATAGTTGCTGAAGAGAGGGTTAGTTTCTTAGGAGAGTGTTAGTTGCTGAAGAGAGTGTTAGTTGCTGAGGAGACGATTAGTTGCTGATGAGAGTGTTAGTTGGTGAGGAGACGGTTAGTTGCTGAGGAGGTTAGTTGCTGAGGAGTGTTAGTTGCTGAGGAGAGTGTTAGTTGCTGAGGAGAGTGTTAGTTGCTGAGGAGAGGGTTAGTTGCTGAGAGGGCTAGTTGCTGAGGAGAGGGTTAGTTGCTGAGGAGAGGGTTAGTTGCTGAGGAGAGTGTTAGTTGCTGAAGAGAGGGGACAGTTGCTGAGGAGAGTGTTAGTTGCTTAGGAGAGGGGTAGTTGCTGAGGAGAGGTCTAGTTGCTGAGGAGAGGGTTAGTTGCTGAGGAGAGAGCTAGTTGCTGAGGAGAGGGTTAGTTGCTGAGGAGAGGGTTAGTTGCTGAGGAGAGGGTTAGTTGCTGAGGAGAGGGGACAGTTGCTGAGGAGAGGGTTAGTTACTGAGAAGAGGGCTAGATGCTGAGGAGAGTGTTAGTTGCTGAGGAGAGTGTTAGTTGCTGAAAAGAGTGTTAGTTGCTGAGGAGAGGGTTAGTTGCTGAGGAGAGTGTTAGTTGCTGAGGAGAGTGTTAGTTGCTGAGGAGAGTGTTAGTTGCAGAGGAGATGGTTAGTTGCAGAGATGGTTAGTTGCAGAGGAGATGGTTAGTTGCTGAGGAGAGTGTTAGTTGCTGAGGAGAGTGTTAGTTGCTGAGGAGAGTGTTAGTTGCTGAGGAGAGTGTTAGTTGCTGAGGAGAGTGTTAGTTGCTGAGGAGAGTGTTAGTTGCTGAGGAGAGGGTTAGTTGCTGAGAGGGCTAGTTGCTGAGGAGAGGTCTAGTTGCTGAGGAGATGGTTAGTTGCTGAGGAGAGTGTTAGTTGCTGAAAAGAGTGTTAGTTGCTGAGGAGAGGGTTAGTTGCTGAGGAGAGTGTTAGTTGCTGAGGAGAGTGTTAGTTGCTGAGGAGAGGGTTAGTTGCTGAGCAGAGTGTTAGTTGCTGAGGAGAGTGTTAGTTGCTGAGGAGAGTGTTAGTTGCTGAGGAGAGTTTTATTTGCTGAGGAGAGTGTTAGTTGCTGAGGAGAGTGTTAGTTGCTGAGGAGAGTGTTAGTTGCTGCGGAGAGTGTTGCTGAGGAGTGTTAGTTGCAGAGGACAGTGTTAGATGCTGAGGAGAGTGTTAGATGCTGAGGAGAGTGTTAGATGCTGAGGAGAGTGTTAGATGCTGAGGAGAGTGTTAGATGCTGAGGAGAGTGTTAGATGCTGAGGAGAGTGTTAGTTGCTGAGGAGAGTGTTAGTTGCTGAGGAGAGTGTTAGTTGCTGAGAAGAGTGTTAGTTGCTGAGGAGAGTGTTAGTTACTGAGGAGAGTGTTGGTTGCTGAGGAGAGGATTAGTTGCAGAAGAGAGGGCTAGTTGCTGAGGAGAGTGTTAGTTGCTGCGGAGAGTGTTGCTGAGGAGAGTGTTAGTTGCAGAGGACAGTGTTAGATGCTGAGGAGAGTGTTAGATGCTGAGGAGAGTGTTAGATGCTGAGGAGAGTGTTAGATGCTGAGGAGAGTGTTAGATGCTGAGGAGAGTGTTAGTTGCTGAGGAGAGTGTTAGTTGCTGAGGAGAGTGTTAGTTGCTGAGAAGAGTGTTAGTTGCTGAGGAGAGTGTTAGTTGCTGAGGACAGTGTTGGTTGCTGAGGAGAGGATTAGTTGCAGAAGAGAGGGCTAGTTGCTGAGGAGAGGGTTAGTTGCTGAGGAGAGTGTTAGTTGCTGAGGAGAGTGTTAGTTGGTGAGGAGAGTGTTAGTTGCTGAGGAGACGGTTAGTTGCTGAGGAGAGGGTTAGTTGCTGAGGAGAGGGTTAGTTGCTGAGGAGAGTGTTAGTGGCTGAGGAGAGGGTTAGTTGCTGAGGAGAGAGTTAGTTGTTGAAGAGAGTGTTAGTTGCTGAGGAGAGTGTTAGTTGCTGAGGAGAGTGTTAGTAGCTGAGGAGAGTGTTAGTTGCTGAGGAGAGTGTTAGTTGCTGAGGAGAGTGTTAGTTGCTGAGGAGAGTGTTAGTTGCTGAGGAGAGTGTTAGTTGCTGAGGAGAGTGTTGGTTGCTGAGGAGAGGATTAGTTGCAGAAGAGAGGGCTAGTTGCTGAGGAGAGGGTTAGTTGCTGAGGAGAGTGTTAGTTGCTGAGGAGAGTGTTAGTTGCTGAGGAGAGTGTTAGTTGGTGAGGAGAGTGTTAGTTGGTGAGGAGAGTGTTAGTTGCTGAGGAGAGGGTTAGTTGCTGAGGAGAGTGTTAGTTGCTGAGGAGAGTGTTAGTTGCTGAGGAGAGTGTTAGTTGGTGAGGAGAGTGTTAGTTGCTGAGGAGAGGGTTAGTTGCTGAGGAGAGGTCTAGTTGCTGAGGAGAGTGTTAGTTGCTGAGGAGAGTGTTAGTTGCTGAGGAGAGTGTTAGTTGCTGAGGAGAATGTTAGTTGGTGAGGAGACGGTTAGTTGCTGAGGAGAGTGTTAGTTGCTGAGGAGAGTGTTAGTTGCTGAGGAGAGGGTTAGTTGCTGAGGAGAGGGTTAGTTGCTGAAGAGATGGTTAGTTGCTGAGTAGACGGTTAGTTGCTGAGGAGGTTAGTTGCTGAGGAGAGTGTTAGTTGCTGAGGAGAGTGTTAGTTGCTGAGGAGAGTATTAGTTGCTGAGGAGAGTGTTAGTTGCTGAGGAGAGGGTAAGTTGCTGAAGAGAGTGTTAGTTGCTGAAGAGAGTGTTAGTTGCTGAGGAGAGTGTTAGTTGCTGAGGAGAGTGTTAGTTGCTGAGGAGAGTGTTAGTTGCTGAGGAGAGTGTTAGTTGCTGAGGAGAGTGTTAGTTGCTGAGGAGAGTGTTTGTTGCTGAGGAGAGTGTTTGTTGCTGAGGAGAGTGCTAGTTGCTGAGGAGAGTGCTAGTTGCTGAGGAGAGTGTAAGTTGCTGAGGAGAGTGTTAGTTGCTGAGGAGAGTGTTAGTTGCTTAGGAGAGTGTTAGTTGCTTAGGAGAGGGGTAGTTGCTGAGGAGAGGTCTAGTTGCTGAGGAGAGGGTTAGTTGCTGAGGAGAGGGCTAGTTGCTGAGGAGAGGGCTAGTTGCTGAGGAGAGGGATTAGTTGCTGAGGAGAGGGTTAGTTGCTGATGAGAGTGTTAGTTGCTGAGGAGACGGTTAGTTGCTGAGGAGAGTGTTAGTTGATGAAGAGAGTGTTAGTGGGTGAGGAGAGTGTTAGTTGGTGAGGAGAGTGTTAGTTGGTGAGGAGAGTGTTAGTTGGTGAGGAGACACGGTTAGTTGCTGAGGAGGTTAGTTGCTGAGGAGGTTAGTTGCTGAGGAGAGTGTTAGTTGGTGAGGAGACGGTTAGTTGCTGAGGAGAGTGTTAGTTGGTGAGGAGATTGTTAGTTGGTGAGGAGAGTGTTAGTTGGTGAGGAGACGGTTAGTTGCTGAGGAGAGTGTTAGTTGCTGAGGAGAGTGTTAGTTGCTGAGGAGAGTGTTAGTTGCTGAGGAGAGTGTTAGTTGCTGAGGAGAGTGTTAGTTGCTGAGGAGAGTGTTAGTTGCTGAGGAGAGGGTTAGTTGCTGAGGAGAGGGTTAGTTGCTGAGGAGAGGGTTAGTTGCTGAGGAGAGGGTTAGTTGCTGAGGAGAGTGTTAGTTGCTGAAGAGAGGGATAGTTGCTGAAGAGAGGGTTAGTTTCTTAGGAGAGTGTTAGTTGCTGAAGAGAGTGTTAGTTGCTGAGGAGACGATTAGTTGCTGAGGAGAGTGTTAGTTGGTGAGGAGACGGTTAGTTGCTGAGGAGGTTAGTTGCTGAGGAGTGTTAGTTGCTGAGGAGAGTGTTAGTTGCTGAGGAGAGTGTTAGTTGCTGAGGAGAGGGTTAGTTGCTGAGAGGGCTAGTTGCTGAGGAGAGGGTTAGTTGCTGAGGAGAGGGTTAGTTGCTGAGGAGAGTGTTTGTTGCTGAAGAGAGGGGACAGTTGCTGAGGAGAGTGTTAGTTGCTTAGGAGAGGGGTAGTTGCTGAGGAGAGGTCTAGTTGCTGAGGAGAGGGTTAGTTGCTGAGGAGAGAGCTAGTTGCTGAGGAGAGGGTTAGTTGCTGAGGAGAGGGTTAGTTGCTGAGGAGAGGGTTAGTTGCTGAGGAGAGGGGACAGTTGCTGAGGAGAGGGTTAGTTACTGAGAAGAGGGCTAGATGCTGAGGAGAGTGTTAGTTGCTGAGGAGAGTGTTAGTTGCTGAAAAGAGTGTTAGTTGCTGAGGAGAGGGTTAGTTGCTGAGGAGAGTGTTAGTTGCTGAGGAGAGTGTTAGTTGCTGAGGAGAGTGTTAGTTGCAGAGGAGATGGTTAGTTGCAGAGGAGATGGTTAGTTGCAGAGGAGATGGTTAGTTGCTGAGGAGAGTGTTAGTTGCTGAGGAGAGTGTTAGTTGCTGAGGAGAGTGTTAGTTGCTGAGGAGAGTGCTAGTTGCTGAGGAGAGTGTTAGTTGCTGAGGAGAGTGTTAGTTGCTGAGGAGAGTGTTAGTTGCTGAGGAGAGGGTTAGTTGCTGAGAGGGCTAGTTGCTGAGGAGAGGTCTAGTTGCTGAGGAGATGGTTAGTTGCTGAGGAGAGTGTTAGTTGCTGAAAAGAGTGTTAGTTGCTGAGGAGAGGGTTAGTTGCTGAGGAGAGTGTTAGTTGCTGAGGAGAGTGTTAGTTGCTGAGGAGAGGGTTAGTTGCTGAGCAGAGTGTTAGTTGCTGAGGAGAGTGTTAGTTGCTGAGGAGAGTGTTAGTTGCTGAGGAGAGTTTTATTTGCTGAGGAGAGTGTTAGTTGCTGAGGAGAGTGTTAGTTGCTGAGGAGAGTGTTAGTTGCTGCGGAGAGTGTTGCTGAGGAGAGTGTTAGTTGCAGAGGAGAGTGTTAGATGCTGAGGAGAGTGTTAGATGCTGAGGAGAGTGTTAGATGCTGAGGAGAGTGTTAGATGCTGAGGAGAGTGTTAGATGCTGAGGAGAGTGTTAGATGCTGAGGAGAGTGTTAGTTGCTGAGGAGAGTGTTAGTTGCTGAGGAGAGTGTTAGTTGCTGAGAAGAGTGTTAGTTGCTGAGGAGAGTGTTAGTTGCTGAGGAGAGTGTTGGTTGCTGAGGAGAGGATTAGTTGCAGAAGAGAGGGCTAGTTGCTGAGGAGAGTGTTAGTTGCTGCGGAGAGTGTTGCTGAGGAGAGTGTTAGTTGCAGAGGACAGTGTTAGATGCTGAGGAGAGTGTTAGATGCTGAGGAGAGTGTTAGATGCTGAGGAGAGTGTTAGATGCTGAGGAGAGTGTTAGATGCTGAGGAGAGTGTTAGTTGCTGAGGAGAGTGTTAGTTGCTGAGGAGAGTGTTAGTTGCTGAGAAGAGTGTTAGTTGCTGAGGAGAGTGTTAGTTGCTGAGGAGAGTGTTGGTTGCTGAGGAGAGGATTAGTTGCAGAAGAGAGGGCTAGTTGCTGAGGAGAGGGTTAGTTGCTGAGGAGAGTGTTAGTTGCTGAGGAGAGTGTTAGTTGGTGAGGAGAGTGTTAGTTGCTGAGGAGACGGTTAGTTGCTGAGGAGAGGGTTAGTTGCTGAGGAGATGGTTAGTTGCTGAGGAGAGTGTTAGTGGCTGAGGAGAGGGTTAGTTGCTGAGGAGAGAGTTAGTTGTTGAAGAGAGTGTTAGTTGCTGAGGAGAGTGTTAGTTGCTGAGGAGAGTGTTAGTAGCTGAGGAGAGTGTTAGTTGCTGAGGAGAGTGTTAGTTGCTGAGGAGAGTGTTAGTTGCTGAGGAGAGTGTTAGTTGCTGAGGAGAGTGTTGGTTGCTGAGGAGAGGGTTAGTTGCTGAGGAGAGTGTTAGTTGCTGAGGAGAGTGTTAGTTGGTGAGGAGAGTGTTAGTTGGTGAGGAGAGTGTTAGTTGCTGAGGAGAGGGTTAGTTGCTGAGGAGAGTGTTAGTTGCTGAGGAGAGTGTTAGTTGCTGAGGAGAGTGTTAGTTGGTGAGGAGAGTGTTAGTTGCTGAGGAGAGGGTTAGTTGCTGAGGAGAGGTCTAGTTGCTGAGGAGAGTGTTAGTTGCTGAGGAGAGTGTTAGTTGCTGAGGAGAGTGTTAGTTGCTGAGGAGAGTGTTAGTTGCTGAGGAGAGTGTTAGTTGCTGAGGAGAGTGTTAGTTGCTGAGGAGAGTGTTAGTTGCTGAGGAGAGGGTTAGTTGCTGAGGAGAGGGTTAGTTGCTGAGGAGAGGGTTAGTTGCTGAGAGGGCTAGTTGCTGAGGAGAGGTCTAGTTGCTGAGGAGAGGGTTAGTTGCTGAGGAGAGTGTTAGTTGCTGAGAAGAGTGTTAGTTGCTGAGGAGAGGGTTAGTTGCTGAGGAGAGTGTTAGTTGCTGAAGAGAGTGTTTGTTGCTGAGCAGACGATTAGTTGCTGAGGAGAGTGTTAGTTGCTGAGGAGAGTGTTAGTTGCTGAGGAGAGTGTTGGTTGCTGAGGAGAGGATTAGTTGCAGAAGAGAGGGCTAGTTGCTGAGGAGAGGGTTAGTTGCTGAGGAGAGTGTTAGTTGCTGAGGAGAGTGTTAGTTGGTGAGGAGAGTGTTAGTTGCTGAGGAGAGGGTTAGTTGCTGAGGAGAGTGTTAGTTGCTGAGGAGAGTGTTAGTTGCTGAGGAGAGAGTTAGTTGGTGAGGAGAGTGTTAGTTGCTGAGGAGAGGGTTAGTTGCTGAGGAGAGGTCTAGTTGCTGAGGAGAGTGTTAGTTGCTGAGGAGAGTGTTAGTTGCTGAGAAGAGTGTTGGTTGCTGAGGAGAGGATTAGTTGCAGAAGAGAGTGTTAGTTGCTGAGGAGAGTGTTAGTTGCTGAGGAGAGGGTTAGTTGCTGAGAGGGCTAGTTGCTGAGGAGAGGTCTAGTTGCTGAGGAGAGGGTTAGTTGCTGAGGAGAGTGTTAGTTGCTGAGAAGAGTGTTAGTTGCTGAGGAGAGGGTTAGTTGCTGAGGAGAGTGTTAGTTGCTGAAGAGAGTGTTTGTTGCTGAGCAGACGATTAGTTGCTGAGGAGAGTGTTAGTTGCTGAGGAGAGTGTAAGTTGCTGAAGAGACGGTTAGTTGGTGAGGAGAGTGTTAGTTGGCGAGGAGAGTGTTAGTTGGTGAGGAGATGGTTAGTTGCTGAGAAGAGTGTTAGTTGCTGAGGAGAGTGTTAGTTGCTGAGGAGAGTGTTAGTTGCTGAGGAGAGTGTTAGTTGCTGAGGAGAGGGTTAGTAGCTGAGGAGAGGGTTAGTTGCTGAGGAGAGTGTTAGTTGCTGAGGAGAGTGTTAGCTGCTGAGGAGAGTGTTAGTTGCTGAGGAGAGTTTTATTTGCTGAGGAGAGTGTTAGTTGCTGAGGAGAGTGTTAGTTGCTGAGGAGAGTGTTAGTTGCTGCGGAGAGTGTTGCTGAGGAGAGTGTTAGTTGCAGAGGACAGTGTTAGATGCTGAGGAGAGTGTTAGATGCTGAAGAGAGTGTTAGATGCTGAGGAGAGTGTTAGATGCTGAGGAGAGTGTTAGTTGCTGAGGAGAGTGTTAGTTGCTGAGGAGAGTGTTAGTTGCTGAGAAGAGTGTTAGTTGCTGAGGAGAGTGTTAGTTGCTGAGGAGAGTGTTAGTTGCTGAGGAGAGTGTTGGTTGCTGAGGAGAGGATTAGTTGCAGAAGAGAGGGCTAGTTGCTGAGGAGAGGGTTAGTTGCTGAGGAGAGTGTTAGTTGCTGAGGAGAGTGTTAGTTGGTGAGGAGAGTGTTAGTTGCTGAGGAGACGGTTAGTTGCTGAGGAGAGGGTTAGTTGCTGAGGAGAGGGTTAGTTGCTGAGGAGAGTGTTAGTGGCTGAGGAGAGGGTTAGTTGCCGAGGAGAGTTTTATTTGCCGAGGAGAGTGTTAGTTGCTGCGGAGAGTGTTAGTTGCTGCGGAGAGTGTTAGTTGCTGCGGAGAGTGTTGCTGAGGAGAGTGTTAGATGCTGAGGAGAGTGTTAGATGCTGAGGAGAGTGTTAGATGCTGAGGAGAGTGTTAGATGCTGAGGAGAGTGTTAGATGCTGAGGAGAGTGTTAGTTGCTGAGGAGAGTGTTAGTTGCTGAGGAGAGTGTTAGTTGCTGAGGAGAGTGTTGGTTGCTGAGGAGAGGATTAGTTGCAGAGAAGAGGGCTAGTTGCTGAGGAGAGGGTTCGTTGCTGAGGAGAGTGTTAGTTGCTGAGGAGAGTGTTAGTTGCTGAGGAGACGGTTAGTTGCTGAGGAGAGGGTTAGTTGCTGAGGAGAGGGTTAGTTGCTGAGGAGAGTGTTAGTTGCTGAAGAGAAGGTTAGTTGCTGAGGAGAGTGTTAGTTGCTGAGGAGACGGTTAGTTGCTGAGGAGAGTGTTAGTTGGTGAGGAGAGTGTTAGTTGGTGAGGAGACGGTTAGTTGCTGAGGAGAGTGTTACTTGCTGAGGAGAGTGTTAGTTGCTGAGGAGAGGGTTAGTTGCTGAGGAGAGGGTTAGTTGCTGAAGAGATGGTTAGTTGCTGAGTAGACGGTTAGTTGCTGAGGAGGTTAGTTGCTGAGGAGAGGGTTAGTTGCTGAGGAGAGTGTTAGTTGCTGAGGAGAGTGTTAGTTGCTGAAAAGAGTATTAGTTGCTGAGGAGAGTGTTAGTTGCTGAGGAGAGGGTTAGTTGCTGAAGAGAGTGTTAGTTGCTGAGGAGAGTGTTAGTTGCTGAGGAGAGTGTTTGTTGCTGAGGAGAGTGTTAGTTGCTGAGGAGAGTGCTAGTTGCTGAGGAGAGTGCTAGTTGCTGAGGAGAGTGCTAGTTGCTGAGGAGAGTGTTAGTTGCTGAGGAGAGTGTTAGTTGCTGAGGAGAGTGTTAGTTGCTGAGGAGAGTGTTAGTTGCTTAGGAGAGGGGTAGTTGCTGAGGAGAGGTCTAGTTGCTGAGGAGAGGGTTAGTTGCTGAGGAGAGGGCTAGTTGCTGAGGAGAGGGCTAGTTGCTGAGGAGAGGGCTAGTTGCTGAGGAGAGGGTTAGTTGCTGAGGAGAGGGGACAGTTGCTGAGGAGAGGGTTAGTTACTGAGGAGAGGGCTAGATGCTGAGGAGAGTGTTAGTTGCTGAGGAGAGTGTTAGTTGCTGAAGAGAGTGTTAGTTGCTGAGGAGAGTGTTAGTTGCTGAGGAGAGTGTTAGTTGCTGAGGAGAGTGTTAGTTGCTGAGGAGAGTGTTAGTTGCTGAGGAGAGTGTTAGTTGCTGAGGAGATGGTTAGTTGCAGAGGAGATGGTTAGTTGCAGAGGAGATGGTTAGTTGCTGAGGAGAGTGTTAGTTGCTGAGGAGAGTGTTAGTTGCTGAGGAGAGTGTTAGTTGCTGAGGAGAGTGTTAGTTGCTGAGGAGAGGGTTAGTTGCTGAGGAGAGTGTTAGTTGCTGAGGAGAGTGTTAGTTGCTGAGGAGAGTGTTAGTTGCTGAGAAGAGTGTTAGTTGCTGAGGAGAGTGTTAGTTGCTGAGGAGAGTGTTAGTTGCTGAGGAGAGTGTTAGTTGCTGAGGAGAGGGTTAGTTGCTGAGTAGACGGTTAGTTGCTGAGGAGGTTAGTTGCTGAGGAGAGGGTTAGTTGCTGAGGAGAGTGTTAGTTGCTGAGGAGAGTGTTAGTTGCTGAGGAGAGTGTTAGTTGCTGAGGAGAGTGTTAGTTGCTGAGGAGAGTGTTAGTTGCTGAGGAGAGTGTTAGTTGCTGAGGAGAGGGTTAGTTGCTGAGGAGAGTGTTAGTTGCTGAGGAGAGGGTTAGTTGCTGAGGAGAGGGTTAGTTGCTGAGGAGAGTGTTAGTTGTTGAGCAGAGTGTTAGTTGCTGAGGAGGGTGTTAGTTGCCGAGGAGAGTTTTATTTGCCGAGGAGAGTGTTAGTTGCTGCGGAGAGTGTTAGTTGCTGCGGAGAGTGTTAGTTGCTGCGGAGAGTGTTGCTGAGGAGAGTGTTAGATGCTGAGGAGAGTGTTAGATGCTGAGGAGAGTGTTAGATGCTGAGGAGAGTGTTAGATGCTGAGGAGAGTGTTAGATGCTGAGGAGAGTGTTAGTTGCTGAGGAGAGTGTTAGTTGCTGAGGAGAGTGTTAGTTGCTGAGGAGAGTGTTGGTTGCTGAGGAGAGGATTAGTTGCAGAGAAGAGGGCTAGTTGCTGAGGAGAGGGTTCGTTGCTGAGGAGAGTGTTAGTTGCTGAGGAGAGTGTTAGTTGCTGAGGAGACGGTTAGTTGCTGAGGAGAGGGTTAGTTGCTGAGGAGAGGGTTAGTTGCTGAGGAGAGTGTTAGTGGCTGAGGAGAGGGTTAGTTGCTGAGGAGAGAGTTAGTTGTTGAAGAGAGTGTTAGTTGCTGAGGAGAGTGTTAGTTGCTGAGGAGAGTGTTAATTGCTGAGGAGAGTGTTAGTTGCTGAGGAGAGTGTTAGTTGCCGAGGAGAGTGTTAGTTGCTGAGGAGAGTGTTAGTTGCTGAGAAGAGGGTTAGTTGCTGAGGAGAGGGTTAGTTGCTGAGGAGAGGTCTAGTTGCTGAGGAGAGGGTTAGTTGCTGAGGAGAGGGTTAGTTGCTGAGGAGAGTGTTAGTTGCTGAGGAGAGGGTTAGTTGAAGAGAGGGTTAGTTGCTGAGGAGAGTTTTAGTTGCTGAAGAGAGTGTTAGTTGCTGAGGAGAAGATTATTTGCTGAGGAGAGTGTTAGTTGGTGAGGAGACGGTTAGTTGCTGAGGAGGTTAGTTGCTGAGGAGAGTGTTAGTTGGTGAGGAGACGGTTAGTTGCTGAGGAGAGTGTTAGTTGGTGAGGAGACGGTTAGTTGCTGAGGAGGTTAGTTGCTGAGGAGAGTGTTAGTTGCTGAGGAGAGGGTTAGTTGCTGAGGAGAGTGTTAGTTGCTGCGGAGAGTGTTAGTTGCTGCGGAGAGTGTTGCTGAGGAGAGTGTTAGTTGCAGAGGACAGTGTTAGATGCTGAGGAGAGTGTTAGATGCTGAGGAGAGTGTTAGATGCTGAGGAGAGTGTTAGATGCTGAGGAGAGTGTTAGATGCTGAGGAGAGTGTTAGTTGCTGAGGAGAGTGTTAGTTGCTGAGGAGAGTGTTAGTAGCTGAGGAGAGTGTTAGTTGCTGAGGAGAGTGTTAGTTGCTGAGGAGAGTGTTGGTTGCTGAGGAGAGGATTAGTTGCAGAGGAGAGGGCTAGTTGCTGAGGAGAGGGTTAGTTGCTGAGGAGAGTGTTAATTGCTGAGGAGAGTGTTAGTTGGTGAGGAGAGTGTTAGTTGCTGAGGAGACGGTTAGTTGCTGAGGAGAGGGTTAGTTGCTGAGGAGAGGGTTAGTTGCTGAGGAGAGCGTTAGTGGCTGAGGAGAGGGTTAGTTGCAGAGGAGAGAGTTAGTTGTTGAAAAGAGTGTTAGTTGCTGAGGAGAGTGTTAGTTGCTGAGGAGAGTGTTAGTTGCTGAGGAGAGTGTTAGTTGCTGAGGAGAGTGTTGCTGAGGAGAGTGTTAGTTGCTGAGGAGAGGGTTAGTGGATGAGGAGAGGGTTAGTTGCTGAGGAGATGTCTAGTTGCTGAGGAGAGGGTTAGTTGCTGAGGAGAGGGTTAGTTGCTGAGGAGAGTGTTAGTTGCTGAGGAGAGGGTTAGTTGCTGAAGAGAGGGTTAGTTGCTGAGGAGAGTGTTAGTTGCTGAGGAGACGATTATTTGCTGAGGAGAGTGTTAGTTGGGGAGGAGACGGTTAGTTGCTGAGGAGGTTAGTTGCTGAGGAGAGTGTTAGTTGGTGAGGAGACGGTTAGTTGCTGAGGAGAGTGTTAGTTGGTGAGGAGACGGTTAGTTGCTGAGGAGGTTAGTTGCTGAGGAGAGTGTAGGTTGCTGAGGAGAGTGTTAGTTGCTGAGGAGAGTGTTAGTTGCTGAGGAGACGGTTAGTTGCTGAGGAGGTTAGTTGCTGAGGAGAGTGTTAGTTGCTGAGGAGAGGGTTAGTTGCTGAGGAGAGTGTTAGTTGCTGAAGAGAGGGTTAGTTGCTGAGGAGAGTGTTAGTTGCTGAGGAGACGGTTAGTTGGTGAGGAGAGTGTTAGTTGGTGAGGAGAGTGTTAGTTGGTGAGGAGAGTGTTAGTTGGTGAGGAGACGGTTAGTTGCTGAGGAGAGTGTTAGTTGCTGAGGAGATGGTTAGTTGGTGAGGAGAGTGTTAGTTGGTGAGGAGAGTGTTAGTTGGTGAGGAGACGGTTAGTTGCTGAGAAGAGTGTTAGTTGCTGAAGAGAGGGTTAGTTGCTGAGGAGAGTGTTAGTTGCTGAGGAGAGTGTTAGTTGCTGAGGAGAGTTTTATTTGCTGAGGAGAGTGTTAGTTGCTGAGGAGAGTGTTAGTTGCTGCGGAGAGTGTTAGTTGCAGAGGACAGTGTTAGATGCTGAGGAGAGTGTTAGATGCTGAGGAGAGTGTTAGATGCTGAGGAGAGTGTTAGATGCTGAGGAGAGTGTTAGATGCTGAGGAGAGTGTTAGATGCTGAGGAGAGTGTTAGATGCTGAGGAGAGTGTTAGTTGCTGAGGAGAGTGTTAGTTGCTGAGGAGAGTGTTAGTTGCTGAGGAGAGTGTTAGTTGCTGAGGAGAGTGTTAGTTGCTGAGGAGAGTGTTGGTTGCTGAGGAGAGGATTAGTTGCAGAGGAGAGGGCTAGTTGCTGAGGAGAGGGTTAGTTGCTGACGAGAGTGTTAGTTGCTGAGGAGAGGGTTAGTTGCTGAGGAGAGTGTTAGTTGCTGAGGAGACGGTTAGTTAGTGAGGAGAGTGTTAGTTGGTGAGGAGAGTGTTAGTTGGTGAGGAGACGGTTAGTTGCTGAGGAGAGGGTTAGTTGCTGAGGAGAGGGTTAGTTGCTGAGGAGAGTGTTAGTGGCTGAGGAGAGGGTTAGTTGCTGAGGAGAGAGTTAGTTGTTGAAGAGAGTGTTAGTTGCTGAGGAGAGTGTTAGTTGCCGAGGAGAGTGTTAGTTGCCGAGGAGAGTGTTAGTTGCTGAGGAGAGTGTTAGTTGCTGAGGAGAGTGTTAGTTGCTGAGGAGAGTGTTAGTTGCTTAGGAGAGTGTTAGTTGCTGAGGAGAGGTCTAGTTGCTGAGGTGAGGTCTAGTTGCTGAGGAGAGGGTTAGTTGCTGAGGAGAGGGTTAGTTGCTGAGGAGAGGGTTAGTTGCTGAGGAGAGGGTTAGTTGCTGAGGAGAGTGTTAGTTGCTGAGGAGAGTGTTAGTTGGTGAGGAGACGGTTAGTTGCTGAGGAGAGTGTTAGTTGGTGAGGAGACGGTTAGTTGCTGAGGAGGTTAGTTGCTGAGGAGAGTGTTAGTTGCTGAGGAGAGGGTTAGTTGCTGAGGAGAGTGTTAGTTGCTGAGGAGAGGGTTAGTTGCTGAGGAGGTTAGTTGCTGAGGAGAGTGTTAGTTGCTGAGGAGAGGGTTAGTTGCTGAGGAGTGTGTTAGTTGCTGAAGAGAGGGTTAGTTGCTGAGGAGAGTGTTAGTTGCTGAGGAGACGGTTAGTTGCTGAGGAGAGTGTTAGTTGGTGAGGAGAGTGTTAGTTGGTGAGGAGACGGTTAGTTGCTGAGGAGAGTGTTAGTTGGTGAGGAGACGGTTAGTTGGTGAGGAGAGTGTTAGTTGGTGAGGAGAGTGTTAGTTAGTGAGGAGACGGTTAGTTGCTGAGGAGAGTGTTAGTTGCTGAGGAGAGGGTTAGTTGCTGAGGAGAGAGTTAGTGGCTGAGGAGAGGGTTAGTTGCTGAGGAGAGGGTTAGTTGCTGAGGAGAGGGTTAGTTGCTGAAGAGAGTGTTAGTTGCTGAGGAGAGTGTTAGTTGCTGAGGAGAGTGTTAGTTGCTGAGGAGAGTGTTAGTTGCTGAGGAGAGTGTTAGTTGCTGAGGAGAGTGTTAGTTGCTGAGGAGAGTGTTAGTTGCTGAGGAGAGTGTTAGTTGCTGAGGAGAGGGTTAGTTGCTGAGGAAAGGGCTAGTTGCTGAGGAGAGGTCTAGTTGCTGAGGAGAGGGTTAGTTGCTGAGGAGAGGGTTAGTTGCTGAGGAGAGGGTTAGTTGCTGAGGAGAGGGTTTGTTGCTGAGGAGAGTGTTAGTTGCTGAGGAGAGTGTTAGTTGCTGAGGAGAGTGTTAGTTGCTGAGGAGAGGGTTATGTTGCTGAGGAGAGTGTTAGTTGCTGAGGAGAAGGTTAGTTGCTGAGGAGAGGGTTAGTTGCAGAGGAGAGTGTTAGTTGCTGAAGAGAAGGTTAGTTGCTGAGGAGAGTGTTAGTTGCTGAGGAGAGTGTTAGTTGCTGAGGAGAGTGTTAGTTGGTGAGGAGAGTGTTAGTTGGTGAGGAGAGTGTTAGTTGCTGAGGAGAGTGTTAGTTGCTGAGGAGAGGGTTAGTTGCTGAGGAGAGTGTTAGTTGCTGAGGAGAGGGTTAGTTGCTGAGGAGAGTGTTAGTTGCTGAGGAGAGGGTTAGTTGCTGAGTAGACGGTTAGTTGCTGACGAGGTTAGTTGCTGAGGAGAGGGTTAGTTGCTGAGGAGAGTGTTAGTTGCTGAGGAGAGGGTTAGTTGCTGAGGAGAGGGTTAGTTGCTGAGGAGAGTGTTAGTTGCTGAGGAGAGGGTTAGTTGCTGAAGAGAGTGTTAGTTGCTGAGGAGAGTGTTAGTTGCTGAGGAGAGTGTTAGTTGCTGAGGAGAGTGTTGGTTGCTGAGGAGAGGATTAGTTGCAGAGAAGAGGGCTAGTTGCTGAGGAGAGGGTTCGTTGCTGAGGAGAGTGTTAGTTGCTGAGGAGAGTGTTAGTTGGTGAGGAGAGTGTTAGTTGCTGAGGAGACGGTTAGTTGCTGAGGAGAGGGTTAGTTGCTGAGGAGAGGGTTAGTTGCTGAGGAGAGTGTTAGTGGCTGAGGAGAGGGTTAGTTGCTGAGGAGAGAGTTAGTTGTTGAAGAGAGTGTTAGTTGCTGAGGAGAGTGTTAGTTGCTGAGGAGAGTGTTAATTGCTGAGGAGAGTGTTAGTTGCTGAGGAGAGTGTTAGTTGCCGAGGAGAGTGTTAGTTGCTGAGGAGAGTGTTAGTTGCTGAGAAGAGGGTTAGTTGCTGAGGAGAGGGTTAGTTGCTGAGGAGAGGTCTAGTTGCTGAGGAGAGGGTTAGTTGCTGAGGAGAGGGTTAGTTGCTGAGGAGAGTGTTAGTTGCTGAGGAGAGGGTTAGTTGAAGAGAGGGTTAGTTGCTGAGGAGAGTTTTAGTTGCTGAAGAGAGTGTTAGTTGCTGAGGAGAAGATTATTTGCTGAGGAGAGTGTTAGTTGGTGAGGAGACGGTTAGTTGCTGAGGAGGTTAGTTGCTGAGGAGAGTGTTAGTTGGTGAGGAGACGGTTAGTTGCTGAGGAGAGTGTTAGTTGGTGAGGAGACGGTTAGTTGCTGAGGAGGTTAGTTGCTGAGGAGAGTGTTAGTTGCTGAGGAGAGGGTTAGTTGCTGAGGAGAGTGTTAGTTGCTGCGGAGAGTGTTAGTTGCTGCGGAGAGTGTTGCTGAGGAGAGTGTTAGTTGCAGAGGACAGTGTTAGATGCTGAGGAGAGTGTTAGATGCTGAGGAGAGTGTTAGATGCTGAGGAGAGTGTTAGATGCTGAGGAGAGTGTTAGATGCTGAGGAGAGTGTTAGTTGCTGAGGAGAGTGTTAGTTGCTGAGGAGAGTGTTAGTAGCTGAGGAGAGTGTTAGTTGCTGAGGAGAGTGTTAGTTGCTGAGGAGAGTGTTGGTTGCTGAGGAGAGGATTAGTTGCAGAGGAGAGGGCTAGTTGCTGAGGAGAGGGTTAGTTGCTGAGGAGAGTGTTAATTGCTGAGGAGAGTGTTAGTTGGTGAGGAGAGTGTTAGTTGCTGAGGAGACGGTTAGTTGCTGAGGAGAGGGTTAGTTGCTGAGGAGAGGGTTAGTTGCTGAGGAGAGCGTTAGTGGCTGAGGAGAGGGTTAGTTGCTGAGGAGAGAGTTAGTTGTTGAAAAGAGTGTTAGTTGCTGAGGAGAGTGTTAGTTGCTGAGGAGAGTGTTAGTTGCTGAGGAGAGTGTTAGTTGCTGAGGAGAGTGTTAGTTGCTGAGGAGAGGGTTAGTGGATGAGGAGAGGGTTAGTTGCTGAGGAGATGTCTAGTTGCTGAGGAGAGGGTTAGTTGCTGAGAGGGTTAGTTGCTGAGGAGAGTGTTAGTTGCTGAGGAGAGGGTTAGTTGCTGAAGAGAGGGTTAGTTGCTGAGGAGAGTGTTAGTTGCTGAAGAGTGTTAGTTGCTGAGGAGACGATTATTTGCTGAGGAGAGTGTTAGTTGGTGAGGAGACGGTTAGTTGCTGAGGAGGTTAGTTGCTGAGGAGAGTGTTAGTTGGTGAGGAGACGGTTAGTTGCTGAGGAGAGTGTTAGTTGGTGAGGAGACGGTTAGTTGCTGAGGAGGTTAGTTGCTGAGGAGAGTGTTAGTTGCTGAGGAGAGTGTTAGTTGCTGAGGAGAGTGTTAGTTGCTGAGGAGACGGTTAGTTGCTGAGGAGGTTAGTTGCTGAGGAGAGTGTTAGTTGCTGAGGAGAGGGTTAGTTGCTGAGGAGAGTGTTAGTTGCTGAAGAGAGGGTTAGTTGCTGAGGAGAGTGTTAGTTGCTGAGGAGACGGTTAGTTGGTGAGGAGAGTGTTAGTTGGTGAGGAGAGTGTTAGTTGGTGAGGAGACGGTTAGTTGCTGAGGAGAGTGTTAGTTGCTGAGGAGATGGTTAGTTGGTGAGGAGAGTGTTAGTTGGTGAGGAGAGTGTTAGTTGGTGAGGAGACGGTTAGTTGCTGAGAAGAGTGTTAGTTGCTGAAGAGAGGGTTAGTTGCTGAGGAGAGTGTTAGTTGCTGAGGAGAGTGTTAGTTGCTGAGGAGAGTTTTATTTGCTGAGGAGAGTGTTAGTTGCTGAGGAGAGTGTTAGTTGCTGCGGAGAGTGTTAGTTGCAGAGGACAGTGTTAGATGCTGAGGAGAGTGTTAGATGCTGAGGAGAGTGTTAGATGCTGAGGAGAGTGTTAGATGCTGAGGAGAGTGTTAGATGCTGAGGAGAGTGTTAGATGCTGAGGAGAGTGTTAGATGCTGAGGAGAGTGTTAGATGCTGAGGAGAGTGTTAGTTGCTGAGGAGAGTGTTAGTTGCTGAGGAGAGTGTTAGTTGCTGAGGAGAGTGTTAGTTGCTGAGGAGAGTGTTAGTTGCTGAGGAGAGTGTTGGTTGCTGAGGAGAGGATTAGTTGCAGAGGAGAGGGCTAGTTGCTGAGGAGAGGGTTAGTTGCTGACGAGAGTGTTAGTTGCTGAGGAGAGGGTTAGTTGCTGAGGAGAGTGTTAGTTGCTGAGGAGACGGTTAGTTAGTGAGGAGAGTGTTAGTTGGTGAGGAGAGTGTTAGTTCGTGAGGAGACGGTTAGTTGCTGAGGAGAGGGTTAGTTGCTGAGGAGAGGGTTAGTTGCTGAGGAGAGTGTTAGTGGCTGAGGAGAGGGTTAGTTGCTGAGGAGAGAGTTAGTTGTTGAAGAGAGTGTTAGTTGCTGAGGAGAGTGTTAGTTGCCGAGGAGAGTGTTAGTTGCTGAGGAGAGTGTTAGTTGCTGAGGAGAGTGTTAGTTGCTGAGGAGAGTGTTAGTTGCTTAGGAGAGTGTTAGTTGCTGAGGAGAGGTCTAGTTGCTGAGGTGAGGTCTAGTTGCTGAGGAGAGGGTTAGTTGCTGAGGAGAGGGTTAGTTGCTGAGGAGAGGGTTAGTTGCTGAGGAGAGTGTTAGTTGCTGAGGAGAGTGTTAGTTGGTGAGGAGACGGTTAGTTGCTGAGGAGAGTGTTAGTTGGTGAGGAGACGGTTAGTTGCTGAGGAGGTTAGTTGCTGAGGAGAGTGTTAGTTGCTGAGGAGAGGGTTAGTTGCTGAGGAGAGTGTTAGTTGCTGAGGAGAGGGTTAGTTGCTGAGGAGGTTAGTTGCTGAGGAGAGTGTTAGTTGCTGAGGAGAGGGTTAGTTGCTGAGGAGTGTGTTAGTTGCTGAAGAGAGGGTTAGTTGCTGAGGAGAGTGTTAGTTGCTGAGGAGACGGTTAGTTGCTGAGGAGAGTGTTAGTTGGTGAGGAGAGTGTTAGTTGGTGAGGAGACGGTTAGTTGCTGAGGAGAGTGTTAGTTGCTGAGGAGACGGTTAGTTGGTGAGGAGAGTGTTAGTTGGTGAGGAGAGTGTTAGTTAGTGAGGAGACGGTTAGTTGCTGAGGAGAGTGTTAGTTGCTGAGGAGAGGGTTAGTTGCTGAGGAGAGAGTTAGTGGCTGAGGAGAGGGTTAGTTGCTGAGGAGAGGGTTAGTTGCTGAGGAGAGGGTTAGTTGCTGAAGAGAGTGTTAGTTGCTGAGGAGAGTGTTAGTTGCTGAGGAGAGTGTTAGTTGCTGAGGAGAGTGTTAGTTGCTGAGGAGAGTGTTAGTTGCTGAGGAGAGTGTTAGTTGCTGAGGAGAGGGTTAGTTGCTGAGGAGAGGTCTAGTTGCTGAGGAGAGGTCTAGTTGCTGAGGAGAGGGTTAGTTGCTGAGGAGAGGGTTAGTTGCTGAGGAGAGGGTTTGTTGCTGAGGAGAGTGTTAGTTGCTGAGGAGAGTGTTAGTTGCTGAGGAGAGTGTTAGTTGCTGAGGAGAGGGTTATGTTGCTGAGGAGAGTGTTAGTTGCTGAGGAGAAGGTTAGTTGCTGAGGAGAGGGTTAGTTGCAGAGGAGAGTGTTAGTTGCTGAAGAGAAGGTTAGTTGCTGAGGAGAGTGTTAGTTGCTGAGGAGAGTGTTAGTTGCTGAGGAGAGTGTTAGTTGGTGAGGAGAGTGTTAGTTGGTGAGGAGAGTGTTAGTTGCTGAGGAGAGTGTTAGTTGCTGAGGAGAGGGTTAGTTGCTGAGGAGAGTGTTAGTTGCTGAGGAGAGGGTTAGTTGCTGAGGAGAGTGTTAGTTGCTGAGGAGAGGGCTAGTTGCTCAACCTGTCCTCTTAAAAAGAACGTCAACATTTGCCGTTTGACTCTACGGCTGTTTTTGGACGTTATTTTGTGTAAAACTACGTCTATTTTCGCTTCCATGGACTATCTCTTGTTATACAATGAAATACCACACTCTTATTATTCTATAACTCACTGACTATGCTCTGATATTTGTTCTTCAAGTAAAAATATATATATTTTTGCCTTAATTAGGCCATAATCCAGAAAATTCCAGCCTATCGATCTTTATATTTAGGAAAACATCTAATAAATTTGGAAATGAATTTTTCGTTCGCCGACAGTTGCCTGTTACTATTTAACCCTCTATGCTTTAATGTCGCTGGTCATTGTGACTTTCGCAGGATTTATATATGTTTTGTAGTAGCATTTAGTCAGACTACAGTAATTTAACTAATGGGAAACCTCTATAGTTGTCGTAAATTAATAATAATCATTTATCAAATAATAAATTAGCAAACATATGCAACATTTTATGTTACGACTTTTCGGGTAGGCCGTTCTGTTTGTTTACAACCCCAATGGTTCAAAATACACAATACTTTTAATATATAAGTGACTAAGTATGCTCTAATATATGGTCCTCAATGAAAATTATCGTTTTTTTTTGTTAATTTGTCCATAATGAATAAGATTCCTTACTGTTGATCTTTATATTAAGAAAAACATCTAAACAAATTGGTATTGTGTTTTCGTTCAGATAAAGTTTCCAGATACTATTTCCTAGTTATCAATTAATGTAGGTGGTTATTTTAATTCGCGGCTACCAGGGGCTTTCTCCCATTATACAATATAAATGTACTCACTAACTATTCTCTGGTATCTGTTCTTCAAGTAAAATTACCTATTTTTTTGTTTAATTAGTCCATAATTCATAAAATTCCTTCAGGTCGATCTTTATATTTAGAAAAACATCTAATCAATTTGGAATTTAATTTTTCGTTCACCTACAGTTACCAGCTACTATTTCATTGTTATATTTTATGTCGCTGGTCATTACAATTTTCCAAGAATTTAAACAGCTAAACAGCAAGTAGCATCTTGTTAGAGTACAGGAATTTACCTATGGAGAACCTCGATAGCTGCCGAAAATTATTAATGATTATATATGTAATTTAAAATAATGAATTATATACCATTTCTTATGTTACGTCTTTGGCGGGTAGGCAGTTCTGCGGGTTTACAACCGAATTGTTTAAAAATCACACTATTTTAAATGTATGAGTCACTAGTATGCTCTGATATATGTTCTGCAATGAAAATAAAGATTGTTTTGTTGTTAATTACTCCATAAATGTGTAATGTGTTAATTCAATCTAAAATCTTTTTGCAACGTTTATATGCGATATACGTAGCTGGAAACTACCTAATATTTAAAAATAATAGTTACAACATTCTATTAATATATAATGTTGAAATAAATATCACACAAAGTCTGTATATCTGTTTTTAGATGTCTTAAAAATCTTCTTTGAAAACAGTATTAATGATTTTTATGAATCTTGAGTAAAAATTATGTTAATTATTATTAATCTAATTGTTATTATTTTAAGTAAAAGAATTGCAAGTATTCGCATAACCACGGGATCTCTGTTTGTGTATGAATGCACGGATTTGTTTTTGTTATGAGAGGGACGCCTTAGAAAGCATGGTGTAGGCCACCTGTGGCTCGCATCCGATCCCACGATCGTCGTCGCCCCTAAATCAACACAACAGGTATTTAGTATTTACGATTATAATAAGTAATATTTCTTTTATAATAATATTGCAGCAGGTGGTGTAGTGGTAGGACACTCGCCTGGCGTTCCGCGAGCGCTATGTCATGGGTTCGTATCCTGGCCGGGGAGGATTTACTGGGCGCAATTCCTTAACTGTAGCATCTGTTTAACGCAACAGTAAAATGTGTACTTGGATGAAAAAACGATTCTTCGCGGCGGGGATCGTATTCCAGGGACCTGCCCGAAACGCTACTCGTACTAGTGGCTGTACAAGAATGTAACAACTCTTGTATATATCTCAGGTTAGGGGCTAGGCATTTACACTCTTAGGTCAGCAAACTAGCTAGAAGGTTAGACTATTAGACTCCACTGGTCAATCGGGGCCCTGCATGACTCAGCTTATCCTAACCTAGCCCAGCTTAAACCATCTTAGCATAGTTCATTCTAGCTGTGCATAGTGCTTGCACAGCCTTGCTTATCCTAGTTTACCTCTTCCTAGCCTACCGTAGCCAAGCCTATCCCAGTATACCCTTACCTAGTCTTGCCTAGCCTAACCCTGCCTTGCTTTTAAACATGACCAGTCCTTCCTACCCTAGCCAAGCCCTGACCAGCTTAGCCAAGCCAATCCCTGCCAAGATTTAGCATAGCCTTGCCTTTTTATTAATATATAGAGGGTACCACCTCTGGTTGAGTTTGTAGGAACCCTCCACTTATAGGGTTGAGGGTTCCATATATATATGTATATATATATATATATATATATATATAGATATATATATATATAGATATATATATATATAGATATATATATATATAATATATATATATATATATATATATATATATATATATATATATATATATGTCGTACCTAGTAGCCAGAACGCCCTTCTGAGCCTACTATGCAAAGCCCGATTTGCCTAATAAGCCAAGTTTTTATGAATTAATGGTTTTTCGACTACCTAACCTACCTAACCTAACCTAACCTAACGTTTTCGGCTACCTAACCTAACCTAACCTATAAAGATAGGTTAGGTTAGGTTAGGTAGGGTTGGTTAGGTTCGGTCATATATCTACGTTAATTTTAACTCCAATAAAAAAATATTGACCTCATACATAATGAAATGGGTAGCTTTATCATCTCATAAGAAAAAAAATTGAGAAAATATAATAATTCAGGAAAACTTGGCTTATTAGGCAAATCAGGCCTTGCCGTGTAGGCCGAGAAGTGCGTTCTGGCTACTAGGTACGACATATATATATATATATATATATATATATATATATATATATATATATATATATATATATATATATATATATATATGTCGTACATATATATATATATATATATGTCGTACATATATATATATATATATATATATATATATGTCGTACATATATATATATATATATATGTCGTACATATATATATATATATATATATATATATATAATATATATATATATATATATATATATATATATATATATATATATATATATATATATATATATATATATATATATATATATATGTACGACATATATATATATATATATATGTACGACATATATATATATATATATATATATATATGTACGACATATATATATATATATATATGTACGACATATATATATATATATATATATATATATATATATATATATATATATATATATATATATATATATATATATATATATATATATATATATATGTCGTACCTAGTAGCCAGAACGCACTTCTCGGCCTACACTGCAAGGCCTGATTTGCCTAATAAGCCAAGTTTTCCTGAATTATTATATTTTCTCAATTTTTTTTCTTATGAGATGATAAAGCTACCCATTTCATTATGTATGAGGTCAATATTTTTTTATTGGAGTTAAAATTAACGTAAATATATGACCAAACCAAACCAACCCTACCTAACCTAACCTAACCTAACCTATCTTTTTAGGTTAGGTTAGGTTAGGTTAGGTAGCTGAAAAAGTTAGGTTACGTTTGGTTAGGTAGGTTAGGTAGTCGAAAAACAATTAATTCATGAAAACTTGGCTTATTAGGCAAATCGGGCCTTGCATAGTAGGCAGAGAAGTGCGTTCTGGCTATTAGGTACGACATATATATATATATAGACATATATATATATATATATATATATATATATATATATATATATATATATATATATATATATATATTAGTATATTTTTGTAGCAGTCTTTCCTGTAGACATATATTATTAAATATGACCGAAAAAGTAAGATTAATAATTCTAACACGAATTTTCTCAATCTTTCGTACATTACGCTTCACTGTTGGAGGTAAATCAAAAATCACTTCTCCAAAATTCATTTTTTTTTTATATAAAATAAAAATGAATTTTGGAGAAGTGATTTTTGATTTACCTCCAACAGTGAAGCGTAATGTACAAAAGATTGAGAAAATTCGTGTTAGAATTATTAATCTTACTTTTTCGGTCATATTTAATAATATATATATATATATATATATATATATATATAAATATATATATATATATATATATATATATATATATATATATATATATATATATATATATATATATATATATAATATAAATAATGTGTGTGTAAACATGCCACGTGTGTGTAAATCACAAAAATTAACACTTGATGAAAAATGTGACAGTGTCAGACCACGGAGGAAGAATTGAAACAGGAATTTCCTTAAGTACTTTCATATATTAATACATCTTCAGAAGGAATAATTTTTTATATAAATTAAATTAAAAAAAATCATTCCTCCATCGTCTGACACTCATATATATATATATATATATATATATATATATATATATATATATATATATATATATATATATATATATATATATATATATATAATGTGTGTGTGTGTGTACTCACCTAGTTGTGCTTGCGGTGGTTGAGCTCTGGCTCTTTGTCCCGTATGTATGTATTCATATATATATATATATATATATATATATATATATATATATATATATATATATATATATATATATATATATATATATATATATATATATATATGCGAACAAGCCTGAATGGTCCCCAGGACAATATGCAACTGAAAACTCACACCCCAGAAGTGACTCGAACCCATACTGCCAGGAGCAACGCAACTGGTATGTACAGGGACGCCTTAATCCGCTTGACCATCACGACCAGACATAAGGAAGTGATAGCCGAGGCTATTTGACCCACTTCCCCGCCGGCACTCGGATGGTAATCTTGGGCATAGCATTTTATCAAATCACCACATTTTTGGGGCAACACGTGAGGAACACAAATGCGAACAAGCCTGAATGGTCCCCAGGACAATATGCAACTGAAAACTCACACCCCAGAAGTGACTCGAACCCAATACTGCCAGGAGCAACGCAACTGGTATGTACAGGGACTCCTTAATCCGCTTGACCATCACGACCAGACATAAGGAAGTGATAGTCGAGGCTATTTGACCCACTTCCCCGCTGGCACTCGGATGGTAATCTTGGGCATAGCATATGGGTTCGAGTCACTTCTGGGGTGTGAGTTTTCAGTTATATATATATATATATATATATATATATATATATATATATATATATATATATATATATATATATATATATATATAATATTAATATTATATATCCTGCCTGAAATGCTGCGTGTACTAGTGGCTTTACAAGATTTTGTGGTTATTCTCTATATCTGGTTCACCTAACAGTAAATAAGTACCTGGGAGTTAGATAGCTGCTATGGGCTGCTTCCTAGGGATGTGTGTGTGTGTTTGTATTCATGTTGAATTTTACAAAGTAGGAAGAGATGTTTGTAAAAAAAAAAATCAAATATTTTTGAAAGTATAAGTAGATTTGATATTTTTCTCTAATTGTTTATTTCTGCTGTCTCGCCTCCTTTATAAAATGGCATCATTCTTGCTTTTTTAAGGATATCAGGAAAAGTAAGGCACTCCAGAGATTTGTTGACTCCTTCCTAGTGTTGCCTAGCCCAGCCCAGCCTAGACAAGGCAGGCTGGGCATCCTAGCCTCACGCAGCTTAGCCCCAACCTACATGTAGCATCCCAGTCCATCCTAAGTGATCATTACCTTACTGGCTGTGTTTTCTCTTCAGCCCTGAATGTAATGTGGTGGAACATAAGCAGATACATATCAGGTCTTAGAGAATCTGTACTTCATACATTTCTTAATAATGTCTCACAAATATTTAAATAATTAAACAAAAATTGTATAATAACTTCATATTATTCTTGCAATTTATTTTTGCATATTTTTTTATACAAAATTTACATTTTAAAAGATTACCTCTATTTTTAGATTGATGACTTGAAGACTACAGTGCCATCCACAGCAAATCATGGTCTTAAAATATCTCCTAGCAATGACGAGACCAATTTTCACAGAGATCAAATTTTTGCTAAGCAGTAGTCACAGGTAAATATATATTATATATATAAAATTAACTACTTCATTGCTCAAAGCACCTTCAGACATTCTGAGAGTTGTGCTATTTTATTAAAAAATTAATTAGGCTATATTTTAATGTTTTGTAATGTTTTCATTACTTTTTTTGTTTTGAAATATAAATTGTTGAGTTTTGAAACATTTTGACATTAACTATACCTGAATATTTATAAACAAAAAAATACCAGAACTATGTCCTTGACAATTGCACTAAGAAGTCTTTGCCAAAATCAGGTGCTCAGTGCAGTAGTTAAAAACTTAAAAGTTGTACCACCTCTGGTGCAAGATTAGGGACCCATAGCCTCAGAGAAGAAAATAGAGAGTACTCAGAGAAGGCCATGAATAATAGGCAGGCTGTTTGTGTGTGTTTCGACGGTAAGCTTGCTGACACCAAATGTAGTTACCTAAGTGTAGTTACAGGATTAGAGCTACGCTCGTGGTGTCCCGTCTACCCAGCAATCTTTGTCACATAATGCTTTGAAACTACTGACGGTCTTGGCCGCCACCACCTTCTCACTTAACTTGTTCCAACCGTGTACCACTCTGTATGCGAAAGGAAATTTTTTTATATTTCTTTGGCATCTTTGTTTAGTTAGTTTAAATCTATGACCTTTTGTTCTTGAAGTTCCAGGTCTAGGGAAATCTTCCCTATTGATTTTATCAATTCCTGTTACTATTTTGTACATAGTGATTTTATCACCTCTTTTTGTTGTCTTCTAGTTTTGGCATATTTAATGCCTCTGACCTCTCCACATAGCTCTTGCCCTTTAGTTCTGGGAGCCACTTAGTAGCATGTCTTTGCACCTTTTCCAGTTTGTTGATGTGCTTCTTAAGATATGGGCACCAAACAACCGCTGCATATTCTAGCCTTGGCCGAACAAAACTCGTGAACGATTTCTTTAGTATTTCGCCATCCATGTATTTAAACAAAATTCTGAAGTTAGAAAGCGTGGCATAGGCTCCTCACACAACGTTCTTTATGTGGGCCTCAAGTGATAGTTTTCTATCTAGAATCAACCCTAGACCTCTTTCTTTTATCAGAATTATATAAAGATTTCTCACATAATATGTAGGTTGTGTGGGATCTATGTTCTATTCCACATTCCATAACATGGCATTTATTCACATTAAATTTTATTTGCCAAGTGGTGCTCCATATACTTATTTTGTCCAGGTCTTCTTGAAGGGCATGACAATCATCTAAATTTCTTATCCATCCCATTATCTTAGCATCATCAGCAAACATGTTTATATAATTCTGTATTCCTACTGGTAGATCATTTATGTAGACAATGAACATTTCTGGTGCATGTACTGTGGTACTCCACTTGTGACACTTCTCCAGTCCGATTGCCTCTGATTACTGCCCTCATTTTTCTATCAGTCAGAAAATTTTTCATCCATGTTAGAAGCTTACCTGTCACCCATCCAAAATTTTCTAGTTTCCAGAACAACCTCTTATGTGGAACTCTGTCGAAAGCCTTTTTTATGTCTAGATAGATGCAGTCAACCCAACTACCTTTTTCCTTTAAAATCTCTGTGGCTCAATCATAGAAACTGAGTAAATTCGATACACAGGATCTTCCAGATCGAAAACAATACTGTCTGTGTGATATTATATAATTTCTCTCAAGGTGTTCTACCCATTTAGTTTTTATTATTTTTTTTTTTTTCAATCCTTTCACTGTTACACTTGTCAATGACTCAGGTCTATAACTGAGAGAGGTGGGGTCTTCCCTGTTGCCACTTTTGTAGATTGGAACTATGTTAGCCTTTTTCCACATGTTTGTTATGACTCCTATACACAGGGATGCCTGAAAGATCAGGTGAAGTGGAAGGCTGAGCTCAGATGCACATTCTCTCAGAACCCATGGTGAAACTCCATCTGGACCAACTGCTTTGTTCTTACTTAGCTACTTTAGCATATTTTCCACTTCATCTCTAGACACCTCTATACGCTCTATGATGTTCTCAGAAATTCTTATTGTGTCTGGTTTTCTTAAGATTTCATTTTGTATAAACACACTTTGGAACTTTTGGTTTAATGTTTCACACGTTGCATTATCATTTTCTGTGAATCTGTTTCCTATTTTCAACCTCTGGATATTATCCTTTACCTGCAATTTGTTGTTTATGAATTTGTAGAATAGGCCCAGTTCTGTTTTACATTTATCCATTATCCCTTTTTAAAAATTTCTTTCTGCCTCTTCCCTTACTGCTGTATTGTTGTTTCTCGCATCTTTGTATCGCTGGTATGATTGGGGGTTTGGCTTCTTTCTATTTTGATACCTGCTTGATGGGGTTCTGCTCTTCTACTCCCCAAGCCCGGCCCGAGGCCAGGCTCGACTTGTGAGAGTTTGGTCCACCAGGCTGTTGCTTGGAGCGGCCCGCAGGGCCACATACCCACAACATCCCGGCTGATCCGGAACTTCTCTTAGAAAACAGTCCAGTTTTCTCCTGAAGATGTCCACGGTTGTTCCGGCAGGAACAACCGTGCAACCGTGCTCTGAAGGGGAAAGTGAATACTGAGCAGTACTCGAGACGGGACAACATAAGTGACTTGAAGAGTACAACCATTGTGATGGGATCCCTGGATTTGAAAGTTCTCATAATCCATCCGATCATTTTTCTGGCCGACGCAATATTTGCTTGGTTATGCTCCCTAAACATTAGATCGTCGGACATCATTATTCCCAAATCCTTGACATGCTGTTTTTCTACTATGGGAAGATTCGATTGTGTTTTGTACCCTGTATTATGTTTCAGATCCTCATTTTTGCCATGCCTGAAATTTATCACTGTTAAACATCATGTTATTTTCTGCTGCCCAATCGAAAACTTTGTTGACATCTGCTTGTAGTTTTTCAATGTCTTTCATTCCATTTTTGTGTCTTTTGGTCTGTGGCCCTCTCTCAATTTCTGTTGAACCAATCCTGTTTTCTGGCCCTGCATCTCTGTTTTGGTATGAATGTTTGTGTGCCTTCATTGTATATTTTGCCAAATTTGGCATACATTTAATTTAATTCCCTGTCTAGCAACAAGTCTGCCTAATTACTTAGTAAAATAATTTGAAGTTCCCCATAGTGACCTCTCTCTCTTGAAATCAAGTTTATCAACTGTTTCAATGTCCCCATTTTCTGTGTGTGTGTGTTTGGAGGCTAAGCTTGCTGATACCATGTGTGTGTGTGTGTGTGTGTGTTTGGAGGCTAAGCTTGCTGATACCATGTGTGTGTGTGTGTTTGGAGGCTAAGCTTGCTGATACCGTGTGTGTCTGTGTTTGGAGGCTAAGCTTGCTGATACCATGTATGTGTGTGTGTGTTTGGAGGCTAAGCTTGCTGATACTGTTTGTGTGTGTGTGTGTGTGTTTAGAGGCTAAGCTTGATGATACCATGTGTGTATTTGGAGGCTAAGCTTGCTGATACCATGTGTGTGTGTGTTTGGAGGCTAAGCTTGCTGATACCATGTGTGTGTGTGTGTTTGGAGGCTAAGTTTGCTGATACCATGTGTGTGTGTGTGTGTGTTTGGAGGCTAAGCTTGCTGATACCATGTGTGTGTGTGTGTTTGGAGGCTAAGTTTGCTGATACCATGTGTGTGTGTGTGTTTGGAGGCTAAGTTTGCTGATACCATGTGTGTGTGTGTGTTTGGAGGCTAAGTTTGCTAACACCGTGTGTGTACTCACCTGTTTAAATAATAATAGGGGTGTGTACCACCTCTGGTGCAATTGTAGGGACCCACAGCCTTGAAGTAAATAGAGTATTCAGAGAAGACCTTGTGGATTCTCACTGAACACTAATCTTTTCTTCTCCTATCACCCCTCTTATTTTGTTTTATGCTGTATTCTATTATATATCATATAAATACATAGCCAAATGGCAATATTTATTATGTCTATACAAAAAGAAGACATCCACTTTATTTTTTTTCTCTCCTTTGTTTCTATGTGGATTTTGTTGTGACTAATGATTCTCCTCCTTCCCATCAACAGGTCTTCCTCACTGGGCTTGCTCGGCTTTTGTGTTACTGTGAGGGTGCCATCATCGTTTACCCTTCAAGACTGACTCATGCTGGCATTGCATTTGTGGACTTCCCTTCACAGTAAACAGTCCTTCTCCATATGGTGATTGTCCAGGGCAAGCAGGGTGTGACTGCCATCTTGGAGAAGCAGAGTCTTTTAATATGAAGAATCTTCCGTCTTCTCTACTTACGCCAGCTTGTGCCGGCCTTGCATTCTTGTTACTTCATGGCCCTTGGGCCTTT
Source organism: Procambarus clarkii (assembly GCF_040958095.1). Taxonomy (NCBI): domain Eukaryota; kingdom Metazoa; phylum Arthropoda; class Malacostraca; order Decapoda; family Cambaridae; genus Procambarus; species Procambarus clarkii. Next base: position 33,931,177 of record NC_091209.1, read on the forward strand.
TTTATTTATTTTACATAATAAATTTTTTTATTAATACCCGTGTTTCACAAGAGATCCTTAACATTTTAAGCACCAATTGTATTGACTAATGTACGTCTTGTAACCTTTAAGACATAAATAGACAAGACATAGATAAATGAGTGAATAATACTGAGTGACTAGGTTAGGGCGAGGAACATAGTACAGTGTCTGGCTTTGGAAGAATGCCTACTGTTTTAGAAACCTTATTGCCATGATCATAATCGTATGGGTTAAAAAGCATTTGTTGTCACTCCTACACTGTGGCTTGTTGAGCTTGAAACCTTTGCTCCTTGTTCGTGTTACATCTGACCTTTTGAAGAAATTGTATGAATCAATATCCTCCAAATTGTTCAGTATTTTAAAGGTTTCGCTCTATTACTCTCTCATTTGCATATATCTAAGCATATAGATTAGATATAGATTTAGATTAGATTTTTTAGTCAGGTAAAGGTACATACATTGCAGATGAGTTACAAAGGGAAAGACAATGACTAGAGTTCACTAGCTCTATTGGAAGAGAAACGTCTGCAAGACAAGTGTGGGCAAAAATTAAGGTAGCTAAGGGGAGCAGAGCCCGGCCTGCGGCTCACAACGACCCCCAGGGTAAGGCTGAAGAACTAATTCACAAGTGGAGTGATGCAGCATCATCCTCCTCCCTCCCTGCAGAAGTAAGCAGGGAACAGCTCCTCCGACATAATGACAGAAGGATTAGGATAACAAGAGCACAATCTAGTGATGACGAGTATGGGGAACCAATTACAGCCAAGGAAGTAAAGGGGGCTATGAAAAGGGTAAAAGTACAGCACCTGGTGAAGATGGCGTCACCTACGACATACTCGGTGCACTGTGTGAAGTGTCTGGCAATCCACTACTCCACCTGTTTAACAAGTCATTCCTATGTGGAGTGTTGCCCACACAATGGAAACATGCAATAATGGTCCCAATACCGAAACCCAATGACCCTGGCAATTATAGACCTATCAGTCTCATGTAATGCACTTGGAAGATGCTTGAAAGGATCATCCTAAACCGACTATTGCACAAAATAGGCAGGTTAGGGGAGGGGTCAATGGATTTGTTAAAGGACGGAGGACAGCAAACTATAGTTAATTACCTTGCTAATGATACAGCTAAGTACTCCCAATAAACTCGCACCTCGGGGCAAAATTTTAAAATTTAAAATACAATACCTAAAGCCACTAATACGCATAGCGTTTCGGGCAAGTATATACGAAGTAAAACCCAAACAAAGAACTGACTCCGTAGGACCCATAAAAGATGAGACTAACAATTTTAAGTTGCATGATAAAAGGGCGGCAAACACTCTCAATGAATACCTAACATCAGTGTTCACACTAGAAAGCTTGAATGACATCCCATCACCAACACAAATGTTTGTCGGAGGTAAGGAGAATGAATTAAGAGAAATACCAATTACACGCGACACAATCAGGAAGAGCATTGACAAACTAAAAGACTCAGAAGCCCAAAGTGTAAATGGATTTAAGTCCCAAGTCGTAAAGGAACTGGCAAATTAATTGGGTGGTTGTAGGTAGGAGCTGCCTCGTATGGGCCGGTGGGCCTTCTGCAGTTGCCTTTGTTCTTGTGTTCTTGTGTTCTTATGTTGAGTAGCAACATTTGCAAATTTGCAGATGATACAAAAATAGGTAGGGAAATTAACACGGAAGAAGACTCACTATCACTTCAAGTTGATCTAAATAGGGTTTTGAAATGGTCAAAAGATTGACAGATGCAGTTTAATGCTGATAAATGTAAAGTTTTGAGACTAGGTAATGATGATAGTTACAAGATACGAGCTAGATGGTGTTGAGATTGCGAAGTCGGATTGTGAAAGGGATCTGGGAGTTATGATTAGCAAGAATTTAAAACAAAAGGATCAATGCATGAATGCTCGTAATAAGGCAAATAGGACACTGGGATTTATTAATCGAAGTGTTAGTAACAAGACACCTGGTGTGGTTCTTCAGCTATATCTTGCTCTGGTTGGGCCCCATTTACATTATGCAGTTCAGTTTTGGTCGCCATATTATAGAATGAATATAAATTCACTTGAACGTGTCTAGAGTAGGGTGACTAAGTTAATTCCCCAAAATAGAAATCTTTTATATGAAGAAAGATTAACAAAGCTTAAATTGCATTCACTGGAAAAGCGAAGAGTTAGGGGTGACATGATAGAGGTTTACAAGTGGATGAATGGACATAACAAAGGGGATATTAGTAGGGTATTAAAAGTATCAACACATGACAGAACACAAAACAATGGGTATAAATTGGATAAGTTTAGATTTAGGAAAGACTTGGGTAAATACTGGTTTGGCAACAGGGTTGTTGATTTGTGGAACCAATTACCGCGTAACGTGGTGGAGGTTGGGTCCCTCGATTGTTTCAAGCGTGGGTTGGACATGTATATGAGTGGGTTTGGGTGGTTATAGATAGGAGCTGCCTCGTATGGGCCAATAGGCCTTCTGCAGTTACCTTTATTCTTATGCTCTTAATTCACTATGCTTGCCAGTGAAACTCCTTTTCAGAAAATCGCTGGACCATGGAATAGTTCCCCTAGTAATAGTTGAAGGTGATGTAGTGATGGAGTAATCCTTATATTCCATTATCTCATCATCATAATGGCATAACTAATTACACAAGCATTAATCCTATCCCTATTTACAGGTAACGGTTTTCCACCCTTCTATATCTTACTGTGAGGTGTCGTCACCGTACATAAGCAAGCGACTTGAGAATAGCACATTACGGGCTATTCATGCCCGTGCCACCTCTTGGGTGGCTTAATCTTTATAAATAAATCAAAATAGCACACACCACACTGTTTACGGGCTATTCATGCCCGTGCCACCTTTTTGGGTGGCTTAATCTTTATCAATCACACACCACACGGGAGACATCTCCCGTCACGCAGGGTGCAGTCGCACCTCCACAGATCTCCAGTATCAGCTCTTGATATTGGTAATGGCTCAAAAGGGCCACCACTTACGGGGTATTCATGCCCGTGTCACCTCTTGGGTGGCTTAATCTTCATCAATCAATCGAATAGCACACAGTACAATCTCCAGTCAAGAATGTAGCACTCGGCGTGTACAGTTCTAATCGACCCAAGACGATATATACAGCCTCGACACAGAGCAGACATGTAGCAGACTACGACCGTTGTTCAGGTCCATGTAAACTACATCTACCCGAAGTCCTTTGTCTGAATAGCCAGTTACCAGTTACAGGAGATACTTTTTCACCCACAGAGTTATTAACTCATGGAACCGCCTACCCACCGAAGCGGTACGTGGCAAAACGATGCTGATTTTCAAAATATACCTGGAAAAGATCATTCCTCCCTACACCTGGGGGGTACCTTCGTTAAAGTAAAAAGGTATACAGAAATAACAAAGAAAATAGATATGAATACTATTACCTTCGATGTTAGTAGTAGTTGTGCAAGTGAGGAGAAAGAAAAAATATTACGGAGTTCATGGATGAAAGTAGATTGATAATATTATCTTGGAACGTTAATGGATTAAAAACTAGAGCGGTGGATGTACACTATTATACTCTTAGAGAGAATATTAACATAGCAGCACTCCAGGAAACTGGGGATAGGGATGGTAACATTCTGAACATGAAGATGAACATGTTGAACATGAAGATGTTCAGCTGCTGGGCGAGCCCTCTCCTACTCATCTGAGGGGAGGGAGATTAGATTATGCTTGTTTGATAAATGCTGAGGGCATAGAGGAGAATTGTCTTACTGTGGATGAAATGCTAAGAGATTTTGCATTACAAATACAGCTTAAACTAGATAAAAAGCATGCCTGCCTTCAGAGGAAAAGCTTAAAGTTTAATAAGGGAGAATTAAGGGGTCTTGTTGGTCATATTAAGTCTTGGTATGATACTTATAAGCCAGTTTCGGCAGAAGCATTTTATTAAGATTTAATTAAGGAGGTAGATGTATTTAATGCAACATTGAACCGGAAAACATCTGGTATAGAAAAGCATCCCCCCAGAAAAGTGTGCGGAGAAGAGAAAGGAAATTTGGAGCAAGTATTGGCAGGAGTTTGCAGAGAAAGTTGGGAGTAACAAACTTGAAGGAAATCTGGCAAGACATAAATGAAATAAGGGGTAAAAAGCATAATTTTGTTGCACATCCTGACCCGTAAGGAATTGCAAAAGGTCTCGTAAATAAATGGGCGGAAGCTGCCAAACTTAGTTCATTTAATTACCCGCTGTAACGAGAGAGTCGTTTGATTCTTGGAAAGATCTAAGAAAGGATTTTATACTTACAGCAGGTAACAGTGGTGATGTCACTTGCACAGGTATTACCAGAGAAGAACTAATAACGGCGATTAAAGTTGGGAAATCTACCGCCCCCTGGGGAGGATGGAGTAACTTATGAAATACTTAATGAACTTGCCATTATGACGAAAAGCCCGCTGTTAGACCTCTTTAATATTAGTTATAAAGAGGGCAGAATTCCCAGTAAATGAAAAAGAACTATGATCATCCTTATCCCTAAAGCCAATGGAGAGTACAGACCTGTGTCTTTAACCTCGTGTTTTTGTAAAATGATGGAGAGGATCATTTTAAATAAACTTTTGTATATAATAGGTGATCAGCTGTCTAGTAATTTTTCGGGTTCCTCAGAGGAAAAAGTACCTCTGACTGTATTATTAAATGTCTAGCTAATGGTAATGATTATTATAGAATTTTTATTGATTTATAAGGAGCTTTTGATAAAGCCAACAAAGAGGTTATTTTATATGAATTAGCTGGTCTTGGTGTTGAAGGGAGATTATTGCGCTGGATAGGGGATTATCTTCAGGAAAGGAAGGCTCAGGTGTGGTATCAAGGTTGTATGGTTCAAGGTTCAAGGTATCAAGGTCAAGAACTCTGCACACCTCAGGGAGGAGTGTTGAGTCTCACCCTGTTTAATGTACTAATGAATAAGATAGCATCTGAGAAATACTCAAATTGGGTAACTCCAATCATATATGCTGATGATATTTTGTTTCAGGGCAAAGATATTTCAAAGATTCAAACAGTGTTGGACAATTTCGGAAACCAGTGTCACCACATGGGACTAGTGGTTAATGAAGACAAAACTAAAGTTTGAATGTAGAAGTCGGAGGCCCATTATATTGGAAATAAACGGTAAAAATATAGAGTTAATATATATAAATATTTAGGCATATATGTTGGATATACCTATGAGAGTTTGGAAACTGAGATGAACAGACTGTTGAGTCAATGTCGGAAGAGATTACGACCTCTGAAGGCCTTGGCATGCTGTGGAAAGGAGTGGGAGTCCAAGTGCTACGAATGATGTACTTGAGTACTGTAAGATTTCTTATTGATTATGCTGCACCTGTCATTTCTTGTTTTGGTAAAGGTAGGATGGGCAAGTTGGAGAAGATACAAAATGAAGCCGTTGGGGGTCGTTGTGAGCCGCTGCTACCTTAATTTTTGCCCACACTTGTCTTGCAGACGTTTCTCTTCCAATAGAGCTAGTGAACTCTAGTCAATGTCTTTCCCTTTGTAACTCATCTGCAATGTATGTACCTTTACCTGACTAAAAAATCTAATCTAAATCTATATCTAATCTATATGCTTAGATATATGCAAATGAGAGAGTAATAGAGCGAAACCTTTAAAATACTGAACAATTTGGAGGATATTGATTCATACAATTTCTTCAAAAGGTCAGATGTAACACGAACAAGGAGCAAAGGTTTCAAGCTCAACAAGCCACAGTGTAGGAGTGACAACAAATGCTTTTTAACCCATACGATTATGATCATGGCAATAAGGTTTCTAAAACAGTAGGCATTCTTCCAAAGCCAGACACTGAACTATGTTCCTCGCCCTAACCTAGTCACTCAGTATTACTCACTCATTTATCTATGTCTTGTCTATTTATGTCTTAAAGGTTACAAGACGTACATTAGTCAATACAATTGGTGCTTAAAATGTTAAGGATCTCTTGTGAAACACGGGTATTAATAAAAAAATTTATTATGTAAAATAAATAAAAAAGGCCCAAGGGCCATGAAGTAACAAGAATGCAAGGCCGGCACAAGCTGGCGTAAGTAGAGAAGACGGAAGATTCTTCATATTAAAAGACTCTGCTTCTCCAAGATGGCAGTCACACCCTGCTTGCCCTGGACAATCACCATATGGAGAAGGACTGTTTACTGTGAAGGGAAGTCCACAAATGCAATGCCAGCATGAGTCAGTCTTGAAGGGTAAACGATGATGGCACCCTCACAGTAACACAAAAGCCGAGCAAGCCCAGTGAGGAAGACCTGTTGATGGGAAGGAGGAGAATCATTAGTCACAACAAAATCCACATAGAAACAAAGGAGAGAAAAAAATAAAGTGGATGTCTTCTTTTTGTATAGACATAATAAATATTGCCATTTGGCTATGTATTTATATGATATATAATAGAATACAGCATAAAACAAAATAAGAGGGGTGATAGGAGAAGAAAAGATTAGTGTTCAGTGAGAATCCACAAGGTCTTCTCTGAATACTCTATTTTCTTCAAGGCTGTGGGTCCCTACAATTGCACCAGAGGTGGTACACACCCCTATTATTATTTAAACAGGTGAGTACACACACGGTGTTAGCAAACTTAGCCTCCAAACACACACACACACATGGTATCAGCAAACTTAGCCTCCAAACACACACACACACATGGTATCAGCAAGCTTAGCCTCCAAACACACACACACATGGTATCAGCAAGCTTAGCCTCCAAATACACACATGGTATCATCAAGCTTAGCCTCTAAACACACACACACACACACAAACAGTATCAGCAAGCTTAGCCTCCAAACACACACACACATACATGGTATCAGCAAGCTTAGCCTCCAAACACAGACACACACGGTATCAGCAAGCTTAGCCTCCAAACACACACACACACAGGGTATCAGCAAGTTTAGCCTTCAAACACACACACACACACACACACATGGTATCAGCAAGCTTAGCCTCCAAACACACACACACATGGTATCAGCAAGCTTAGCCTCCAAACACACACACACAGAAAATGGGGACATTGAAACAGTTGATAAACTTGATTTCAAGAGAGAGAGGTCACTATGGGGAACTTCAAATTTTTTTTAATAAGTAATTAGGCAGACTTGTTGCTAGACAGGGAAGTAAATTAAATGTATGCCAAATTTTGCAAAATATACAATATTTTGCAAATATTTATGCACACAAACATTCATACCAAAACAGAGATGCAGGGCCAGAAAACAGGATTGGTTCAACAGAAATTGAGAGAGGGCCACAGACCAAAAGACACAAAAATGGAATGAAAGACATTGAAAAACTACAAGCAGATGTCAACAAAGTTTTCGATTGGGCAGCAGAAAATAACATGATGTTTAACAGTGATAAATTTCAGGCATGGCAAAAATGAGGATCTGAAACATAATACAGGGTACAAAACACAATCGAATCTTCCCATAGTAGAAAAACAGCATGTCAAGGATTTGGGAATAATGATGTCCGACGATCTAATGTTTAGGGAGCATAACCAAGCAAATATTGCGTCAGCCAGAAAAATGATCGGATGGATTATGAGAACTTTCAAATCCAGGGATCCCATCACAATGGTTGTACTCTTCAAGTCACTTATGTTGTCCCGTCTCGAGTACTGCTCAGTATTCACTTCCCCCTTCAGAGCAGGAGAGATTGCTGAAATAGAGGGAATACAGAGAACATATACGGCACGCATAGACGAGATAAAACACCTAAATTATTGGGATCGTCTCAAAGCTCTCCAAATGTACTCTCTAGAAAGGAGACGAGAGAGATACCAAATAATATACACATCGAAGATACTGGAGGGCCAGGTCCCAAATCTACACAGTAAAATAACAACGTACTGGAGTGAACGATATGGAAAAAAATGCAAGATTGAACCAGTGAAGAGCAGAGGTGGCTCAGGCACAATCAGAGAGCACTGTATAAACATCAGAGGTCCGCGGTTGTTCAACGTCCTCCCAGCGACTATAAGAAATATTGCCGGAACAACCGTGGACATCTTCAGGAGAAAACTGGACTGTTTTCTAAGAGAAGTTCCGGATCAGCCGGGCTGTGGTGGGTATGTGGCCCTGCGGGCCGCTCCAAGCAACAGCCTGGTGGACCAAACTCTCACAAGTCGAGCCTGGCCTCGGGCCGGGCTTGGGGAGTAGAAGAGCAGAACCCCATCAAGCAGGTATCAACATAGAAAGAAGCCAAACCCCCAATCATACCAGCGATACAAAGATGCGAGAAACAACTATACAGCAGTAAGGGGAGAGGCAGAAAGAAATTTTTAAAAAGGGATAATGGATAAATGTAAAACAGAACTGGGCCTATTCTACAAATTCATAAACAACAAATTGCAGGTAAAGGATAATATCCAGAGGTTGAAAATAGGAAACAGATTCACAGAAAATGATAATGCAACGTGTGAAACATTAAACCAAAAGTTCCAAAGTGTGTTTATACAAAATGAAATCTTAAGAGAACCAGACACAATAAGAATTTCTGAGAACATCATAGAGCGTATAGAGGTGTCTAGAGATGAAGTGGAAAATATGCTAAAGTAGCTAAGTAAGAACAAAGCAGTTGGTCCAGATGGAGTTTCACCATGGGTTCTGAGAGAATGTGCATCTGAGCTCAGCCTTCCACTTCACCTGATCTTTCAGGCATCCCTGTGTACAAGAGTCATAGCAAAAATGTGGAAAAAGGCTAACATAGTTCCAATCTACAAAAGTGGCAACAGGGAAGACCCCACCCCTCTCAGTTATAGACCTGAATCATTGACAAGTGTAACAGTGAAAAGATTGAAAAAAAAATAATAAAAACTAAATGGGTAGAACACCTGGAGAGAAATTATATAATATCACACAGACAGTATTGTTTTCGATCTGGAAGATCCTGTGTATCGAATTTACTCAGTTTCTATGATTGAGCCACAGAGATTTTAAAGGAAAAAGGTAGTTGGGTCGAATGCATCTATCTAGACATAAAAAAGGCTTTCGACAGAGTTCCACATAAGAGGTTGTTCTGGAAACTAGAAAATTTTGGATGGGTGACAGGTAAGCTTCTAACATGGATGAAAAATTTTCTGACTGATAGAAAAATGAGGGCAGTAATCAGAGGCAATCGGACTGGAGAAGTGTCACAAGTGGAGTACCACAGTACATGCACCAGAAATGTTCATTGTCTACATAAATGATCTACCAGTTGGAATACAGAATTATATAAACATGTTTGCTGATGATGCTAAGATAATGGGATGGATAAGAAATTTAGATGATTGTCATGCCCTTCAAGAAAACCTGGACAAAATAAATATATGGAGCACCACTTGGCAAATGAAATTTAATGTGAATAAATGCCATGTTATGGAATGTGGAATAGAACATAGATCCCACACAACCTACAAATTATGTGAGAAATCTTTATATAATTCTGATAAAAGAAAGAGGTCTAGGGTTGATTCTAGATAGAAAACTATCACTTGAGGCCCACATAAAGAACGTTGTGTGAGGAGCCTATGCCACGCTTTCTAACTTCAGAATTTCGTTTAAATACATGGATGGCGAAATACTAAAGAAATTGTTCACGAGTTTTGTTCGGCCAAGGCTAGAATATGCAGCGGTTGTGTGGTGCCCATATCTTAAGAAGCACATCAACAAACTGGAAAAGGTGCAAAGACATGCTACTAAGTGGCTCCCAGAACTAAAGGGCAAGAGCTATGTGGAGAGGTCAGAGGCATTATATATGCCAAAACTAGAAGACAACAAAAAGAGGTGATAAAATCACTATGTACAAAATAGTAACAGGAATTGATAAAATCGATAGGGAAGAGTTCCCTAGACCTGGAACTTCAAGAACAAAAGGTCATAGATTTAAACTAACTAAACAAAGATGCCAAAGAAATATAAAAAAATTTCCTTTCGCATACAGAGTGGTACACGGTTGGAACAAGTTAAGTGAGAAGGTGGTGGCGGCCAAGACCGTCAGTAGTTTCAAAGCATTATGTGACAAAGAGTGCTGGGTAGACGGGACACCACGAGCGTAGCTCTAATCCTATAACTACACTTAGGTAACTACATTTGGTGTCAGCAAGCTTACCGTCGAAACACACACAAACAGCCTGCCTATTATTCAAGGCCTTCTCTGAGTACTCTCTATTTTCTTCTCTGAGGCTATGGGTCCCTAATCTTGCACCAGAGGTGGTACAACTTTTAAGTTTTTAACTACTGCACTGAGCACCTGATTTTGGCAAAGATTTCTTAGTGCAATTGTCAAGGACATAGTTCTGGTATTTTTTTGTTTATAAATATTCAGGTATAGTTAATGTCAAAATGTTTCAAAACTCAACAATTTATATTTCAAAACAAAAAAAGTAATGAAAACATTACAAAACATTAAAATATAGCCTAATTAATTTTTTAATAAAATAGCACAACTCTCAGAATGTCTGAAGGTGCTTTGAGCAATGAAGTAGTTAATTTTATATATATAATATATATTTACCTGTGACTACTGCTTAGCAAAAATTTGATCTCTGTGAAAATTGGTCTCGTCATTGCTAGGAGATATTTTAAGACCATGATTTGCTGTGGATGGCACTGTAGTCTTCAAGTCATCAATCTAAAAATAGAGGTAATCTTTTAAAATGTAAATTTTGTATAAAAAAAAAATGCAAAAATAAATTGCAAGAATAATATGAAGTTATTATACAATTTTTGTTTAATTATTTAAATATTTGTGAGACATTATTAAGAAATGTATGAAGTACAGATTCTCTAAGACCTGATATGTATCTGCTTATGTTCCACCACATTACATTCAGGGCTGAAGAGAAAACACAGCCAGTAAGGTAATGATCACTTAGGATGGACTGGGATGCTACATGTAGGTTGGGGCTAAGCTGCGTGAGGCTAGGATGCCCAGCCTGCCTTGTCTAGGCTGGGCTGGGCTAGGCAACACTAGGAAGGAGTCAACAAATCTCTGGAGTGCCTTACTTTTCCTGATATCTTTAAAAAAGCAAGAATGATGCCATTTTATAAAGGAGGCGAGACAGCAGACATAAACAATTAAAGAAAAATATCAAATCTACTTATACTTTCAAAAATATTTGATTTTTTTTTTTACAAACATCTCTTCCTACTTTGTAAAATTCAACATGAAAACAAACACACACACACATCCCTAGGAAGCAGCCCATAGCAGCTGTCTAACTCCCAGGTACTTATTTACTGTTAGGTGAACCAGATATAGAGAATAACCACAAAATGCTATCTTTATAAGAACTATCTTGTAAAGCCACTAGTACACGCAGCATTTCAGGCAGGATATATAAAATATTATATATATATATATTAGTATATTTTGGTAGCAGTCTTTCCTGTAGACATATATTATTAAATATGACCGAAAAAGTAAGATTAATAATTCTAACACAAATTTTCTCAATCTTTCGTACATTACCTTCAACAGTGAAGCGTAATGTACGAAAGATTGAGAAAATTCGTGTTAGAATTATTAATCTTACTTTTTCGGTCATATATATATATATATATATATATATATATATATATATATATATATATATATATATATATATATATATATATATATATATGAATACATACATACGGGACAAAGAGCCAGAGCTCAACCACCGCAAGCACAACTAGGTGAGTACACACACACACACACACACATTATATATATATATGTCGTACCTAGTAGCCAGAACTCACTTCTCAGCCTACTATGCAAGGCCCGATTTGCCTAATAAGCCAAGTTTTCATGAATTAATGTTTTTTCGTCTACCTAACCTACCTAACCTAACCTAACCTAGCTTTTTTTGGCCACCTAACCTAACCTTACCTATATATATAGGTTAGGTTAGGTTAGATAGGGTTGGTTAGGTTCGGTCATATATCTACGTTAATTTTAACTCCAATAAAAAAAATTGACCTCATACATAGTGAAAAGGGTAGCTTTATCATTTCATAAGAAAAAAATTATAGTAAATATATTAATTCAGGAAAACTTGGCTTATTAGGCAAATCGGGCCTTGAATAGTAGGCTGAGAAGTGAGTTCTGGCTACTAGGTACGACATATATATATATATATATATATATATATATATAATATATGAGTGTCAGACCATGGAGGAATGATTTTTTTTAATTTAATTTATATAAAAAATTATTCCTTCTGAAGATGTATTAATATATGAAAGTACTTAAGGAAATTCCTGTTTCAATTCTTCCTCCGTGATCTGACACTGTCACATTTTTCATCAAGTGTTAATTTTTGTGATTTACACACACATGGCATGTTTACACACACATTATTTATATTATATATATATATATATATATATATATATATATATATATATATATATATATATATATGTATATATATATATATATATATATATATATATATATATATATATATATATATATATATATATATATATATATATATATATATATATATGCAATTGACGATCACAAAACACTGATCATTTTATGCGGAAAATCCACAGAGAAATATGAAATGAGGTGAGCGTTTCGGCTTTGTTAAAGCCTTTGTCAACACCAGACTGACCTAACGCAACTGATCTAACTGATCCCGTGGTCAGTCTGGTGTTGACAAAGGCTTTAACAAAGCCGAAACGTTCACCTCATTGCATATTTCTCTGTGGATTTTCCGCATATATATATATATATATATATATATATATATATATATATATATATATATATATATATATATATATATATATAGCGTGGCATAATGTCCTTCTGTTTGGCAATGTATGCCTCACCGTCCCTCCAAGGAGGGACAAATCACTTGCTTCCTCGGTCCTGAGGGCGATAAATGAATACCCAAGGGGGGACAACCTAGTTCGCCTGCCTCTCCGAGCAAAACACACCCACCGCAGAAATGGTAACAACAACATACCGGAAACGTACAAAATCAGAGCACAAATCACCAAGAAAATTGAAGAGGGAAATACCGCAAGTGCTATTAGAGTCCTCACCAGTGACGAGAAAATTGCTCCTCGAAACTCAGCCACAGCACGGGCCCTGCAAAGCAAGCACCCACCCAGAGCCCCTCAAGGCGACAACATCGTTCCGCCATCAGCCGACACCATTTCAGACCCATTAACAGTTGGTGAATCTGAGGTCTACAAAGCAGCCCTTTCTTTTCCACCTGGGTCAGCAGGCGGCTTTACAGGGTTAAAACCTCAACATATCAAGCAAATGTTAAATCCTGCGGTTGGTGATGCTGCACAAGATCTTCTTATGGAACTCACAAGGTTCGTCAACATGTGTCTGGCTGGTGAGATACCTGAGGTCATCAGGCCTCTCTTTTTTGGTGCCTCCCTCTGTGCTCTCAAAAAGAAGGACGAAGGAATCAGGCCAATCGCTGTTGGCAACACTCTCCGACGCCTGATTGCCAAGGCTGCTACGAGGGTTGTCAGCCAGCAAGCGGCTGAATTGCTGAAACCAATCCAGCTAGGATTTGGAATCCCCCAAGGCTGTGAAGCGGCTGCCCATGCAGCACGAGCATACATCACAAACATTTCTGATGAAAAGGCCCTGCTCAAACTGGACTTTAAGAATGCCTTCAACATGGTAAGAAGAGATGCAGTACTTTGTGCCGTACATCGCCATTTCCGGCCCCTCTACCCGTTCATACTATCGTGCTACAGTGGCGAGTCAAAACTGCTCTTTGGTGAACATGAAATCAGATCATGTGAAGGTGTTCAGCAAGGTGATCCTCTTGCTCCCCTTCTTTTCTGCTTAGTCTTAAAAGAAATCACCGAAAGCTTGTCCAGCGAGTTCAACATCTGGTTTTTGGATGATGGCACTATAGCTGGCACCGTAGACCACCTCTTGTCAGATATCAGGAAAATAAGGGAGCAAGAAGTAAGCCTGGGTCTCGTCCTGAACCCTTCCAAGTGTGAAGTAGTCTCCTCCAACCCAGACATCGTAGCTAGAATAAGGTCTGCCTTGCCTGGAGCCCATGTCATTAGGGCCGAGAACAGCACCCTCCTTGGAGCTCCCCTCGGGTCTAACGCCATTGAGGAGATCCTCGACAAGAAAATCGCAGACCTTAGGAGGATGGAAGACAGAATAGGTGACATCGATGCCCACGATGCTTTTTATCTCCTCACCAAATGCCTATCCCTTCCGAGGCTAACCTACTTTCTGAGGTGCGCCCCATCTTACAACAACCCAAAGCTTGACGAGTATGACCTCCTACTGAAGACCATGCTGGAAAAAGTTGTTAACCTCTCTCTCAACGAATGCCAGTGGAAACAAGCCACTCTTCCTGTCAGGCTCGGTGGCTTGGGTGTCCGCACCGCCACCCAAATTGCAGTCCCAGCCTTCCTGTCTTCCTCCTCAGCATCAGATGACCTGGTTAAGGAAATTCTACCTGACACCCTGAGTGATGTAGCGGGGATACAGGACCCCCACTACACGGAATGTGACACGAAATGGGGTGCCATGACAGACCCAGCACTCAGACCAGCCATGCCGAAAGCCAAGAAACAATCCAGTTGGGACAGCCCCATTGTAGACAAAGAAGCCACAGCTTTGCTGGAGGCAGCAACAACCCCCAGTGATCGTGCACGCCTCACAGCTGTGCAGGCTCCACATGCAGGGGACTTCCTTCTGGCAGTCCCTATGTCTGCGACAGGCACACGTCTTGATCCGCAGGAGCTCCGTATTGCAGTCGCTCTCCGCCTTGCTGCCCCTATCCACACTGTTCACAGGTGTATTTGCGGCGAGGCAGATGCTGACGAATATGGATTGCATGGCCTGCACTGTGGAAAATCGGGTGGTTGGCACATTAGACACGACGAAGTCAACGACATCATTAAAAGAAGCCTTGCCTCTGCTCAGTGTCCAGCGGAGAGAGAGCCCCGCAACCTACTGAACCGTGACTCTGTTAGCTTTGCCGGCCGACCAGACGGAATCACACTGCGTCCGTGGAAGGGTGGCAGGCAGTTAGCATGGGACTATACTTGCGTATCCACCCTGGCAACGACATACATCACCCTCTCTGCCGGCACGGCAGGAGCCGCAGCGACACACAGAGAAAAACAAAAGTCAGTCAAGTACAGGCAATTAGATCAAAGGTACAATTTCGTTCCAATAGGGTCTGAGACCCTAGGCCCATGGGGTGAGAGTGCAAGAAGGTTTCTTAAGGATCTTGGTTCCAAGCTCATTGACACCACAAGAGACCCTAGAGCAGCAAGTTTTCTCTTTCAGCGCCTCAGTGTCGCGATCCAGAGGGGAAATGCCCGCTGCATCCTCGGTTCCTGCCCGGCGTCGGAGGAGTTCGAGGAAATCTACAGCCTCTAGGAAGCGAACTTTTTCTTGTGTCCTCTTAATGTTCATTTTTTGTATGAAATCAGATATGTAACTGTATAACCTTGCATAATAAAGTGTACATCATAATAAAAAAAAAGGGGGGTGGTAGGAGAAGTGAACACTCTTTCGCATTCAGAGTTAAATGTCAAGTTTTTCCCTGAGTGCTCTGTGTTCCCTTCTCTGAGGCTGTGGGTCCCTATAATTACAATAGTGGTGGTACCCCCCTATATATATATATATATATATATATATATATATATATATATATATATATATATATATATATATATATATATATATATATATATATATATATATGGAACCCTCAACCCTATAAGTGGAGGGTTCCTACATACTCAACCAGAGGTGGTACCCTCTATATATTAATAAAAAGGTAAGGCTATGCTAAATCTTGGCAGGGATTGGCTTGGCTAAGCTGGTCAGGGCTTGGCTAGGATAGGAAGGACTGGTCATGTTTAAAAGCAAGGCAGGGTTAGGCTAGGCAAGACTAGGTAAGGGTATACTGGGATAGGCTTGGCTACGGTAGGCTAGGAAGAGGTAAACTAGGATAAGCAAGGCTGTGCAAGCACTATGCACAGCTAGAATGAACTATGCTAAGATGGTTTAAGCTGGGCTAGGTTAGGATAAGCTGAGTCATGCAGGGCCCCGATTGACCAGTGGAGTCTAATAGTCTAACCTTCTAGCTTGTTTGCTGACCTAAGAGTGTAAATGCCTAGCCCCTAACCTGAGATATATACAAGAGTTGTTACATTCTTGTACAGCCACTAGTACGAGTAGCGTTTCGGGCAGGTCCCTGGAATACGATCCCCGCCGCGAAGAATCGTTTTTTCATCCAAGTACACATTTTACTGTTGCGTTAAACAGAGGCTACAGTTAAGGAATTGCGCCCAGTAAATCCTCCCCGGCCAGGATACGAACCCATGACATAACGCTCGCGGAACGCCAGGCGAGTGTCCTACCACTACACCACCTGCTGCAATATTATTATAAAAGAAATATTACTTATTATAATCGTAAATACTAAATACCTGTTGTGTTGATTTAGGGGCGACGACGATCGTGGGATCGGATGCGAGCCACAGGTGGCCTACACCATGCTTTCTAAGGCGTCCCTCTCATAACAAAAACAAATCCGTGCATTCATACACAAACAGAGATCCCGTGGTTATGCGAATACTTGCAATTCTTTTACTTAAAATAATAACAATTAGATTAATAATAATTAACATAATTTTTACTCAAGATTCATAAAAATCATTAATACTGTTTTCAAAGAAGATTTTTAAGACATCTAAAAACAGATATACAGACTTTGTGTGATATTTATTTCAACATTATATATTAATAGAATGTTGTAACTATTATTTTTAAATATTAGGTAGTTTCCAGCTACGTATATCGCATATAAACGTTGCAAAAAGATTTTAGACTGAATTAACACATTACACATTTATGGAGTAATTAACAACAAAACAATCTTTATTTTCATTGCAGAACATATATCAGAGCATACTAGTGACTCATACATTTAAAATAGTGTGATTTTTAAACAATTCGGTTGTAAACCCGCAGAACCGCCTACCCGCCAAAGACGTAACATAAGAAATGGTATATAATTCATTATTTTAAATTACATATATAATCATTAATAATTTTCGGCAGCTATCGAGGTTCTCCATAGGTAAATTCCTGTACTCTAACAAGATGCTACTTGCTGTTTAGCTGTTTAAATTCTTGGAAAATTGTAATGACCAGCGACATAAAATATAACAATGAAATAGTAGCTGGTAACTGTAGGTGAACGAAAAATTAAATTCCAAATTGATTAGATGTTTTTCTAAATATAAAGATTTATATTTACACTGAGGAGAGTTTTAGTTGCTGAGGAGAGTGTTAGTTGCTGAGGAGAGTGTTAGTTGCTGAGGAGAGTGTTAGTTGCTGAGGAGAGTGTTAGTTGCTGAGGAGAGGGTTAGTTGCTGAGGAGAGGGTTAGTTGCTGAGGAGAGGTCTAGTTGCTGAGGAGAGGGTTAGTTGCTGAGGAGAGGGTTAGTTGCTGAGGGGAGTGTTAGTTGCTGAGGAGAGGGTTAGTTGCTGAAGAGAGGGTTAGGTGCTGAGGAGAGTGTTAGTTGCTGAAGAGAGTGTTAGTTGCTGAGGAGACGATAATTTGCTGAGGAGAGTGTTAGTTGGTGAGGAGACGGTTAGTTGTTGAGGAGGTTAGTTGCTGAGGAGGTTAGTTGCTGAGGAGAGTGTTAGTTGGTGAGGAGACGGTTAGTTGCTGAGGAGAGTGTTAGTTGGTGAGGAGACGGTTAGTTGCTGAGGAGGTTAGTTGCTGAGGAGAGTGTTAGTTGCTGAGGAGAGGGTTAGTTGCTGAGGAGAGTGTTAGTTGCTGAGGAGACGGTTAGTTGCTGAGGAGGTTAGTTGCTGAGGAGAGTGTTAGTTGCTGAGGAGAGGGTTAGTTGCTGAGGAGAGTGTTAGTTGCTGAAGAGAGGGTTAGTTGCTGAGGAGACGGTTAGTTGCTGAGGAGAGTGTTAGTTGGTGAGGAGAGTGTTAGTTGGTGAGGAGACGGTTAGTTGCTGAGGAGAGTGTTAGTTGCTGAGGAGACGGTTAGTTGGTGAGGAGAGTGTTAGTTGGTGAGGAGAGTGTTAGTTGGTGAGGAGACGGTTAGTTGCTGAGGAGAGTGTTAGTTGCTGAGGAGAGGGTTAGTTGCTGAGGAGAGTGTTAGTTGCTGAGCAGAGTGTTAGTTGCTGAGGAGAGTGTTAGTTGCTGAGGAGAGTTTTATTTGCTGAGGAGAGTGTTAGTTGCTGAGGAGAGTGTTAGTTGCTGCGGAGAGTGTTAGTTGCTGCGGAGAGTGTTGCTGAGGAGAGTGTTAGATGCTGAGGAGAGTGTTAGTTGCTGAGGAGAGTGTTAGTTGCTGAGGAGAGTGTTAGTTGCTGAGGAGAGTGTTAGTTGCTGAGGAGAGGGTTAGTTGCTGAGCAGAGTGTTAGTTGCTGAGGAGAGTTTTTTTTGCTGAGGAGAGTGTTAGTTGCTGAGGAGAGTGTTAGTTGCTGCGGAGAGTGTTAGTTGCTGCGGAGAGTGTTGCTGAGGAGAGTGTTAGTTGCAGAGGACAGTGTTAGATGCTGAGGAGAGTGTTAGATGCTGAGGAGAGTGTTAGATGCTGAGGAGAGTGTTAGATGCTGAGGAGAGTGTTAGATGCTGAGGAGAGTGTTAGATGCTGAGGAGAGTGTTAGATGCTGAGGAGAGTGTTAGTTGCTGAGGAGAGTGTTTGTTGCTGAGGAGAGTGTTAGTTGCTGAGGAGAGTGTTAGTTGCTGAGGAGAGTGTTAGTTGCTGAGGAGAGTGTTAGTTGCTGAGGAGAGTGTTGGTTGCTGAGGAGAGGATTAGTTGCAGAGGAGAGGGCTAGTTGCTGAGGAGAGGGTTAGTTGCTGAGGAGAGTGTTAGTTGCTGAGGAGAGTGTTAGTTGGTGAGGAGACGGTTAGTTGCTGAGGAGAGGGTTAGTTGCTGAGGAGAGGGTTAGTTGCTGAGGAGAGGGTTAGTTGCTGAGGAGAGTGTTAGTGGCTGAGGAGAGGGTTAGTTGCTGAGGAGAGAGTTAGTTGTTGAAGAGAGTGTTAGT
Organism: Procambarus clarkii; assembly: GCF_040958095.1. Taxonomy (NCBI): domain Eukaryota; kingdom Metazoa; phylum Arthropoda; class Malacostraca; order Decapoda; family Cambaridae; genus Procambarus; species Procambarus clarkii. The sequence goes on from NC_091209.1 coordinate 33,950,288, forward strand.
TGCTGAGGAGAGTGTTAGTTGCTGAGGAGAGTGTTAGTTGCTGAGGAGAGTGTTAGTTGCTGAGGAGAGTGTTAGTTGCTGAGGAGAGTGTTAGTTGCTGAGGAGAGTGTTAGTTGCTGAGGAGAGGGTTAGTTGCTGAGGAGAGGGTTAGTTGCTGAGGAGAGGTCTAGTTGCTGAGGAGAGGTCTAGTTGCTGAGGAGAGGGTTAGTTGCTGAGGCGAGGGTTAGTTGCTGAGGAGAGTGTTAGTTGCTGAGGAGAGTGTTAGTTGCTGAGGAGAGGGTTAGTTGCTGAAGAGAGGGTTAGTTGCTGAGGAGAGTGTTAGTTGCTGAAGAGAGTGTTATTTGCTGAGGAGACGATTATTTGCTGAGGAGAGTGTTAGTTGCTGAGGAGACGGTTAGTTGCTGAGGAGGTTAGTTGCTGAGGAGAGTGTTAGTTGGTGAGGAGACGGTTAGTTGCTGAGGAGAGTGTTAGTTGCTGAGGAGAGGGTTAGTTGCTGAGGAGAGTGTTAGTTGCTGAGGAGACGGTTAGTTGCTGGGGAGGTTAGTTGCTGAGGAGAGTGTTAGTTGCTGAGTAGAGGGTTAGTTGCTGAGGAGAGTGTTAGTTGCTGAAGAGAGGGTTAGTTGCTGAGGAGAGTGTTAGTTGCTGAGAAGACGGTTAGTTGCTGAGGAGAGTGTTAGTTGGTGAGGAGAGTGTTAGTTGGTGAGGAGACGGTTAGTTGCTGAGGAGAGTGTTAGTTGCTGAGGAGACGGTTAGTTGGTGAGGAGAGTGTTAGTTGGTGAGGAGAGTGTTAGTTGGTGAGGAGAGTGTTAGTTGGTGAGGAGACGGTTAGTTGCTGAGGAGAGTGTTAGTTGCTGAGGAGAGTGTTAGTGACTGAGGAGAGGGTTAGTTGCTGAGGAGAGGGTTAGTTGCTGAAGAGAGGGTTAGTTGCTGAAGAGAGGGTTAGTTGCTGAGGAGAGTGTTAGTTGCTGAGGAGAGTGTTAGTTGCTGAGGAGAGTGTTAGTTGCTGAGGAGAGTGTTAGTTGCTGAGGCGAGTGTTAGTTGCTGAGGAGAGGGCTAGTTGCTGAGGAGAGGTCTAGTTGCTGAGGAGAGGGTTAGTTGCTGAGGAGAGGGTTTGTTGCTGAGGAGAGTGTTAGTTGCTGAGGAGAGGGTTAGTTGCTGAAGAGAGTGTTAGTTGGTGAGGAGAGTGTTAGTTGGTGAGGAGAGTGTTAGTTGGTGAGGAGAGTGTTAGTTGGTGAGGAGACGGTTAGTTGCTGAGGAGAGGGTTATGTTGCTGAGGAGAGGGTTAGTTGCTGAGGAGAGTGTTAGTTGCTGAGGAGAGTGTTAGTTGCTGAGGAGAGTGTTAGTTGCTGAGGAGAGGGTTAGTTGCTGAGGAGAGGGTTAGTTGCTGAGGAGAGGGTTAGTTGCTGAGGAGAGGGTTAGTTGCTGAGGAGAGTGTTAGTTGCTGAAGAGAAGGTTAGTTGCTGAGGAGAGTGTTAGTTGCTGAGGAGACGGTTAGTTGCTGAGGAGAGTGTTAGTTGGTGAGGAGAGTGTTAGTTGGTGAGGAGACGGTTAGTTGCTGAGGAGAGTGTTAGTTGCTGAGGAGAGTGTTAGTTGCTGAGGAGAGGGTTAGTTGCTGAGGAGAGTGTTAGTTGCTGAGGAGAGGGTTAGTTGCTGAGTAGACGGTTAGTTGCTGACGAGGTTTGTTGCTGAGGAGAGGGTTAGTTGCTGAGGAGAGTGTTAGTTGCTGAGGAGAGTGTTAGTTGCTGAGGAGAGTGTTAGTTGCTGAGGAGAGTGTTAGTTGCTGAGGAGAGTGTTAGTTGCTGAGGAGAGGGTTAGTTGCTGAAGAGAGGGTTAGTTGCTGAAGAGAGTGTTAGTTGCTGAGGAGAGTGTTAGTTGCTGAGGAGAGTGTTAGTTGCTGAGGAGAGTGTTAGTTGCTGAGGAGAGTGTTAGTTGCTGAGGAGAGTGTTTGTTGCTGAGGAGAGTGTTAGTTGCTGAGGAGAGTGTTAGTTGCTGAGGAGAGTGTTAGTTGCTGAGGAGAGTGTTAATTGCTGAGGAGAGGGTTAGTTGCTGAGGAGAGAGTTGTTGAGGAGAGTGTTAGTTGCTGAGGAGAGTGTTAGTTGCTGAGGAGAGTGTTAGTTGCTGAGGAGAGTGTTAGTTGCTGAGGAGAGTGTTAGTTGCTGAGGAGAGTGTTAGTTGCTGAGGAGAGTGTTGGTTGCTTAGGAGAGGATTAGTTGCAGAAGAGAGGGCTAGTTGCTGAGGAGAGGGATAGTTGCTGAGGAGAGTGTTAGTTGCTGAGGAGAGTGTTAGTTGGTGAGGAGAGTGTTAGTTGCTGAGGAGACGGTTAGTTGCTGAGGAGAGGGTTAGTTGCTGAGGAGAGGGTTAGTTGCTGAGGAGAGTGTTAGTAACTGAGGAGAGGGTTAGTTGCTGAGGAGAGGGTTAGTTGCTGAGGAGAGTGTTAGTTGCTGAGGAGAGTGTTAGTTGCTGAGGAGAGTGTTAGTTGCTGAGGAGAGTGTTAGTTGCTGAGGAGAGGGTTAGTTGCTGAGGAGAGGGTTAGTTGCTGAGGAGAGGTCTAGTTGCTGAGGAGAGGGTTAGATGCTGAGGAGAGTGTTAGATGCTGAGGAGAGTGTTAGATGCTGAGGAGAGTGTTAGATGCTGAGGAGAGTGTTAGATGCTGAGGAGAGTGTTAGTTGCTGAGGAGAGTGTTAGTTGCTGAGGAGAGTGTTAGTTGCTGAGGAGAGTGTTAGTTGCTGAGGAGAGTGTTAGTTGCTGAGGAGAGGGTTTGTTGCTGAGGAGAGGGTTAGTTGCTGAAGAGATGGTTAGTTGCTGAGTAGACGGTTAGTTGCTGAGGAGGTTAGTTGCGGAGGAGAGGGTTAGTTGTTGAGGAGAGTGTTAGTTGCTGAGGAGAGTGTTAGTTGCTGAGAGTGTTAATTGCTGAGAAGAGTGTTAGTTGCTGAGTAGAGGGTTAGTTGCTGAGGAGAGGGTTATTTGCTGAGGAGAGGGTTAGTTGCTGAGGAGAGGGTTAGTTGCTGAGGAGAGTGTTAGTTGCTGAGGAGAGTGTTAGTTGCTGAGGAGAGTGTTAGTTGCTGAGGAGAGTGTTAGTTGCTGAGGAGAGTGTTAGTTGCTGAGGAGAGTTTTATTTGCTGAGGAGTGTGTTAGTTGCTGGGGAGAGTGTTAGTTGCTGCGGAGAGTGTTAGTTGCTGCGGAGAGTGTTGCTGAGGAGAGTGTTAGTTGCTGAGGAGAGTGTTAGTTGCAGAGGACAGTGTTAGATGCTGAGGAGAGTGTTAGATGCTGAGGAGAGTGTTAGATGCTGAGGAGAGTGTTAGATGCTGAGGAGAGTGTTAGATGCTGAGGAGAGTGTTAGTTGCTGAGAGTGTTAGTTGCTGAGGAGAGTGTTAGTTGCTGAGGAGAGTGTTAGTTGCTGAGGAGAGTGTTAGTTGCTGAGGAGAGTGTTAGTGGCTGAGGAGAGTGTTAGTTGCTGAGGAGAGGGCTAGTTGCTGAGGAGAGGGTTAGTTGCTGAGGAGAGGGTTAGTTGCTGAGGAGACGGTTAGTTCGTGAGGAGTGTTAGTTGGTGAGGAGAGGGTTAGTTGGTGAGGAGAGGGTTAGTTGGTGAGTAGAGGGTTAGTTGATGAGGAGAGTGTTAGTCGCTGAGGAGAGTGTTAGTCGCTGAGGAGAGTGTTAGTCGCTGAGGAGAGTGTTAGTTGCTGAGGAGAGGGTTAGTTGCTGAGAAGAGGGTTAGTTGCTGAGGAGAAGGTTAGTTGCTGAGGAGAGTGTTAGTTGCTGAGGAGAGAGTTAGTTGCTGAGGAGAGGTCTAGTTGCTGAGGAGAGGGTTAGTTGCTGAGGAGAGTGTTAGTTGCTGAAGAGAGGGTTAGTTGCTGAGGAGAGTGTTAGTTGCTGAGAAGACGGTTAGTTGATGAGGAGAGTGTTAGTTGGTGAGGAGAGTGTTAGTTGGTGAGGAGAGTGTTAGTTGCTGAGGAGAGGGTTAGTTGCTGAGGAGAGTGTTAGCTGCTGAAGAGAGGGTTAGTTGCTGAGGAGACGGTTAGTGGGTGAGGAGAGTGTTAGTGGGTGAGGAGAGTGTTAGTTGGTGAGGAGAGTGTTAGTTGGTGAGGAGACGGTAAGTTGCTGAGGAGAGTGTTAGTTGCTGAGGAGAGTGTTAGTTGCTGAGGAGAGTGTTAGTTGCTGAGGAGAGTGTTAGTTGCTGAGGAGAGTGTTAGTTGCTGAGGAGAGGGTTAGTTGCTGAGGAGAGGGTTAGTTGCTGAGGAGAGTGTTAGTTGCTGAGGAGAGTGTTAGTTGCTGAGGAGAGTGTTAGTTGCTGAGGAGAGTGTTAGTTGCTGAGGAGAGGTCTAGTTGCTGAGGAGAGGTCTAGTTGCTGAGGAGAGGTCTAGTTGCTGAGGAGAGGGTTAGTTGCTGAGGAGAGTGTTAGTTGCTGAAGAGAGGGATAGTTGCTGAAGAGAGGGTTAGTTTCTGAGGAGAGTGTTAGTTGCTGAAGAGAGTGTTAGTTGCTGAGGAGACGATTAGTTGCTGAGGAGAGTGTTAGTTGGTGAGGAGACGGTTAGTTGCTGAGGAGGTTAGTTGCTGAGGAGAGTGTTAGTTGCTGAGGAGAGTGTTAGTTGCTGAGGAGAGTGTAAGTTGCTGAGGAGAGGGTTAGTTGCTGAGAGGGCTAGTTGCTGAGGAGAGGGTTAGTTGCTGAGGAGAGGGTTAGTTGCTGAGGAGAGTGTTAGTTGCTGAAGAGAAGGTTAGTTGCTGAGGAGAGTGTTAGTTGCTGAGGAGACGGTTAGTTGCTGAGGAGAGTGTTAGTTGGTGAGGAGAGTGTTAGTTGGTGAGGAGACGGTTAGTTGCTGAGGAGAGTGTTAGTTGCTGAGGAGAGTGTTAGTTGCTGAGGAGAGGGTTAGTTGCTGAGGAGAGGGTTAGTTGCTGAAGAGATGGTTAGTTGCTGAGTAGACGGTTAGTTGCTGAGGAGGTTAGTTGCTGAGGAGAGTGTTAGTTGCTGAGGAGAGTGTTAGTTGCTGAGGAGAGTATTAGTTGCTGAGGAGAGTGTTAGTTGCTGAGGAGAGGGTAAGTTGCTGAAGAGAGTGTTATTTGCTGAAGAGAGTGTTAGTTGCTGAGGAGAGTGTTAGTTGCTGAGGAGAGTGTTAGTTGCTGAGGAGAGTGTTAGTTGCTGAGGAGAGTGTTAGTTGCTGAGGAGAGTGTTTGTTGCTGAGGAGAGTGTTTGTTGCTGAGGAGAGTGTTAGTTGCTGAGGAGAGTGCTAGTTGCTGAGGAGAGTGCTAGTTGCTGAGGAGAGTGTAAGTTGCTGAGGAGAGTGTTAGTTGCTGAGGAGAGTGTTAGTTGCTTAGGAGAGGGGTAGTTGCTGAGGAGAGGTCTAGTTGCTGAGGAGAGGGTTAGTTGCTGAGGAGAGGGCTAGTTGCTGAGGAGAGGGCTAGTTGCTGAGGAGAGGGATTAGTTGCTGAGGAGAGGGTTAGTTGCTGATGAGAGTGTTAGTTGCTGAGGAGACGGTTAGTTGCTGAGGAGAGTGTTAGTTGGTGAGGAGAGTGTTAGTGGGTGAGGAGAGTGTTAGTTGGTGAGGAGAGTGTTAGTTGGTGAGGAGAGTGTTAGTTGGTGAGGAGACACGGTTAGTTGCTGAGGAGGTTTGTTGCTGAGGAGGTTAGTTGCTGAGGAGAGTGTTAGTTGGTGAGGAGACGGTTAGTTGCTGAGGAGAGTGTTAGTTGGTGAGGAGATTGTTAGTTGGTGAGGAGAGTGTTAGTTGGTGAGGAGACGGTTAGTTGCTGAGGAGAGTGTTAGTTGCTGAGGAGAGTGTTAGTTGCTGAGGAGAGTGTTAGTTGCTGAGGAGAGTGTTAGTTGCTGAGGAGAGTGTTAGTTGCTGAGGAGAGGGTTAGTTGCTGAGGAGAGGGTTAGTTGCTGAGGAGAGGGTTAGTTGCTGAGGAGAGGGTTAGTTGCTGAGGAGAGGGTTAGTTGCTGAGGAGAGTGTTAGTTGCTGAAGAGAGGGATAGTTGCTGAAGAGAGGGTTAGTTTCTTAGGAGAGTGTTAGTTGCTGAAGAGAGTGTTAGTTGCTGAGGAGACGATTAGTTGCTGATGAGAGTGTTAGTTGGTGAGGAGACGGTTAGTTGCTGAGGAGGTTAGTTGCTGAGGAGTGTTAGTTGCTGAGGAGAGTGTTAGTTGCTGAGGAGAGTGTTAGTTGCTGAGGAGAGGGTTAGTTGCTGAGAGGGCTAGTTGCTGAGGAGAGGGTTAGTTGCTGAGGAGAGGGTTAGTTGCTGAGGAGAGTGTTAGTTGCTGAAGAGAGGGGACAGTTGCTGAGGAGAGTGTTAGTTGCTTAGGAGAGGGGTAGTTGCTGAGGAGAGGTCTAGTTGCTGAGGAGAGGGTTAGTTGCTGAGGAGAGAGCTAGTTGCTGAGGAGAGGGTTAGTTGCTGAGGAGAGGGTTAGTTGCTGAGGAGAGGGTTAGTTGCTGAGGAGAGGGGACAGTTGCTGAGGAGAGGGTTAGTTACTGAGAAGAGGGCTAGATGCTGAGGAGAGTGTTAGTTGCTGAGGAGAGTGTTAGTTGCTGAAAAGAGTGTTAGTTGCTGAGGAGAGGGTTAGTTGCTGAGGAGAGTGTTAGTTGCTGAGGAGAGTGTTAGTTGCTGAGGAGAGTGTTAGTTGCAGAGGAGATGGTTAGTTGCAGAGATGGTTAGTTGCAGAGGAGATGGTTAGTTGCTGAGGAGAGTGTTAGTTGCTGAGGAGAGTGTTAGTTGCTGAGGAGAGTGTTAGTTGCTGAGGAGAGTGTTAGTTGCTGAGGAGAGTGTTAGTTGCTGAGGAGAGGGTTAGTTGCTGAGAGGGCTAGTTGCTGAGGAGAGGTCTAGTTGCTGAGGAGATGGTTAGTTGCTGAGGAGAGTGTTAGTTGCTGAAAAGAGTGTTAGTTGCTGAGGAGAGGGTTAGTTGCTGAGGAGAGTGTTAGTTGCTGAGGAGAGTGTTAGTTGCTGAGGAGAGGGTTAGTTGCTGAGCAGAGTGTTAGTTGCTGAGGAGAGTGTTAGTTGCTGAGGAGAGTGTTAGTTGCTGAGGAGAGTTTTATTTGCTGAGGAGAGTGTTAGTTGCTGAGGAGAGTGTTAGTTGCTGAGGAGAGTGTTAGTTGCTGCGGAGAGTGTTGCTGAGGAGTGTTAGTTGCAGAGGACAGTGTTAGATGCTGAGGAGAGTGTTAGATGCTGAGGAGAGTGTTAGATGCTGAGGAGAGTGTTAGATGCTGAGGAGAGTGTTAGATGCTGAGGAGAGTGTTAGATGCTGAGGAGAGTGTTAGTTGCTGAGGAGAGTGTTAGTTGCTGAGGAGAGTGTTAGTTGCTGAGAAGAGTGTTAGTTGCTGAGGAGAGTGTTAGTTACTGAGGAGAGTGTTGGTTGCTGAGGAGAGGATTAGTTGCAGAAGAGAGGGCTAGTTGCTGAGGAGAGTGTTAGTTGCTGCGGAGAGTGTTGCTGAGGAGAGTGTTAGTTGCAGAGGACAGTGTTAGATGCTGAGGAGAGTGTTAGATGCTGAGGAGAGTGTTAGATGCTGAGGAGAGTGTTAGATGCTGAGGAGAGTGTTAGATGCTGAGGAGAGTGTTAGTTGCTGAGGAGAGTGTTAGTTGCTGAGGAGAGTGTTAGTTGCTGAGAAGAGTGTTAGTTGCTGAGGAGAGTGTTAGTTGCTGAGGACAGTGTTGGTTGCTGAGGAGAGGATTAGTTGCAGAAGAGAGGGCTAGTTGCTGAGGAGAGGGTTAGTTGCTGAGGAGAGTGTTAGTTGCTGAGGAGAGTGTTAGTTGGTGAGGAGAGTGTTAGTTGCTGAGGAGACGGTTAGTTGCTGAGGAGAGGGTTAGTTGCTGAGGAGAGGGTTAGTTGCTGAGGAGAGTGTTAGTGGCTGAGGAGAGGGTTAGTTGCTGAGGAGAGAGTTAGTTGTTGAAGAGAGTGTTAGTTGCTGAGGAGAGTGTTAGTTGCTGAGGAGAGTGTTAGTAGCTGAGGAGAGTGTTAGTTGCTGAGGAGAGTGTTAGTTGCTGAGGAGAGTGTTAGTTGCTGAGGAGAGTGTTAGTTGCTGAGGAGAGTGTTAGTTGCTGAGGAGAGTGTTGGTTGCTGAGGAGAGGATTAGTTGCAGAAGAGAGGGCTAGTTGCTGAGGAGAGGGTTAGTTGCTGAGGAGAGTGTTAGTTGCTGAGGAGAGTGTTAGTTGCTGAGGAGAGTGTTAGTTGGTGAGGAGAGTGTTAGTTGGTGAGGAGAGTGTTAGTTGCTGAGGAGAGGGTTAGTTGCTGAGGAGAGTGTTAGTTGCTGAGGAGAGTGTTAGTTGCTGAGGAGAGTGTTAGTTGGTGAGGAGAGTGTTAGTTGCTGAGGAGAGGGTTAGTTGCTGAGGAGAGGTCTAGTTGCTGAGGAGAGTGTTAGTTGCTGAGGAGAGTGTTAGTTGCTGAGGAGAGTGTTAGTTGCTGAGGAGAATGTTAGTTGGTGAGGAGACGGTTAGTTGCTGAGGAGAGTGTTAGTTGCTGAGGAGAGTGTTAGTTGCTGAGGAGAGGGTTAGTTGCTGAGGAGAGGGTTAGTTGCTGAAGAGATGGTTAGTTGCTGAGTAGACGGTTAGTTGCTGAGGAGGTTAGTTGCTGAGGAGAGTGTTAGTTGCTGAGGAGAGTGTTAGTTGCTGAGGAGAGTATTAGTTGCTGAGGAGAGTGTTAGTTGCTGAGGAGAGGGTAAGTTGCTGAAGAGAGTGTTAGTTGCTGAAGAGAGTGTTAGTTGCTGAGGAGAGTGTTAGTTGCTGAGGAGAGTGTTAGTTGCTGAGGAGAGTGTTAGTTGCTGAGGAGAGTGTTAGTTGCTGAGGAGAGTGTTAGTTGCTGAGGAGAGTGTTTGTTGCTGAGGAGAGTGTTTGTTGCTGAGGAGAGTGCTAGTTGCTGAGGAGAGTGCTAGTTGCTGAGGAGAGTGTAAGTTGCTGAGGAGAGTGTTAGTTGCTGAGGAGAGTGTTAGTTGCTTAGGAGAGTGTTAGTTGCTTAGGAGAGGGGTAGTTGCTGAGGAGAGGTCTAGTTGCTGAGGAGAGGGTTAGTTGCTGAGGAGAGGGCTAGTTGCTGAGGAGAGGGCTAGTTGCTGAGGAGAGGGATTAGTTGCTGAGGAGAGGGTTAGTTGCTGATGAGAGTGTTAGTTGCTGAGGAGACGGTTAGTTGCTGAGGAGAGTGTTAGTTGGTGAGGAGAGTGTTAGTGGGTGAGGAGAGTGTTAGTTGGTGAGGAGAGTGTTAGTTGGTGAGGAGAGTGTTAGTTGGTGAGGAGACACGGTTAGTTGCTGAGGAGGTTAGTTGCTGAGGAGGTTAGTTGCTGAGGAGAGTGTTAGTTGGTGAGGAGACGGTTAGTTGCTGAGGAGAGTGTTAGTTGGTGAGGAGATTGTTAGTTGGTGAGGAGAGTGTTAGTTGGTGAGGAGACGGTTAGTTGCTGAGGAGAGTGTTAGTTGCTGAGGAGAGTGTTAGTTGCTGAGGAGAGTGTTAGTTGCTGAGGAGAGTGTTAGTTGCTGAGGAGAGTGTTAGTTGCTGAGGAGAGTGTTAGTTGCTGAGGAGAGGGTTAGTTGCTGAGGAGAGGGTTAGTTGCTGAGGAGAGGGTTAGTTGCTGAGGAGAGGGTTAGTTGCTGAGGAGAGTGTTAGTTGCTGAAGAGAGGGATAGTTGCTGAAGAGAGGGTTAGTTTCTTAGGAGAGTGTTAGTTGCTGAAGAGAGTGTTAGTTGCTGAGGAGACGATTAGTTGCTGAGGAGAGTGTTAGTTGGTGAGGAGACGGTTAGTTGCTGAGGAGGTTAGTTGCTGAGGAGTGTTAGTTGCTGAGGAGAGTGTTAGTTGCTGAGGAGAGTGTTAGTTGCTGAGGAGAGGGTTAGTTGCTGAGAGGGCTAGTTGCTGAGGAGAGGGTTAGTTGCTGAGGAGAGGGTTAGTTGCTGAGGAGAGTGTTTGTTGCTGAAGAGAGGGGACAGTTGCTGAGGAGAGTGTTAGTTGCTTAGGAGAGGGGTAGTTGCTGAGGAGAGGTCTAGTTGCTGAGGAGAGGGTTAGTTGCTGAGGAGAGAGCTAGTTGCTGAGGAGAGGGTTAGTTGCTGAGGAGAGGGTTAGTTGCTGAGGAGAGGGTTAGTTGCTGAGGAGAGGGGACAGTTGCTGAGGAGAGGGTTAGTTACTGAGAAGAGGGCTAGATGCTGAGGAGAGTGTTAGTTGCTGAGGAGAGTGTTAGTTGCTGAAAAGAGTGTTAGTTGCTGAGGAGAGGGTTAGTTGCTGAGGAGAGTGTTAGTTGCTGAGGAGAGTGTTAGTTGCTGAGGAGAGTGTTAGTTGCAGAGGAGATGGTTAGTTGCAGAGGAGATGGTTAGTTGCAGAGGAGATGGTTAGTTGCTGAGGAGAGTGTTAGTTGCTGAGGAGAGTGTTAGTTGCTGAGGAGAGTGTTAGTTGCTGAGGAGAGTGCTAGTTGCTGAGGAGAGTGTTAGTTGCTGAGGAGAGTGTTAGTTGCTGAGGAGAGTGTTAGTTGCTGAGGAGAGGGTTAGTTGCTGAGAGGGCTAGTTGCTGAGGAGAGGTCTAGTTGCTGAGGAGATGGTTAGTTGCTGAGGAGAGTGTTAGTTGCTGAAAAGAGTGTTAGTTGCTGAGGAGAGGGTTAGTTGCTGAGGAGAGTGTTAGTTGCTGAGGAGAGTGTTAGTTGCTGAGGAGAGGGTTAGTTGCTGAGCAGAGTGTTAGTTGCTGAGGAGAGTGTTAGTTGCTGAGGAGAGTGTTAGTTGCTGAGGAGAGTTTTATTTGCTGAGGAGAGTGTTAGTTGCTGAGGAGAGTGTTAGTTGCTGAGGAGAGTGTTAGTTGCTGCGGAGAGTGTTGCTGAGGAGAGTGTTAGTTGCAGAGGACAGTGTTAGATGCTGAGGAGAGTGTTAGATGCTGAGGAGAGTGTTAGATGCTGAGGAGAGTGTTAGATGCTGAGGAGAGTGTTAGATGCTGAGGAGAGTGTTAGATGCTGAGGAGAGTGTTAGATGCTGAGGAGAGTGTTAGTTGCTGAGGAGAGTGTTAGTTGCTGAGGAGAGTGTTAGTTGCTGAGAAGAGTGTTAGTTGCTGAGGAGAGTGTTAGTTGCTGAGGAGAGTGTTGGTTGCTGAGGAGAGGATTAGTTGCAGAAGAGAGGGCTAGTTGCTGAGGAGAGTGTTAGTTGCTGCGGAGAGTGTTGCTGAGGAGAGTGTTAGTTGCAGAGGACAGTGTTAGATGCTGAGGAGAGTGTTAGATGCTGAGGAGAGTGTTAGATGCTGAGGAGAGTGTTAGATGCTGAGGAGAGTGTTAGATGCTGAGGAGAGTGTTAGTTGCTGAGGAGAGTGTTAGTTGCTGAGGAGAGTGTTAGTTGCTGAGAAGAGTGTTAGTTGCTGAGGAGAGTGTTAGTTGCTGAGGAGAGTGTTGGTTGCTGAGGAGAGGATTAGTTGCAGAAGAGAGGGCTAGTTGCTGAGGAGAGGGTTAGTTGCTGAGGAGAGTGTTAGTTGCTGAGGAGAGTGTTAGTTGGTGAGAAGAGTGTTAGTTGCTGAGGAGACGGTTAGTTGCTGAGGAGAGGGTTAGTTGCTGAGGAGATGGTTAGTTGCTGAGGAGAGTGTTAGTGGCTGAGGAGAGGGTTAGTTGCTGAGGAGAGAGTTAGTTGTTGAAGAGAGTGTTAGTTGCTGAGGAGAGTGTTAGTTGCTGAGGAGAGTGTTAGTAGCTGAGGAGAGTGTTAGTTGCTGAGGAGAGTGTTAGTTGCTGAGGAGAGTGTTAGTTGCTGAGGAGAGTGTTAGTTGCTGAGGAGAGTGTTGGTTGCTGAGGAGAGGGTTAGTTGCTGAGGAGAGTGTTAGTTGCTGAGGAGAGTGTTAGTTGGTGAGGAGAGTGTTAGTTGGTGAGGAGAGTGTTAGTTGCTGAGGAGAGGGTTAGTTGCTGAGGAGAGTGTTAGTTGCTGAGGAGAGTGTTAGTTGCTGAGGAGAGTGTTAGTTGGTGAGGAGAGTGTTAGTTGCTGAGGAGAGGGTTAGTTGCTGAGGAGAGGTCTAGTTGCTGAGGAGAGTGTTAGTTGCTGAGGAGAGTGTTAGTTGCTGAGGAGAGTGTTAGTTGCTGAGGAGAGTGTTAGTTGCTGAGGAGAGTGTTAGTTGCTGAGGAGAGGGTTAGTTGCTGAGGAGAGGGTTAGTTGCTGAGGAGAGGGTTAGTTGCTGAGAGGGCTAGTTGCTGAGGAGAGGTCTAGTTGCTGAGGAGAGGGTTAGTTGCTGAGGAGAGTGTTAGTTGCTGAGAAGAGTGTTAGTTGCTGAGGAGAGGGTTAGTTGCTGAGGAGAGTGTTAGTTGCTGAAGAGAGTGTTTGTTGCTGAGCAGACGATTAGTTGCTGAGGAGAGTGTTAGTTGCTGAGGAGAGTGTTAGTTGCTGAGGAGAGTGTTGGTTGCTGAGGAGAGGATTAGTTGCAGAAGAGAGGGCTAGTTGCTGAGGAGAGGGTTAGTTGCTGAGGAGAGTGTTAGTTGCTGAGGAGAGTGTTAGTTGGTGAGGAGAGTGTTAGTTGCTGAGGAGAGGGTTAGTTGCTGAGGAGAGTGTTAGTTGCTGAGGAGAGTGTTAGTTGCTGAGGAGAGAGTTAGTTGGTGAGGAGAGTGTTAGTTGCTGAGGAGAGGGTTAGTTGCTGAGGAGAGGTCTAGTTGCTGAGGAGAGTGTTAGTTGCTGAGGAGAGTGTTAGTTGCTGAGAAGAGTGTTGGTTGCTGAGGAGAGGATTAGTTGCAGAAGAGAGTGTTAGTTGCTGAGGAGAGTGTTAGTTGCTGAGGAGAGGGTTAGTTGCTGAGAGGGCTAGTTGCTGAGGAGAGGTCTAGTTGCTGAGGAGAGGGTTAGTTGCTGAGGAGAGTGTTAGTTGCTGAGAAGAGTGTTAGTTGCTGAGGAGAGGGTTAGTTGCTGAGGAGAGTGTTAGTTGCTGAAGAGAGTGTTTGTTGCTGAGCAGACGATTAGTTGCTGAGGAGAGTGTTAGTTGCTGAGGAGAGTGTAAGTTGCTGAAGAGACGGTTAGTTGGTGAGGAGAGTGTTAGTTGGCGAGGAGAGTGTTAGTTGGTGAGGAGATGGTTAGTTGCTGAGAAGAGTGTTAGTTGCTGAGGAGAGTGTTAGTTGCTGAGGAGAGTGTTAGTTGCTGAGGAGAGTGTTAGTTGCTGAGGAGAGGGTTAGTAGCTGAGGAGAGGGTTAGTTGCTGAGGAGAGTGTTAGTTGCTGAGGAGAGTGTTAGCTGCTGAGGAGAGTGTTAGTTGCTGAGGAGAGTTTTATTTGCTGAGGAGAGTGTTAGTTGCTGAGGAGAGTGTTAGTTGCTGAGGAGAGTGTTAGTTGCTGCGGAGAGTGTTGCTGAGGAGAGTGTTAGTTGCAGAGGACAGTGTTAGATGCTGAGGAGAGTGTTAGATGCTGAAGAGAGTGTTAGATGCTGAGGAGAGTGTTAGATGCTGAGGAGAGTGTTAGTTGCTGAGGAGAGTGTTAGTTGCTGAGGAGAGTGTTAGTTGCTGAGAAGAGTGTTAGTTGCTGAGGAGAGTGTTAGTTGCTGAGGAGAGTGTTAGTTGCTGAGGAGAGTGTTGGTTGCTGAGGAGAGGATTAGTTGCAGAAGAGAGGGCTAGTTGCTGAGGAGAGGGTTAGTTGCTGAGGAGAGTGTTAGTTGCTGAGGAGAGTGTTAGTTGGTGAGGAGAGTGTTAGTTGCTGAGGAGACGGTTAGTTGCTGAGGAGAGGGTTAGTTGCTGAGGAGAGGGTTAGTTGCTGAGGAGAGTGTTAGTGGCTGAGGAGAGGGTTAGTTGCTGAGGAGAGAGTTAGTTGTTGAAGAGAGTGTTAGTTGCTGAGGAGAGTGTTAGTTGCTGAGGAGAGTGTTAGTAGCTGAGGAGAGTGTTAGTTGCTGAGGAGAGTGTTAGTTGCTGAGGAGAGTGTTAGTTGCTGAGGAGAGTGTTAGTTGCTGAGGAGAGTGTTAGTTGCTGAGGAGAGTGTTGGTTGCTGAGGAGAGGATTAGTTGCAGAAGAGAAGGCTAGTTGCTGAGGAGAGGGTTAGTTGCTGAGGAGAGTGTTAGTTGCTGAGGAGAGTGTTAGTTGGTGAGGAGAGTGTTAGTTGCTGAGGAGAGGGTTAGTTGCTGAGGAGAGGGTTAGTTACTGAGGAGAGGGTTAGTTGCTGAGGAGAGTGTTAGTGGCTAAGGAGAGGGTTAGTTGCTGAGGAGAGGGTTAGTTGCTGAGGAGAGTGTAAGTTGCTGAGGAGAGTGTTAGTTGCTGAGGAGAGTGTTAGTTGCTGAGGAGAGTG